>NC_134588.1:10129256-10498631 GCF_037038515.1 Microtus pennsylvanicus | reverse complement strand
TACTTTTAGACTTCTAAAGCTTCAATATTCCTTGACAACTCACATCATTGACAGAAACTGTCACACCAGTCTAGCCAATACTAAGAAGAGTGGAAATGTTGCTATCTTGTATCAGAAATCCCCAGCCCAAAGCTTACCTACGCCCATAACCACAGTCCAAGTTCAAAACCATAAAGCCCAGAAATGAGCACATTGCGCGATGGTGTGTGGTGTTACAGGGGGCAGTAAATCAAATTGCATGACTGTTTTTCACTTAAGATCATTGAGTTCAATGAGTAAATCAAATTGCATGACTGTTTTTCACTTAAGATCATTGAGTTCACCCCAAATCAATCTTTTAACTCAGTCTCTTCTCTAATTTAATAGCATAAAGAGCAAAGATCCAAGGGAAAGAGTCTTTCCATGAGCCTCAAATGGTTCCTTTTATGTCTAATGAAATACACCAGAAAGAAGGCAGCTTGACAGAAGTCTAAAGCCTGTGGGCAAGGTGAGGGCTAGCCCAGGACTCGTCTCTTTGGGCTTTCTACCACCATTCAATTCTGATATTTAATTATTTCCTCCAATACAGAACTAGGGATTTTCATTCTATTTCTCTTTCCTTTAAATGTGGAAACCTCCTTCAGAAGACATATGAGCGTGCATATGAACGGTGACTGAAATAGCTACCCTGGGAAATGGTTAATGGAAATGTGATTTCTGTCAACCAGAAGGACAGGCTGCTTCCTTTGATATGTTACACCTTTGTGGCATTAGCTTCTGAAGGTCAGTCATTAGAAGGGGAACAAACCTGCTTGCCTTGCTAAAATCTAGATCATCCAAGACAGCATTATTATTTTTTAATTTACTTATTATTATTGGAGTCAGTACATACAGCATGACACCTGTGTAGCAGTCATAAGGTCACTGTGGAGTTGATTCTGTCCTTCAAGCTTTAGGGAGGTCCTGAGTATTGAACCTATGTTGTCAGGCTTATGTGGTCAGCTCCTTTCCTGCCATCTCACCAACCAAAGTCACCATCCTCGATATTAAACATGATCATAAAAAGCTATTATTGTGCCTGAGTTATTTCCAACTTAAAATGAAAATAAACACAGATGCCCTTTTCATTTAAAGAGAAAATATTAATTCTATGAATTCAAACAGAATTTGTTGAAAATACATCCAAGATCACTCATTTTCATACATCCAGTTGCATAACATAGGACATTTCTAAAGTCAGCATGTTGTTATAAAATCAAAATTATAGACAGACTTGTTCTACTTCTTTTCTGTATGTGTGGGTGTTCATGAGTGTGGGTGCATGTGTGAGTGGGGGCATGTACACGCATGCATTCATGGGTAGGTAGAGGTCAACCTTGGGTGCTGTCTTCAGGGTGTTAATCACCTTGGTTTTAGAAACTGTGTCTCCCTTGATCTGGAACTGCCCATTTTGATCAAACTGTACAGCCAGGAAGCCCCAGAGACTCACAGTTAGCACCTCATCTGTGTTGGGATTATACTCCTTTGCCACTTTGTTTAGCTTGAAACATTTTAAGAGTGTATGTATTACTATGAGTATACATGTGCATATATCATGGCATGCGTGTGGAGGTCAAAGGACACATTGTGAAAGTTGTTTCTCTTCTGCCATGTGAGTCCCAGGGATCAAGCTCAGGGCCCCAGGCTTAGCAGCAAGTGCATTTATCCATTAAGTCATTTTGACTCCCAATTTCCAGGTGGGTTCTGAGAATTTAACTCAAGTCCTACTGTTTATACAAAAGGTGCTTTACCAAATGAGCTGTCACCCAGGCCCTTCTTTTCCTTGCAATACCCAGAGCTTTCTAAGTATTAGCTGTAATCTTTTACAAAGAAATGATATTTGCTACACCCAAGCTTGGAAGTACTGTTGATATTTTACAGAGATCTTTTATTTCGAGACACAAACACACTTGTCTTGCTCGCTTTACTCTTAGAACAGCAGTGGCAGTGATTTAAAATTGAAATGAGTTATTTTGAAATAGGCAGAACAAATGTGACATTTTTTATGTTCAGACAGTGAAACTTCCCATTTGGAGTCAAACCATAATTGTTATATAAGTAACAGAAGGAAAATAAAAAAAAAAAAAAACCAAGACAAGAGACAGGAAAGTCTGCCAACACTGGATAGTTTTCTAGGGTCTGTTGCTGTTGAAAAAAAAAAACATTCTTCGAAGGTCTTTAACATGCTCTTGTTGGGGAAGAGAAATGTGTGCTCATCTCTGGACCTTTCAAGAGACACAGTGAATGAGGTAATGCAATTATGATTATTAATGGACACTAAGAGGTGACGTAGGTGTGAGGTGACAGGATGGCAGCCCAGCACTTTCCACTCACTGGACAAGGTCTTGGGTGTGTGTGTGTAAGGCACACTGGGAGCAGAACAAGCTGAAGTGATGCGTCTTGCCCGTCTGAATTACAGCAGAGGTGAGAAGAGAGAAGGATGTTTTCAAATGTGATAATGAAGCTAGATTTTCTGACAGGCTACTCTAGGTGCCACGCAGCCACAGAAAGCCATGTCTGGGACAGGTGGACCCTCCATGGTGGGTTGAATTTGCTGATAAGAAGCACCACACAGCAAAGTTAAGGTGAACTTTTGCTCTCCCTCACCAAGTCTCTGGTCTCCAGGTACCTTTGCTGGTGGTTTCTCGTGCATCTATGGTTTCCTAGTGAGTTAGAGGACTTTATAAGATCTCTCATACTTAGTGTCCCAAACTAGTGATTGTGACATAGTCGGGTGGAAGGGTGATGGGGATTCCAGGAAAGGGGGTGGGGCATAGCACTCCTGGGTCAAGGAGAGAGGAGATAATTGCTACTCCGTTCAAAGCACTCAGTGTTCCTTGATGTGAAAGTACAGGAGGGAATGAGAGGGGGACATCTGGCTAAAGAGGTCAGCAAGGCCCTAACCACTAGACTAAGGTTTGAAGTGAAAACCTACTAATGGGTTTTAACACAAGTTCTCTAAAAAGAGACACAAAACAGTGCCCCTTTTGATACTGTAGGCATTTTCTGTCTAATGTTCTTACACTCAGGCCTGGGGATGAGACCTAGTGACTTGAAGCCTATAGAGTTCTTTAATTCTGTGAAAAATAATTGCATAGTGGAGGTGGTAGCCAGGACCCATTCTGTTGACTTTGGAGGACAGGGCTGGGGCCTGGGTATTTGGGTTCTACTCTGTAAGCTACATTTCTCATTGCTGTGAATAGATGCCTGACAAAGGCTCATTAGTGGACAAACGGTTGACTTCTTTGAGACTACAGCCTGCCATGGTGGGAAAGTCACCAGCAGGAGGTGGCTGGCCAGCTTGCCTTTGCAACTATGAAGAAGAGATATGAGCGCTGGAGACCAGGAGATGGCTTTCTCTTCTCTTGTTTACTCCAGGCACTCAGCTTGGGGAGCTCTTTCCTCTTCAATTAACCTTTCAGGGAGCATTTTATAGATATGCTCAGAGGTGTGTTGCCATGGTGATTCTAAACCCTGGGTGGCTAACAGTCAGGATTAGCTATGGTACTATCCCAGTCACTTTTCCTTCTTCCTGGCTTCTGCTTGTTTATTTTCCCCCAGAGATATCGGGCTGGAGAAGAGTGAGGTGAGTAGGTGTGGCTCCTTCCAGCCATGCCCCAGGTCCTGCTTGTTCTTTCTGGTTGATCCTGTAGTCCTGCTTCCCTTTTGCCTCTGTACTGGAGTGAAGCCCATTGATTACTGTCCACTGTGGCCTGTCAGAGTCAAGCTTCCCTCCATCACCCTACAATCTGGAGACAGTGTCTTTGTTCTCCTCTCCTAGCTGCTGCCCACTGGTGCCCGCATGGATACTGATATCTATTATATATTTCACACTCCACACGTCGGAAGACATTCCAGCACTCCTTGCCTGGCAAGCTTTTATGTCCTCCCAGTTGCCGCAATTCCGCTTCACCAGTTGTCAGACTCTAAACCTCAGAGCCCATCTTGTCTGCTGCCCACTTCCTCATGTGAACCACACAGAATCACTAAGGAAGTTACATTGGCTCTATTTTCAACACACGCTAAAGCTTGTCAGTCTCCTCTCTCCAGTGGTTGGGCACAAGTGCTAGCTCTGGTTCTTATCGTCCCTTGATTTGATTAGTACAGCAGGGCCTCAGTGGTTCTGTTGCTTCCAGTGCCTGATTCCCATTTGACCAGCTCTGCAGTTGACATATCACGTAGATTGTGATACACATATTGGTGGGTCCCAATGCAAAATGAGGCCTCTGCAAGGTAAGAAAAGCCCCAGATCTTAAGTCCTAACGCTCTCACACTCAGTCCCATTAGCTAGAGTATGCTGAAGGCCCTCCTGCAGTCCCCGTGCCTACACATCCTTCCATATGGTCTAGTTCCATCCTGACCACCCTACTTAAATGTGTTTCATCCCTTGCTTCTCTCAACGCTCCTCTGCAACCTCGTCTTGACGTTTTCTATTTCTTGGCATGATAATGGTTCACTAGTGTGCAAAGCATGTAACATTACTTGATATGTTTGTATTGGTTACTTTTCTCACTGCCATGACACAGTTCCTGACAGAAAGAACTTAGCGGAGTAAAGGTTTATTTTAGGTCACAAATGGAAGACACTGTTGCAGGAGGGGAGGGAAAGGTGGGAGAACAGTGAGGCAGCTGGTCACATGACATCCACTTTAAAGAACCAGAGGTGAGTGCTGCTGTTCAACTCACTTTCTCCTCTTTAGTCATCAAACCCTAGAACATGGAATGGTGCTGCCTAGTTTAGGGTGGGTCTTATCACCTCAATTTACCCTGTGTAGAAGCTTGTCCCCTGAACAATGTTGAATTGACAGTCAACATTAGCTTCCACACTAAAAATTCTCTCTCTCTCTTCCTCCTTCCCTTTCTTGCCCTCCATGTGTGCATGCGTGGGTGATGTACATGTGTATAATCTCTTGTATTTGTGCAATCACATTTGTATATTTGTGTATCTAAACACTAGATATCTACATAGTATGTCTCCCTCAATAACTCTTCATCTTATTTGAATTGTAGGTCACCAATTTAGCTAGACATGTAGATCACCAGTTCAGCTAGTCATCAAGCCCCAAGAATCCTCCTATCTCTACCTCTTATTTCAGGAACATATATGAGTAATTTTAATGTGGCTGCTAGGAACTGAAGTGAAGACTTAATGTTTATGTATTAAGCATTTCAAATGCTAAGCCAGTGAATCCCCAACATATGTCTTTGAGGGGCACACAGTTAAACCTATGACATCTAGTTGATATGTATAGGGTCACTGTTCACACTCTGTCTCAAAGACAAAATGGGGATTTTTAAGCAGGAATTTCTGCTTCTTTTAGCATTGCTGTGGCTAAGCATGCAGGGCTGTGTGGGAAAGAAAGGGGTGCTAAGTAGGCCTTTTGTGACTGGAAGGAAAGTATGAATAACAGGCTATTTTAAGAATTAATGCGACATGAAATTCTACTCAACACAAGGATAATGCCTCAGACTCTTTGGCTCAACTCTTGAAAAGCAAGCATGGTAAGATTCAGAAGGGAACCAATCTGTGTGGCTCTTCACTCTACAAATACTGCCATATTCGATACTTGGGAATCCATGTTTTATTTTAGTTGACGTCTCTTCTCTATTTCACAGGATATTCATAAAATTAAAATCTTAATTTTCAGCTAATCCTTGATAATCTTCCTGAGGTTTAGGCCTGACACTTTAGTAGATGTTTGCTATGTACCTTGGGGAGAAAGAGAGGATGGAGCCAGAAGAGAGGTGGCCCTGTACTCTGAGTCAGTCCATCAGATAAACGTGAGATGATGTTGACGTATCAGCATGGCTGATCCTTGTGTTCAGAGCATAGATGATCTACTATATAGCCTGCATCTTTCTGATAACTTTGTGTCTGGTCTCTACGGGGTTCTGTTTCTAACTCACCCTGGGTCTTGGTGGTTGCTGCACACCTTTGTGGGTTCCAGGACCCACACAATGTTGTAACACCTTCATTTCAAACAACCTCCCAGAGAGTTTCAGACTGATTTTTCTGCACGGTCAGCATTCTGTGTACCCTTTTCTGAAATGAGTAAGCTGAGTCCCCTATCAGGGCAGGCAGCTATGAGGAAACACATGTAGAAGCATGTACCTGCTGTAAACATTAAAGACCTAGATTATACTGAGTACCATCAGAAATTAGCCTCCTTGTGTGCAGATAGGTGTATGTTGAGATGACCAGGTAGAACTCAGCCTTCTCCTCTACAACAGATTATGATTGCTAAGGATGAATCCACTGGTTTCTCTGATTGCTTTAGAAGATGAAAAACCATTACAAATATTGGACAATACTTTTATCTTTACCAAAAAACAGTTAGTAAGTGCAATTACGAGGTTTCTGGTTCTTAATAATGTTATATTAATAATTTACATTATAATTATTTACATTATAATAATATAACACATTATTGTAGCATACTTTATATAACATTGCAAAATAATAATTGTACCAAAATTTCATGCAATCTGTAATCTATACTGGTTATTTATATCCTAAACTTAACACAACCTACAATCACCTGAGAAGACAGTTATAGCAGAGAAATTATATAGATGGAGTTGGCAAGTTTGTGGGGAGACTGTCTTGGTTGTTCATTGTGGCAGGAGGATTTAGCTCATTGGTGGAGGTCACAGGTCCTGGTTTCAGGTCCTGGAATCTGTAAGAGTTTAGTGTGATGGCTGAACACCAGCTGTAACAACGGTCTCTCCTATAAGTGTGTATGTGGTATGACACTCTAAGTTTCTATCTTGACTTCCCCAAACAAGAGACAATTACCCAGAATTTATAAGCCAAATATTCTTCTTTCAGGGTGCTCAGCAATGAAAGAAATGAAACTAGGACAAGAGCTTCCTCAATTTTGGGGCACAAATGAGAAAAAAAAATAGTGATGGGTCACAGAAGAGCAGATGTTATTCACAATGTTCTAATTCAGAAAAGATTGTTTATAAATTATGGAAAAAGTCCACAAGCCTTAAATCATGACTGAAAAAGTAATACCACATCAACAGACAAATAAACAAGTTATTCAAAGGCATTTCCAGAAAAAGGCAAAAAAAAAAAAAAAACAACTCAAAATGTATAAAAAGCACTGTCATACTGAAAATCAATAGTGTATATTTAAACAGTGATGAGAGTTCACTTGCCTTTTATTACCCTGGCATGAAGCACAGAACTGTGTAAGATCAGGGATGGGCATATGGTGGAGAACCAGCTGGAAGGGAGAGGCAGAGACTGAAACTACCTGCCACAGTGAGCAGGGAGCCTGGAGGATTCTAAAAGAGTTCCCCATGGGAACGCTTTCAGGAATGGAGCAAGCAGTTCCTTTGTGAGCTTAGACAGACTTAAGTTATAGACCCCCATACTCTATTTGTGAGCAGGGATTTCTCAGTGAAGATCCCAGACGTCGGAACTGGCAGGCAGGAGCTATTGTCTCTCTCAAAGTTAATTCACACTGCCCCATATTCTCGAAAGTAGCCTGCAGACAAGATGCAAAGGAAGAGATCATATCCAGTGAAATATGGTTCACAAAAACGAAGCTGTAGGGTTGGAGAGATGGCTCAATGTATAAGAGTACTTGCTGCTTATCTAGAGGACCCAAGTGCAGTTACCACCACCCATAGCAAGTCGCTCACAACTGCCAGAACTCCAGTTCTAGTGGATCCAATGTTCTCTTCTGAACATCACAGGTGTCTGCACACAGACACACACATATACTTGAACACACATACACATTCAACCACACACACACACACACACACACACACAATTTAAAAGTCTTAAAAATAGATCTTAAAAAGTAAATAACAACAAGTGGGCTGGTTTGGTTCAGGCTACCATTTCTTCTTCGTCTGCTCCTCTAAAATTTGTTTGAAAATTTAATTTTTCATGGTAGAAATTCATATGGATATAAAATATATGTTGGGTTTATGTGGGTTATCGTTATCAAGAGGAAGGAGAGTAGAAGTACTATTAGAAGAATAAACAATAGCAGAGAAGAGAATGAGAAAACTGAACCTGAAGATTTGGAATACCATCACACCGTTCAGTTCTACAACCACGCCCAAGTTCACATGTGTGTGTGTGTGTTTATATGAGTTTATGTGTATGTATACGTGTTTGAGTGTCTGTGTGGCATAGGCAGATATGTATGTAGGTGCCTGTGCACGCACACACATGCACACACATGCGCACACACACAGTGGCTAGAGGAGGTCAGATCCTCAGGTTTCCTTCTCTACCACTTTTTGCCTTAGTCACTTAAGTCAGATTCCCTCACTGAATCAGTAGCTACGCTGTCTGCCAGTAAATCCCAGTGATCATGTCCAAAGCGCTTTCTTTCCAAACAAGCACGCAGGTATATCCTGTTTAATATATGGGTACTAGGGATTGAAGTTGGGTTCCTTATGCTTGTACAATAAGTGTTCTTACCCACTAAGCTAATCTCTTCGGCCCTCATGTAATGCATTTATTAGGAAAGGGCATAAAAAGCTATAGATTTTTGTAACAACCTTTAATTTTCTCAGAACTTTCAGGAACTGAGTTTTTATATGAGGTATAACCAACCATCTCAGGTCACCGTGAACACACAGAGCATTGAAAGTGCAAACAGAATTTCCATTCTCTTCAGTTCTTTAGTGTGCATTCGTTCTTAAAGTGAACATGACACTTCATAAAAACAGCAGCATTTTTCTTTCATTGATCAGGAAATAACTACTTGAAAAATGCTCAAGGGAAGGAGACAATTGTCGAGCTACAGTGTTGGAAACTCTACCTCTGATAATGAGGAAGCAGATGTCTCCTTGTGATTGACCCTGGTGCCCAGTTGTGAATGAATCAGAAAAGAGCAATTAGATGAAGATTTGGGGATTACACCTTCTCAGTTCCTGGCTAAACTTCATCCTCTCTGAGCCACAGTTTTCACTTGTTCCAGTCCCTATAATTGCCAGGTTGACGGGCTGGCTTAAGGTCTTCTGACTCAGTTCGAAGACCTGTGTGCGTACACAGAAATTACTCCCGATTGTGGCTGTCACAGGCGTTTCTGTGACAGTCACCTCCTAACCTACGATTGCTCTCTGTATCAGTTACTTTTCTCATGTTGTGACCTGACAAAAGCAGCTTAAGGAAGCAAGGGTTTGTTCTGGCTCCCAGCCGGAAGATACAGAACATGCTGATGGGACCATGGGGCAGCTAGCTCCATCTTGTCTTCAGGCTGGAAACAGAGACGGGTGACTGCTGGTGCTCAGCTCATCCTCTTCTGTTTATGCAGTCAAGGACTGGCCTACAGGATGGTACTGCACACATTGAAACTGAGTCTTCCCAATTCCTTTAGCCTGAGCTAAAAACCCTCTCACAGGTATGCACCGAGGCTTGTCTCCTAGGTGAATCTAGTTCCTGTTGTGTTAAAATCAATATTAGCTGTCAAACTCCCCCTACTTCCAGGTTAAGACTACGTGTTTATTCACAGTGCTAAGAACAGGAAGTCGGCATGTTCCATGGACTACCATCAGGATTGTCTTCAAATGCCAAGGTCCTGGGCAGCATTTGCAGTTTTCACTGTAAGCAGTCACAGAGCGTTTGAAAAGACAAGACATATAAAGAAAAGGTGACGGTAACAAGCCAGCATATGACAGAATTAACACCTTAGCAGAGAAGAATTTTGGAGTAAATGTATTAAAAAATGTACAAAAAATTGCAAAATACTTTAGAAAGACCTTCAAAGGGCTAAAGAATGAAAAACAATGCAAAATGACAAGTGGCATACCACGGTGGTCATATAGCCTGCCCCCAAAAGACTACTTGCTACAAGCAGCTGTGAGGTTTTAATGTATCTAATTCCTTCCCAGATACCAGGCCCCAGAGACAGTATTGTCTGTACAGGTTTTCTGCCCTGATTGTTTGCTCAGCCTTCTCTCTGAAAGAGAATCTGGATACACACATACCTTCTACAAATCATAATGTAGGCAGAATGGTAGGTGGACTGACTGCTTGTAGGTTTGCTCAAATGACAGGTAGCTAGTGCCTCAGATTTCCAAATCAGTTCAGAAGCATCTACATTGTTTCTTTTGTGTATATTCACATATGTGCAGGAACATGCCTGTATAGGTGCACATTTAAGTGATATGCATATTTACACAGCATATGGGGCTTAATCTCTTTTTTCATCTCTCTCTCTTACAGTCCTTTCCTTAATGACCTTCCTGTTTCATATCGTACACACATACAGACATGTATACTTAATCAAAACTGTAGCATTTGCCTGTCTAATTCTGGATTATCCACTCATCATGATGATTTCTAGTTCCATCAGTTTCCACATCAATCATACAATTCTGCTGTCCATCACAGATGAATACGGCTCTGTTGTGCATATAGACACAGATTTCTACATCCATTCTTCTGATGATTAAACAGTCAAGGTACTCTAAGGCTTGCCCATTATGAATAGTGCTACAAAAACACAGGTTTGCAAACTTTTCTCTGAATGCTGACCTTTATTCCTTGGGAATGTTCTCTAGTAGTGTAACTGAATCATATGATAGCCATATTGTTACCTTTATGAGGAACATCCTTCTTGATTTCCAGAGCTTTATCTTTAACTTTTACTTTTATCTTTAACTGAGCTAAAATTACCATGGGAACATATCTCTGGGTATGTCTATGAGGACATCTCCAGAAAAGTTTGGCTGAGTAGAAAAGATCCACCTTGAATGTGCCTGGCACTGTCCCACACAGTGGGGTTCTGGACTGAATAAAAGGGAGAAAGTCAGCAAAGTACCAGTATTCATCTGTCTCTGCTTCCTGACTACAGGTGCCCTGTGACCGACTTCCTCTCTCTTTTCCCCATGTGTCCTCCACGGAGTGATCTGTACCGGCAAACTGTAGCAGACATAAATCTGTCCTCCTTTAACTCGCTCCTGTTAGGTGTTTGATCCCTGCAACAAAACAATTAGCTAATACAAGTCTCCTCTTTTAATTTGCTAAAATTGTTTGTCAGTAGTAGATGTTTATATATCTTATTATATATCTAATTTTATCTATTAAAGTAATCATAATTTGCCTTTGGGTTTTTAATTTTGAAAATCATTTTACATAGTGTTCCAATGTAAAGAAATTCCTGTTGTGTTGATTGATGCTGTGTTCTTGGAGGTTTCGTTCCCTTCTCAGTGACAAGTTTATTATTTGTATGGATCTCCTCTTGGCACCAATCATTAGTTAAATGTTTCTCAAAACATTTTCCACTATTAACATAAACCTGTTCAGACTTTCCGCTTAATTACTTTAAAATCCCGTGCTCATCTTAATTTTTATTACATTTTATTTTGTTTTTTGTCAAGTTTTAGTAGGACACAATGTGTAATTTAGCCTATTGGTGGTAGTCTCTGTACACAATACACTGTTGTCAAAGGTGTGAGATTGGAAATGGATCTCTAAACATCCTTTTGGTAGCAGGAAAAGACACACTGCTGGAAACTCTTGCTATGTTCAGTCTCTAGCCTTGCTGAGAGGGTTCAGACCCTTCTCCCTCAGCTTACATCTTATTGTTTTAAGTGCCTTTGTCTGCTCACATCTGTGCAGGTGTGAGCATGCTTGCTTCTGTATATGCACATGTGTCTGCATGGCTGTGGACATCAGGGGACAACCTCAGGTGACCACATTTCTCTGGTGCCATCCACCTTGGCATTTGTTACAGGGTATCTCAGTTTTACTTGGAGCTCCACAATTCATCACATGACTCATGTAATTCCCAGGACTCACCTGTCTCTGTCTCCACTCCACCCCCAGTGTCACAACCGTCAGCAACAACACTTGGCTTTTTCTTGTGGGTTCTGGGGAATCAAATTTTGGTCCTCAAGTTTGTGAGGCAAACATTTTACTGACTGCAGTATCTCTGTCAGCTCCTTGCAAAATATATTTCACACCCAAAATGGTTTGCGAATCTTAGGCAAGAGGCACAATTTACACACTAGCTCGCTTCGCTTTGACTCAATCGTCTGACTTCGGCATGCTGACTTCAATCTGATTCCCTTTGGCTCTCTGCAAACTCTCTTAGACCCTCTGGCCCCCAAGTTCTTAAGAGCCCGTCACTGCATACCAGAATAATATTAAGCAGCTCCCATTTCTCACCCTCCCCAGCCTAAGGTTCAGAGCTGCCCAGCACTGTTTTAAACAATCAGTCCAGCCATTCAACATTTTCCGTGACCCTCAAGTGTGCCATACTGGACAAGAACTTGTAACATCTGTATTATTTGTGGGTTGCTCCTTCCTCACAAACTGGAGCACTTTTAGGTATATTTGTCTCTTATAAAGGAGAAATGATATCAAAGAGTAACAGTTCCTATGATTACAGAAATCATATCTGTCCACCTGGTAACCAGAATGTATTTAACATGATGGACATCTGAAAAAGTCAGTGATGGATCATTTACAGGACTCTCACCATCGGCTGAGACCTTTGTCATCACATTTAATGCTCTCAGAAGCAGTGCTGCTAAGAAAACCTGATGCTGTCATTTTTACCAAAGAGAATAAAGTTCAGAGAGGGTAAATAGATTACTCAGGAGTCTTCATCCAAAGCTTTACTCTTTTCACATGAAATCACCCTCCTCATGGGGCTTGGCATCTGGAGCATAGAATAATGCTTCTGTCACCTCCTGAGACTGCACCTCACGGGAGATACACACAGCATGGATCAACTGAAGCAGTAAGGGCCAATTGTGGGTTAGGGAAAGGACCACAAGCAGACACGTGAGGAATGAAAGGAAAGGAAAAAGAATTCTTGGCTTGATCTAGGGCAGTGCTCTGGTTTCCTTTCTATCACTGCGATAAAACACCTGGATAAAAAGCCACTTAAGTGGGGAAAGGATTTATTTAGCTTACACTTCCAGGTCACAGTCTGTTACTGAGGGAGGGCAGGGCAGGAACTAAATCAGAAAGCTTGTAGGAGCACCCTCAGGCTTGCTGGCTAGCTCCCAGGTTTGTGCTCAGCTAGCTTTCTTTCCAGCCCAGGACCACCAGCTTGGGTACGGGCCTCTCACAGTGGGATATGTTTTCCTGAATCAATTCACAGTCAAGGCAGTTGCCTAAAATATGCTCACAGGCAAATCTGGGTGATCTCTCATGTGAGACTCTTCTCTGGAGACTCTGACCTGTGTCAAGTTGACAAACAAAGTCATGTAAGAAAAGCATGAATTATGTATACTTAGATTTGTCCTCAAATATCTTTGAAAGTACAGAAGTAATATTTTAAGACACACTATATACTCAAACTCGTAATTCATCCTAGACAACAAAACCAGTGTAAAATTATTTGATTTTACTTTTGCTCTAATTCAGAGCTGGCCTAATTGAGAGCTAAACCAACTGTAGATCTATAAAGGAATTCCATAAAGATGTATAAAGAACTGTTAGTGATGTCTGTTGTAAGATAAAATAATCTGCTATTAATTTACATGTGTATATAATTCCTTTTTTGGATTTTTTTTATTTATTTATTAAAGATTTCTGCCTCCTCCCTGCCACCGCCTCCCATTTCCCTCCCCCTCCCCGATCAAGTCCCCCTCCCTCATCAGCCCAAAGAGCAATCAGGGTTCCCTGCCCTGTGGGAAGTCCAAGGACCACCCACCTCCATCCAGGTCTAGTAAGGTGAGCATCCAAACTGCCTAGGCTCCCACAAGGCCAGTACGTGCAGTAGGATCAAAAACCCATTGCCATTGTTCCTGAGTTCTCAGCAGTCCTCATTGTCCGCTATGTTCAGCGAGTCCAGTTTTATCCCAGGCTTTTTCAGACCCAGGCCAGTTGGCCTTGGTGAGTTCCCGGTAGAACATCCCCATTGTCTCAGTGTGTGGGTGCACCCCTCGTGGTCCTGAGTTTTTTGCTAGTGCTCTCTCCCCTTCTGCTCCTGATTTGGACCTTGAGATTTCAGTCTGGTGCTCCAATGTGGGTTCTGTCTCTGTCTCCTTTCATCGCCTGATGAAGGTTAATATTCAGGAGGATGCCTATGTGTTTTTCTTTGGGTTCTCCTTCTTGTGTAAGTTCTGAATCTCTGGGAGAGTGCATATCAAAAATATTATCATTACCTTTAAGTTTGGTGGGATGCCCAGGTTCAAGGTGCTTGCTGCGAAGCCCGACAACAGGAGTTCAGTCACTACCACCCACACAGTGGCGAGAACCAGCTGCCAGAAACAGTACTCTGACCTCAACATGCAAAATAAATACACATAATATAATTATTCGATGCTATTTCTAAAACGGGAAGAAGTTCTCTATCACTTCCTCATGTCCTGGGGGTCCAGTCTGAGACATGTCCCTTCCATTCTCAATCTGGATATTTCACTGGTCATTCCAAACTGCACAGAGCTACAGTCTGAATTAAATGTGGTGCATCAAAGCTTGCCCTTCTACACCCACGTAAGTGAATAGCAGCCTTCTCAAAATAATGTCTTGGTTTTTCAAAATCTGGTTCTGTTGATGACATTTTAGTAATGCAAAGCTGAAGAAGCCGAGCCTTGAAGAAGTTGGGTGAAGGCATGATTCTGAGAGTCCTGAGGGCTAGTGTCAGGGCAGCATAGGGACATGAACGCCTCAGTGACCTCAAAGATCTCAGGATCCACACCCTGTCTTCTAGGATTATCCTTAGAAGTCAAAGGAAGTTCCTAGGACAGTAAACCCAGTAAGCCTCACTGATCAAGAAACAATGTAATGTTTGGGATAAAAAAAAAATCCACATTTTTCAAAAAGGCAAACACAAGCAGCTGTAGCTCCAGAGCAGAAGCCATACTGTAGACTGGTACATAATATCTACTCACCACAGAGAGGGAACCCACTGCAGAACAAAGGGAACTTTGAGGTTAGTCTGAGGAGTGTGGTGAGGGTACATACAGGAGCAGGATAGATCAAAGGCAGCTGCATCACCGCAAGCCCACGACCGTGTGTGATAGCTCAGGAAAGCTGCAGCTGCATCACCGCAAGCCCACGACCGTGTATGATAGCTCAGGAAAGCTGCACCTGCATCACAGCAAGCCCTTGCCAGTGTGATAGCTCAGGAAAGCTGCAGCTGCATCATCACAGCAAGCCCTTGCCAGTGTGATAGCTCAGGAAAGCTGCAGCTGCATCACAGCAAGCCCTTGCCAGTGTGATAGCTCAGGAAAGCTGCAACTTGGAGCTCCCTGCACTCCCTGCAGGCAGGTCTGAGAATCTCCTCTCAGCAAGTCTGCCAGGACTCTGGTGAATCTTATTTCAGCTTTCCCAGACATCTGACATTCGTCTATGTTCGAGTCTCATAATCCTCCCCTATTCTTCAATTGAATGCAAACTGCTGCACAACATAGACCAAACCTAAGTTTTAGGAGGCTTTCTTTCTACTTCCCTGCTGTGTCTTGTTGGCCCAGTTATGGGATGAAAGAGGGAAAATGAGGCACTCAAACTAAGCCAGGAAGCAGCTTAATTGTCCAGCACAGGCTCAGCAGACTCCTGCCTGAAGGGCTGAGCCCGAAGTGCAGTCACAAGTTGCTTTGTACAACTTTAATTTTCTCTTTTCACATGTGGTTCAGCACAGCTATAGGGTTGTCCTGCACCTTGATTGGCTGATTAAAGAGAATACACTGGAATTTTTCATCAGTAGTAGAATTTACCACAAATACAGACAAGAGAATAGGACATGCCCAGGTGCAGTTGGTAAAACTGGGAAGGATGCAGGCCACAGCTGGCTTAAGACTCACAGGAAGGCCCTGCGGTGAGCAATGCTGTCTGTGGCTGGTGGGAAGTCCCAAACCAAAGGGCTCGGAGCTGCAGTAAGTAAGTCAGGTTTGTAGCCCACCAGAGAGCCTCTTGAGGATGCCCTGTCACACTGCCACAGCTGCAGGGGACTCTGGCGCTATTGCTATATGCTGCTTTCCAACCTCTGAGCAGACGTCTCCAAAAACGGCTTACATTGAGACTTACTCTGGCAGACTTTCCCTTGAATCTGCAATTACTCCCGGTGACAAAGAATTGTGGTTGAGGTGTACTTGGACAGTGTAGCCATCCGGGGAAAGAAATATGTAGAAATCACTTTTTATTTTCTCAGTCTTTCCAGACTGGCTCCAGATTATCAGGAGACAATTTAAAGGAACCCATGTCGTGTGTAGGTGAAGTTCTTCACAATGGTAACGGAGAAGAGTAAAGATAATGAACGACCTACCGTGGACAGATCTTAAATAAATTCCAGATTTGTGGCTTGGAGCAAGTTACTTGAATACTTGAAGGCTAAATTTGCCTATAAAAGCAGGGTGATGATTCTTCACGCAGTGGTGGCTGGGGTCACCAATGACAGTGCCCTATTGTCTGAATCAGTAGCTATCCTGCTGTCATAGGAGAAGTGAGTGTAAATGAGGGAAGTCACAAGGGATGGTCATTATGAGATAGAAAAGGGTAATTTGGTGTGCCCATAAGGAAAATATGACTCATAGCCCCTTTTCATGAATTATCCCTTTTCTCTCCAGCTCAGGGATAAAATACATTTTCCCAGTTGTCAGGATTCCATCCCAAAGGGTTGGCAGATGCCAGAGGTCTGAATCAGCCAGTAAGGGTCTTTCCAAGAAGAAATAAGTTAGAAGAAAACTGGAGAAAAAAAGACCACCAGAATTTTGTGCCTTGAAGACCCAAGTGCGATTAAAGAAACAGCTTCGTCAGAGGCCGTTGGGAACTTGATATGAAGCCAGAATTTGTGTATTCCCCTGTCCAGTCTTCATGACAAATATACTTTCTGTCAATTAGTCTTCATGCCCATCTTCCCTGTCTGTATCTGCTATTTTTACCTCTAAATTGAAGTTTCATTTAAAGAAAATATACTCACACCTAAGTTCAAGGCTAGGCAGCAGTGGGATGAGGGAGAGAAGGAAAACTCCAGGCAGTGAGGGACCCCATTTCAAAAATTAAGCTGGGAAGCAATTCAAGAAGACACTTGATGCTGACCTCTGACTCAAAGTGAATATGCATATGCACCCACATATCATACACGTGCGCACGTGTGCATTTGTGGGCATGCACATGCGCAAGCACACACACACACACACACACACACACAGTGAAGACGCTAGACTTCATTCTGAATACTTTTCATAGACTCTAAGGAAGTAGCCTGGTAGCATATGACCTAGTTATTCCAATTGTTATTTGACAAGTCTTCCTGGAAACCTCCCACCAAGGTGAATCACCAAGACTTGTTTTTATCATTCTGCTTTTTCTCTTTCCAACCCTTGACTTAACCACCTGACAGAGAGGTAAAGCTGTTGGAGACAATATCTTATCTTCTTTCCTGGAAGAAGCGCTGGGCAGATTTTTGTACTACTGTTCCATCAAAGCTAAACTTAATTGCTTGGGGTGGGGGAGTGGGACTGAGGGAAGCCTTAGCTAGGTCAGGAAGATAGCTGAGTCCATGAACATGTGGGGACAGAAATTCAGATGTCTAGTCTCTGAAAGCCTGAGTCCCTTCATTCAGCAATGCAGAGTTCCAGATGGAGTGTCCCGGGCTCCACACTGGGCAGCCAGATGAACAAATGAACAAATGAGCAATCTCTGGGCTCAACTGAGAGCTCCCAACACAATTACTATGGTAACAGCCAATGTCACATCTGAGCCTCCACATGTACAGGTACACAAATGTACACAGACATATGAACAAACAAACATATGTATACACACACACCACACATGTCCAAACAAAACATCAAACAAGAGAAAAATTTCTTGATTTCAAATCATCTCTTTGTCATTACCATTCAACTTATAAAATACAAGGTAGGACATTTTTTTCTTGTTTAGAAAAAGGAAGGAAACCAGCAAAAGTGTGCTTCCATTTGACTTTACTGACACTGGGGCATCAATGGATCACATTTCGTGAGGACATCGCAGTAGAACACCTTGATTCTCAGCCACTTCCTCCTCCACAAATCTCTGCTCACTGTTTTGAAACACAAAAGTTTTTGTGTTCATCAATGACATGTAATTTTCTCAGGGTTATAATTGCTTTACAGTGTCCTTTTTATCCTTCATGTTATTTAATTGCTAAGGAATTTCTCCAAAATGGAAGGTATTTAGTGAACACAATAAAGTGTGTTTCCCTGCAGTTTTTAATCTGCTCGTGCATAATTGGAGAGGTCTGGGGTGGGGAGAGATTCAACGAAGGTTGATTCTATTCAACCATAATTCTGCCAACTTAAACATTATTGATGATTTCAAATTATAAAAGAGAATCCCTTAAAAAACAACAACAACAAAAAAAAAAAAAAGAGAATCCCTGGACCTGTCCATGTGACATTAACATAGCATTTGATTTCCTCATAGTTACAGCCAGCATTTGCTCAAGAATCACAGTTGTGATTTAGGACAAGCAAGGGGAACATTTTACAAGGAAAAGTAGAGCACGCTGAAGCGTTTTGCCAGGAACAAGCTTTTTATTTTTAGTCTGTCCCCAAAAAAATCATTATCTAGAGTCCGGAAATGCCTAAAAAAATCATTACATTTGAGAAGCAGCAGGTCATTCCTGCTGGATGTATTCCATCGGATGGCTGTGTTCTCTATACCAGAGGGCTTTGTCTGCAAAGGATGGCACAACTGGGATCAGGTCACCCCAGTGACCCTCTGTCATCGGCATGCCATCCAGCTCCACACTCTGGCCAGGTAAATTTGCGCAAGGTTTTGACTATGTATTATACTTCCACAAATGAAATCTATTTATTTCCCCCCTCGGGCTTAGATATACTTTTAAAACTATGCATATGAAAGGATCCAAACACCAACAGGGATGGATTGGGGATTTAGATGTAAGCACTGCCCTGTCTCCTTTTTAAGTAAGAAAATGACTTTCCTGGGGATTGGGAAGATGGCTCCCTGAACTGTAAGCATGAGAATATGATAGAATCACAAACATCCAGGTAAAAACTAAGGCAGGCAGTGTATCCCGGAATCTCTGAGAGATCCCCCAGGACCATTGATCTGACCAACCAACAGAGCCACACAGTAAGCTTTGGGGTCAATGAGAGAATCTCTCAGCAAGAGAAGTTGGGAAGCAATTTCAGGAAAACAACTTCTGGCCTCTACTTGTTCCTGCATGGGTGTATACACACACACACACACACACACACACACACACACACACCAAGCAAATGTGAATGTGCATACAAATAACAGTATTAGTAAAAAGTATCTTTCCAGTTGAGAGGAAACACTTAGTTTAAAACCATATATTAAATGGAACCCGAGTGTGAGTGAAGAGTATTCATGTCAGTAGTGACCATTCCTGGCTAATAAATAAAATACAAAATTTCATGACAACAAGGGACCTGGTGATAAAGCAGAAGTGTTATCACACTGCAACTTTCCGATCCAAATGTCTGCAGAATTTCCACGTCTCTTCCTTATTCAACATTCTTCACAGCATATTATCAACACAGTGCTGTAGTTAATGGTAACTGATCCCTTTCTGTGGACATTCCCGAGTTATCTTTGCATGGGCATCTTTTCTGGTCAGAGCAGACCATGCATTACAGAGAAGACAATGGGTCTGCTTTAATTTCCCAAGCCAGTCAGTTGAATGCCGCCTTCTTAACAAAGGAGTACTACTTACAGTTAAGAAACTTAATTTGCTTTGCATCACTTAAGACTTCCAGGCTCTATATAATCAGACTCTCCTCATTTCTGATACATTTTATGTATCTTTACTAGCAAAATACTTGCTGGAGTAAGTGCCTTGTACCCCAGGAGATCTCTCATAACTTTGGATCCTATGCTTTCTTGTCTGTCAGACAGTGAATATCATTCCTCAGCCTACCTGCCTAGGATACATTTTAGAACAAATAAAGAAGGATTTAGAAATCACACATGCTTGAGTATAGTATTGATCTTCTCCATATTCATATTGAGAATTCACTCTACAATCCTGTGGGACATGGTAAACAGAATTTTTTTTTTACTGATATTCAATGATGATTTGTACTTTAGAATTTAAAGTGCTTGTTTTACAAACACTAGAGTCTAGGTTTGATCAACAAAACCCACATAAAAAATGTCCATGCAATGGTACACACTATTAATCCTAGCACTGTGTGGGAAATCAAGACAGGAAGGTCCCTGGTGCTCCCAGAGCAGGCAGCCAATGTAATCAGTGTGCCACCCTGAGAGCTACCCTATCTCAGAACACAGTTTGTATGGTGCTATCCTCTGGTCTCCATGTGGACAGGATCTCATGTGGCATACCAGATACACATATATTTTGTGTGCTCACACACACAGATCTACACACATGTATATAACTGCAGAGAAAGCTACTCAGGACCTACATTTTTGGTTCCAATTTAAGACTACTTTTAAGTATATAAAACTCTTCTTGTCATTGCTGATCAAATGCCTGGTGACTCTCACTGTGGAAAGAGAGTCAGACATGGTTTCTGCACTTAAAAAGAGATGTCCCGGCGAGACATCAACCAAATGAATGTGCATCATACTGCAGGGTGCAGCATACCCAAGAACTGACAGTGGACTGAGAAAGAAGGGATCCAGGGTATAAGGTGGCCCAGAGTCTGAACACAAAGCAATATTCAGAATCAAAAGAACTAGAATTGTATTTTGAAGTTGTGTGGAGTTCCAATAACAGGCTTATAGCGTCTTTCATTTCCCTGACTACAGGGCTCCCAGTTCCTTGTCATCGGACTATTAGGAATCTAGCACCTGCCCACATCCTGTGACACGCTGCTTGACTAGTTACAGAGAGCAGAGAGCTGTAGTTCTCAGTCCCTTACTGTGCTGGCTTACAATGAACCGCCACAGCGCTGATGCGGAGGTTGAGGGCACAGTCTTGCTGGAGGAATAGCGGTTGGGAATGTAAACCTCAAGGTGCTTGCGGTTCTCATGCTCTCTCTCTCCCTCATCTCCTCCCCCTCATTATGCTTGTCATTTAGACGTGATCACTGAACTTCCTGCTCCCACCATTCCTGACCCTTGCCACCATGACACCCCCCATGATGGACCCATTCATCATTTTGGAACATTAAGCTAATGTAAACTCATCCATAAGCTGCTCTTGGCTATGGTGCTTTACCAGAGCAGCATAAATTAGCTAATACAGCTATATGACATCGTTTAAATTTATCTCAAGAGAAGACTGGTATTCATTTAGATGTGTGACTATTTGTCACCTCTCTCTTGATATAGTTTTGATAATTTTAAACTCATCTGTGAGTTTCCTAAGACATAAAAGCAGACCAACAATTTATCCAGAAATGTGAAAACAGCCCTTCATTTCCACTTTCCTTTTTGTCCTCAATGTCATGTGATTTGGATACAAGTTTGCTCATT
The DNA here is from genome assembly GCF_037038515.1 of Microtus pennsylvanicus. Taxonomy (NCBI): domain Eukaryota; kingdom Metazoa; phylum Chordata; class Mammalia; order Rodentia; family Cricetidae; genus Microtus; species Microtus pennsylvanicus. Next base: position 10,477,262 of record NC_134588.1, on the reverse strand, counting down.
CTCCTCACATCTCCATCCTGAATGAGGATTGTAATCTTTAGGCTTTGCAGCTTCTTCCGTACCTTTCTATGTTCCCTAATAGGAAACTCTAAACATCATACTCACTACCCTACCATCATAACCACAACACAAATACACATCTTTTTTATATTGGTAGTTACTTTTATTGATAAAGTCTTTTGATACTTTAGATACAAATTATGGTTATATTCACAAATTGTGGATATTACAGAGGAGAAGTAAAAGACATTTCCTATGGTACCATTCTCTGAACAGATATTTGTAAAAGTTTGATTAGTCCCTCCTTTTTCTCAAAGAAAACATACTTTTGTATTTTTCTTGTTAAAATCAGCACATCACGAAGTTTTCATAGTGCTTGTGAATCTTCCTCAAGACCCAGCAATACCACTTTTGGGTATATATCCAAAGGATGCTCAACTGTGCCACAAGGACATATGCTCAACTATGTTCATAGCAGCATTGTTTGTCATAGCCAGAACCTGTAAACAATCTAAATGCCCCTCGACCGAAGAATGGATAAAGAAAATGTGGTACATTTACACAATGGAGTACTGCACAGCAGAAAAAAATAATGACATCTTGAAATTTGTAGGCAGATGGATGGAGCTATAAAATATCATTGTGAGTGAGGTAACCAAACCCAGAGAGACAATTATCACATTTACTCACTCATAAGTGGTTTATGAATATAAAACAAAGAACAGCAGCCTACAAATCACAATCCCAGAGAACCCAGACAACACTGAAGACCCTAAGAGAGACATACATAGATCTAATCTACATGGGAAGTAGAAAAACTGGGAGCATTGGGACCTTGGGAGAGGGTTGAAGGGGAGGGCTGGGAGAGGAGCAGAGAAAAATGTAGAGCTCAATAAAAAAATCAATAAAAATACAAAAAATCCAAAAACAAATATATATTTTTAGAGCGAGCGAGCGAGCGAGAGAGAGAGAGAGAGAGAGAGAGAGAGAGAGAGAGAGAGAGATGCTATACTTTTCAAACTGAAATAAAAACAAATTTTCTCCTTTTTCTTGTTTTTAGCATTATTTGAAAATTTCACACATGGATACAATGAGTCTTGATCAGGAAGTCCACTCCTACCTGCCAGCCAGTGTGTTTATTGGTGTAACATTGGGGAGGCTGTTTATGGATGTAACCAGCTGCTCTCTTTATTGGTTTTAAAGCCTGCTCCATAGGAGAGAATTCATGCCTGGCCCTGCGACTCAGCTGTGGAAGAATATCCCCTAGGGGAGAGCATGTTAAAGTTTCTGATAAATGGTCATGTTGTCAAGAGCAAAGTTTTGACAAATCAATGTCTCTCTTATCCAGTACAGTGTTTTTTTTTTTTTTTTTTTTGCTTTCAAGCTTAGTATCAAAAGTGAAACTTCACAGACCCTATTTTAGTGGCTACATTTTAAAGTAAATTTCACATTAGTACTAGAATACATAAAGTTGTGACCTTGTGTATTTGCAGGTGTGTATGTTTAAAAGTCAAAAGATACTTATGTGAATATAATAATGTGCCAATCAATAAGCTGGACATTTTATATGATTGTTTCTTTGTCACTTCACATGACAATGTATAGTCAATGTATAGTGTCCAACCCCATTATATATTGAGTTTAAATAATATCCAGTAGGTTAAATACTAAATGGTACAGCTGGGAAATGAATTTATCCTGAAAAAAATACCTATATATGTATTCTAAACAGCTTGTTCTCTTTGTAAATACATAACAGTATCTGACACAAACACACAAATACACACATGCATACTCACATACATACTCATGCACACACATTATGAGTATATATAAATATATACACACATATACATGCTCACACACATGTGTGCACGAACATGTTCACACATGAGTGCAGACACACACATACATACATGTGCATACATACACTGCATGCATACACACACACACACACACACACACACATAACAAAGCCACAGTAGGACCTAGAATGATATATTTTACTGTGGGCAGTCTACCATCATTTCCTCATCTTCAAATACTGATGAAGGTCAATATTTGTTCAAGCTCCCAAGATAAGTTTCCTGCATCCAACAGGAGGATCATTGGGATTAAACTCTCTAGTGTACTATTGGTCATCTGGCCAGGCATCAGTTCTATCTTAGGATTCTAATCAGGCATTTCTCTAATTCCCACTTAGCAGACAGAAGTTCACAGACTATAATGTTTCTCCTGGGAACACTTCTGCCTTACACATGTGAACTGAAATGACTTTGTGGATGTGCATGGATTGATTGAGCAACACTTTTAGATTATGGTTTCCAGAGTAACTAAGATTTTCAGTGTAATTTACAACAGCTCAATTGGAGATCATGATTAGCTATTGGAGGTTTTACCCCATTGGATTATAAAAGAGAGCAGGTTCTCACTGAGAGAAATGCAGTTCTAGAAGAGAAACCCCCAACTCTGATGATAGATGAATGGAAAGAAGCACTGTCCTGAAGATGCTCCTCCTCTCTCTCCTTTATATTTTGTATATAATGATTTGGACAGTATACTTTTAAAGTCCATACTTATGACTTTGTATCTTCCTTATTTTTGTCATTTACCAATCTTATCATCTTACATTATAGTGTCTATTCATGTATTGAGCATGCTTATAAAATTTGAGAATATCTGAACTTGAACATTCTATGTGTGTGTATGTGCACATGTATCCTTGCATGCACACACACAGATGTAGACATGGTATAAGATATTTATAGATTGGAACATAAAGCATGACATGATGTGTGCTTGTAAAAAGGAAATGTTTTAAAATATTTATTTTTTACATAATTGGTGTGTGTGCCTCTGTGTGTGCTTTCATGAGCATGCATGCAAGTGAAGCTCCCCTCACAGACCAGAATAATTTGGTCCCCTGAAGCTGGAGCCACTGGCATTTGTTTCCCACCTAACTTGCATGCTAGAATCTGAACACAGATCCTCTGGAAAACACAGAACTCATTTGCAATCATAGCTTCTCTTTAGAGCCACAGAGAGAACAAATAAAATTCTATTTCTTCAAAGATTTGATTTTCTAAATAGTCTTTTTGAAAACTGTCTAAAGTCAGGTCTTTAATTCCAACATGAGGAAGGCTGAGACAGAAGGATCCCTGTAAGTTGAGCTAAATCGTAAGACCTTGGCTCAAAAATCAAACAAAAAAACAAAACCTTGCAAAGTAATCTAGTCTCTACTCCTGGCTTCTAATAATGTAAAATCTTTGAATAATTTCTTCTAGAAATCTTATAGTATCTATCCTTATAAGAAAAGGAACCCATGACTTCTATCTAATTCAATTATATTCATAACTCCAATCATTTAGTAGCGTTATGGTTCAGTTTATCCAGCACCAAAGCATTGTTTTCATAGGCATGATCCTCAGGCACTTTACCAACCAGACCAAGGACTCCTAACCTTCGACTGTTGGGTCTCATTCTCGCACATTAATGGACAGCTGTTTGAAGGGATCAAAATATTTCTTACCTTGGGATGAAACCAGAAGTCAAAACCAACAAAAGGACTCAGGACATGACATGACTGTCGTCTACATCATCTCCCTGCAGCTGTGTCTATCTGTACACGACCTGTGCAGGACCAAACCAGTCAAAATTCCAGCAAAGGGTTGGGGTGGCCTCCTCCCTATTGGAGGAGCTACTGTCAGCTGCTGGTTTCTAAGGGTAGGGACAGCACTCTCATTTGGGGATAAAGCTCTTGGTATGTTACTTTTGCCCCAGTGGATGACGCCAAACGCATGTACATGGGGGAGCAGTAATTAGACTGGGGGTTATAAACAACAAAACCAAAGGGAGAATAAGGATGAAACCAGGAGGGTGAGCTTGTGGAATTCAAGTAGGGGGAGGCAATGGTGGATTGGTGTAGTAATAGGAGCATTGGGTGCCGTTCTATTGTATTAGGAGCAGTGGGGCTGCGTCCCCAACACCCCAGCCGCCTGGCTAGCTTATGCCCCGAAATAACAGCACACAAACTGTATTCTTTTAAACACTGCTTGGCCCATTTCTATCTAGCCTCTTCTAGGCTAATTCTCACATATTAATTTAGCCCATTTCTAATCATCTGTGTTGCACCCCAAGGTGCGCTTACCGGGAAGATTCTAGCCTACGTCCATCCTGGGTCGGAGCTGAATCGTGTCTACCCAGGAGAGCGGAGCATGGCGTCTCTGCTCCAGAGCAGAGCTGTCGAGTCTCTGTCCGAGGCGTCTTACCTCACTTCCTCTTCCTCCCAGCATTTTGTTCTGTTTACTCCACCCACCTATGTTCTAAGCTATGAGCCCAAGCAGTTTGTTTATTACTTAACCAATGAAATCAACAGATTGATATATGACACTCCCACATCAGATGGGTGTGATAATATTCATTGTAGAGTGGCATAGAATATCCAAAGAATAAAAAATTAAATAAAAGCCACCAGCAATATGGAAGTGTAGGTAGACTGAGGTTATACTCTGATATGAAAACAATTTATGCCTAGGATTGTGCTATACCTATGTATAATCTGAGAAAGATAGAGCTACATTTACACAAGGTCCACCAGGCTCAGTAACTACCTTAGTATTGAGAAGCAGGTTCAAGACAAACAATGGAGAGAGACTCACATTGATCTACATTGAAAGTTCACACAAAAAAAAAGACAAAAGAAAGAAAAGACCAGTCTGTATAGACATGGTTGTCATTGCCAATTCCTCACCCTCATAATACTCTCTCTGTGCTGTTCCTACTGTTATTCTCAACATCTCAGAAATCTACTCTTGACCACCCAGAGGCTCCTCTTTTTTGTTCCCTCTACCAGACAGAAAATTGACCCAGCAGCCTGGGAACTGCTGTATTGCTGATCCTAGAGAGCTACAGTACTGCCCACCCTAGACAGAGAACTGCAACACTGCAGAGCCCAGAGAGCTGCAGCACTGCAGACCCCAGACAGAGAGCTGCAGCACTGCAGACCCCAGACAGAGAGCTGCAACACTGCAGAGCTCAGAGAGCTGCAACACTGCAGAGCTCAGAGAGCTGCAACACTGCAGTTCCCAGACGGAGAGCTGCAGCACTGCAGACCCCAGACAGAGAGCTGCAGCACTGCAGACCCCAGACAGAGAGCTGCAACACCGCAGACCCCAGACGGAGAGCTGCAGCACTGCAGTTCCCAGACAGAGAGCTGCAGCACTGCAGACCCCAGACGGAGAGCTGCAACACCGCAGTGCTCAGAGAGCTGCAGCACTGCAGTTCCCAGACGGAGAGCTGCAGCACTGCAGACCCCAGACAGAGAGCTGCAGCACTGCAGACCCCAGACAGAGAACTGCAGCACTGCAGACCCCAGACGGAGAGCTGCAGCACTGCAGACCCCAAACAGAGAGCTGCAGCACTGCAGACCCCAGACGGAGAACTGCAGCACTGCGGACCCCAGACGGAGAACTGCAGCACTGCAGACCCCAGACAGAGAGCTGCAGCACTGCAGACCCCAGACGGAGAGCTGCAGCACTGCAGACCCCAGACGGAGAACTGCAGCACTGCAGACCCCAGACAGAGAGCTGCAGCACTGCAGACCCCAGACGGAGAACTGCAGCACTGCGGACCCAAGACAGAGAGCTGCAACACTGCAGAGCTCAGAGAGCTGTAGCACTGCAGAGCCCAGACAGAGAGCTGCAACACTACAGTTCCCAGACAGAAAACTGCAGCACTGCAGACCCCAGACAGAGAGCTGCAGCACTGCAGACCCCAGACAGAGAACTGCAGCACTGCAGACCCCAGACGGAGAACTGCAGCACTGCAGACCCCAGACAGAGAGCTGCAGCACTGCAGACCCCAGACAGAGAACTTCAGCACTGCAGACCCCAGACAGAGAGCTGCAGCACTGCAGAGCCCAGACAGAGCTACTCTAGCAGTCTCTCAAAACATTAGCTCCTGGCTATGGCCTTCTGCTTTCTGGATCTAAGTGAGATGCAGACCCAGGAGCCACTTTGGGAGGAATGTTACTAACTCCAGAGCAAGTTTTCTCCACCGTCTGGGGTGGGATTGCCTTAAAAGCCTAAATGCTCCACGATGCCCTCTTGTTTGCACCTTGATGGGCTAGGTATCTGCACTCCATTGTGGACACATTAGTCTGTCACCAAGAGTCACAGTTCAATGTGAGGTTCTGTATTCATGTCTAGCACTCTTGAGGGATTCCTTATAACTAACTTTTACTCTTTCAAAAGCCTGATGGAATGAAAGACAGGAGTAATTCCCTTTTTTACAGCCAAAGAACTTACACGAGAGAAATAGGAAGTGATGGAGTATTTACAGTTCTCAAGAAGAGGGCGTAGGACTCTGGATCTCAGGCCATGTCGTTTCAGTTTTACATGCAAGAGTTCCTAAGCACAAAATTTCAAACTTTTTTTTTAATACAGTGACTGGAGTTGGTGGTAGGAATTGAACTCTCAGGAGTGTTATGCCTGCTAACCAACTATTCTACCCCTGGGACACACCCCAGCACTTTTTGTTAAAATGGAAGATCTGATGGTTGACCTCAGGTCTCTGTCTGAGTCCAATGTCTTCCTGTAGCCAGCAGTCTGGCTCTGACTGTCCAGAACATAATGCAAAAGCAGTTGTTGTAGTAACGTGGAGAAGGAGGGCTGGGCACAGAAGATGAAGTTCTCCATGCTGCTCTTTAGAAAACTGTTGTCATCGGTCTGCTTGTAATGAAGTCATCTGTCATTGGGTTTTATGGTAGAGAAAGGAGACAGGGTCAGATTTAGGAGCAAAGCCATGTATTTATTATCGTTGTTTGCTAAGTGAAATTACAGGTAACAATGGGAAAAGTAAGGGAAGGTAGAATCCTGAGTTATGGCCTCTAAGTACCCGTAAAGACATGCCACAGAGTTCATACTTTAAACAAAGTAGGTCATTACATGTTTAATGCTAAGAGGGATTTTATCTTGCCGATAAATGCAAGTGAATCTCTTTAGCTCCAAATCCCCATATGCAGACAATTTACTGTAGTAATCAAGATGATACACACAATTTCACTTCAGTACCATCTGTAACTCTATTGGTATTTTAATAATAATGAATAAAAATATATGCTGGCAACAAAAAAAATGTTACTTAAAGCAGCGGGATCTTAAACATTGAGCAGTAACTTCCAAGATGCGAGTTAATGTGGGATTCACTCCACTTTCTCTGGGAGCTGCTCTGGGCTTTGAACGGGCATCCCCGGATTGTGGTACTCATGTGTCTGAAGAAGCAGTCACCCCCACCCTGCAGAGTCAGAAAATGAAGGGAGAAATCAGGGTCCAAAGAAGAGGTAAACAATTGTGAAACTGCAAACTGTTATTCCTCAAAGGTTTCCACAGACTTCCATTTAGCAATAAGATATGTTAATAAATGCTACTTATTGTCTTAGTTATGTTATTCATCATTGTGACAAAATACATTGTATCCACTGTCGCCAGACTCTGGCTGAACCTGAAGGAAGATGAGCTGCAACACCTCAAGATGTGCCCCCAGGGATGCATCTCTTCCAAGGAAACTCCACCAGACACAGGTTCCACAGCCTTCCACACACAACCACCACCACCACCACCACTGTCAAGTGTTCAAGCACGTGATCTTCTGGAGACAGTTGTCATTCAAAACATAAGGCACATTAAATAAACTGTTATGAATAATGTAAATAATTGTAGCCTGCCTCATCCAGAAGTGGAATCTACCAGAGGCCACCACTGCACAGTGATATACCTATGTCTTGGTCCAAGCAGGTCCAGTAATAGTCCTCGATGGATTTTTGTCATCTATTTTGGCCCAAATCTCCTCACTTATAAAGGAAATTCAGATGTTTGTCAGGCTCCATAGACCCAATAATCTTAATTTTTATTTTTGTTTTTCAAGACAGGGTTTCTCTGTAGCTTTGGAGCCTGTCCTGAAACTAGCTTTTGTAGACCAGGCTGGCCTCAGACTCACTGAGATTCGCCTGCCTCTGCCTCCCAAGTGCTGGGATTAAAGGCGTGCACCACTGCCATCCGGACCCCCAATAATCTTTGAATATTAGAATATGTTATTTGTAGATAGATCAAAGGTTGATTCAACAGCTTCTGAGCTATAAAAACAGATGAGCTTTTATTTCCACCAGTCATGCTTGAGTTTTTATTTATATAGGTATGGAGTATAGCTAGCATTTCTTTTTTATGCTATAAAAGAAAACAGCAGAATCTGGAGAGATGGCTCAGCAGTAAAGAGTGTTTACTGCTCTTGCAGGGGACCTGGGTTCAGTTCCCAGCACCCAAGTAGGGCAACTCACAACAGCCTGTATCTACTGTATCAGGGACCTGCTTTGGCTTCCACAGAACCCGCCCACATGTGCACACAACTCCCCTGCACACACATGTACCTAAATAAAAATACAGTCAAGTTTAAAAACAAAGAAAAAAGATGATCAATTGCTGAAATGATGGTCATTGGCTAAAGAAAAACAATCATACCAACTTTAATTAGGGCTTAAAGTTTAATTGAATTTGCAATTTGGAAAAAATATCACAGGAAGGGGATGTTATTCTGGAAACAGTGCACTGTGCATTTAGTGATATCTGTTTTACAATTTCCAAGGAAGCTTATGGCCTATCTGAGAATAATGCATTGGAAGTGGGTATAAGTAAACCAATGTTTACTCCCTGTCCAGCTCAGTATACTCTGTAGAAACTGAATGCAGAATGCACATATATTGAAGCAGGATTTATTAGATTGATTTACATGCCAGTCTAGATAACTGCCAATGGCCTTTTTCACACCGGAGAAGCTGAGAACTGGTAGCTGCTCAGAATAGAGGTTGAAGGCTTTGGCACCCCCATCTGGTAAAGGAAGCTATATGCTTCCATTTCCCTGATCTGATGCTGACAACCTGAAGGATTCCTGGAGAATTGTTGGTCTTTGACCAAAGAAGCTGAGTTGTGATGTCAGTGAAGGACGGCATCAGTCGGCAGCAGCAACAGAGTAGAAGTCTTGACATGGATAGAAGAATCCGTGGGTAAGATGGTAGAGCAGTTAGAAAAAATGAACAAAAGCCTTTCCTTTGTACTGCCTTCTTCCTGGGTTCTTCCAGAAGGCTCTGCCCACATCCCCGGTATCTTTCCCACTTTAACTAACCAAATCAAGAAAATCCCTGATACTTGTTCCAAGAGAGTCCACTCATAGTTGATTCTAAATTCAGCCAAGTTGACAACTGAGATTAATCAGTATAGCTCCTCAAGAATTTTTTTCAAAACTGAAAACACTTCCTTCTACAAAAGAAAGCCTGGTACCCTTGTTGCTTTGAAGCAAAAGAATTGCAAGTGAAGACACACTACGGGCTACATAAACACCGTTTCACAAACAGAAAGTCTCTCCTGACAAGGTTTCTTCACTCTTTTACTTTCTATAAACACAATCACACACACACAATCACACTCATACACACACACACACACCACAGACCCACAACTTACGAGAACACTATAGAGAAGCCTAAATTTTAAAGACAATGTGGTAGGAAGCCTGTAGGAGTGATGGAGCAGATGGCATCTCCTTTCTTCCCATGCATGTGTTGGGTGTGAAGTCAAACCAGCCTCTACCAGGATGCCCAGCTGTGTGTTGAACACACCCTGTGATCTCTTTGTTACGGAGGTCCACCCTCTTCTTTTCCACCTTTCTCCTGTGTCTTTGGCTCACAGTGAGACCTTAGCATAGAAGAACCATTTACAGCACCAGCTCTTTGAAGGGGTTCAGAGCATAGCAGCAAGATCCTAGGAATCTTAGTCTCCTTTCTCCTGGGTGGCAGTGGGTATCCCAGAAGCTCCTGCTTCTGCTTACTCTCATGTGGGCTTCATTCTAAAGCTTTTCTTCCTGTTGGTTTTCCATCAAAGAGTTATGGGTGGATATCATACAGATGCGTACCTGCTTGGCAGACATGAGAACACAACTTTGTCCAATGACCTAGACTGTGTTCAGACACTGTGGCAGGAGAAGAAAGACATCCATGAATTGGAACCTCCAAGCTTTAAAGGCCAAGTCTATTGTCTGCTAGGGTTATTAAGTTGTAGACAGAGACTGCTCATTCGTTTCTTGGCCATCTAGACACCAATAATAACACAGAAACTATATCAATTACAACACTGGCCAATAGCTTAGGTATATTTTTAGCTAACTCTTACATCTTAAATTAACGCTTTTTTAAAAAAATCTGTGTACTGCCACAAGGTTGTGGCCTGTTGGTAAGGTTTTGACTGGTGACTGGTGTCAGTCTCCTTCAAGAGCTGACTCTCTCTATATATCTCTTCCAGCTTGACTATGTTCTACTCTACTACAGGCTGTAGCAGGTCCTTTATTAACCAATGGTTAATAAAACATATTCATAGCATACAGAGGGGAATCCTACATCATGGAGTCTGTGGTAACCATGGAGAATCTACAGGGAATCCACTCATTATGTTAAGTGGAAATCAGGATAATCCCTCTTTCTGGTTTGGAATTTATCTATTTTTATCATTGTTTTGAGATGGGAGATCTCAATTCAGATGGGTTCTTTAGACTCCCTTCTTTAAGTATACTAGTTCTGTGAGGACAAGGTACTTAAAATCGTCACTGAACCTGTCCCTTGACTGAGGATTTGTTAATGCCAAACATGGAAAAATTGTCCTCAGAAAGGAGAGAGGTGGGAATAGCCCGTAGGAAGCATGGCTATTATTGCTAAGAGGGCAATAGGCTCCTGAGGCTTAGCTCCTTCTAAAGTTGTTGTTGAGGGAGTACAGAAGGCTGAACAAGTATGAAGGATTTTGAGTTGTGCTAAACTTTAGTGAATGTGCTCTAAGCTATTTCCCCCATCCATCTGCTTAATGCTTATGTTTGTGAATGGTCTGTGAGCAACCTGCAGGGTATGGCTCCATTTGCTCAGAACTTTCCCCAGTGCCCACGTAAGGACAGGCACAAATAGAACCTTAAAATACATGAGATGGCTTAAATTTAAATGATTAGGTCACAAGTCTGTTTCCACATTGTAGGCATTTTACCAATTTACATGCGTACACAGGGCAACTGTGAAAAGGAGAGAAATGAAGCTCCAGGGCTGTCCTCTAAGTGATGTGTGGCTCGAACTAACTTCAGATTTTGAAAAGAGTATAGTCAGCTCGCTTAGAATGCAAAATGTGAATTTGTAGAACAATAAAGGGTTCATTCTACTGTAAAATTTGATAAGGAAGTCTCAAGGAATGACCACAGCTGGGAGCATACTGTGTTTATAAAGGACATCCATGACACATGGAAAAGTTATCAGAGGGCAACTGTAGTAAGGACAACTGCGCTATGTGAGCTTCCCTGTGCCTGTGTCTGTGCATGTGTATCCATGTCCTAGTGTGCAGGTGCATATGTATTCTGATACATGTCTGTGTGTCTGTGGAAGCCAGAGATGAACCAAGTATCATTCCACGTGATACCGTGAACCTTCTCTTTTAAGACAGGGTCTCTCACTGGAGTGGAGCTCACAAAATAGGTTGTTTTACATGGCAAACAATCCCCAAAGATTCACTTGTCTCTTCCTCCCCAGTGCTGATGTTCGGCAGGCAGGTTTACACATGGGTGGTTGACTCAGGTCCTTAAGGTTGCATAGCAAAGACTTCACAAATTGAGCTATGCTTCCAGTTGTATCTGAGGTTCTTATATCTCTTGATGACAAAAGGGTCATAAACAAATGTAATTTCTGCCTTGTATTTGTGTGTGTGTGTGTGTACATGTGTAAGATATGTAAGAGAGATCGAGCCAGTGCTTTGTGGCATTAATGCATTTCTAGCCTGTGTTAGAGCAAAGCAGTCGCATACCCCATGTTCGCCTGCTGTATGCCCCTAGCCCCAGAGCCAACAAGCTGTGTTTCTGTTTCTGATGTTTTCCTCTTCAGTTAAGATATGCCTCTGCTCCATTTTTCTCCAACAATGTTGAAGCATTTGCATTTGGAGAAACCTAAAACACAGTTTACCAGGTGATTTTCAAACACACTTAACAAACAAGAATTTAATCCTCACTTTCTAATTATTTTTTTCCTGCAATTATCTGAAACACAGCTTTGTAAGAATTGGCTGGATAAGCAAGCATGATCCTATGTAAATGTTCTTTTCAAATGTCAGATCAGTTCCTCCCAAGAGCCTGCACACCAGGAAATTTACCTTGAGTGGCACATTTCAAATCTGTTTTGAATAAGGTCTGTCTAGATTTTGTGAAGTCATTTCTCAATGTCCCAGAGAATCAATTGTGTTCAAAATGGAAAGATGGGAAAAGAATGTGGGCTTTGTAGGTTAGCTAATTGGTTGATTGATTGGTCCTTTCTTTTGTCCCTGTCAGTATTATTCAGCATCCCACTTTTTCCACATACATTTACTTGAGTTCTATTATGCAGTAGACTCCTTTCTAAGGACCTATGAAAACATAGACCATCTAGTGGAAGATTCAGAAAAATGCATCACTACTTATGTCAATGATTAAGTTCCCTAACCTGTCTTGTGCTACTGAAACAGAATATCCAAGACAAGATCACTCATAAGGAACAGCTGGCTGTTCATTTCTGAAATTTGGGGAGTCTGATATGAAGGTGTCAGGATGTAGCAAGGCCAAATCTCTGAGTCACTAAGTGTCAGAAGGAAAGAGGCTGAGAAGCTGCAGTTCTGAAACACTAAATTCACAAGGAGGGTAGAGCCCTTATGGCTTAATCACCACTTAAAAATCCTGCCTCTTAGTTTGGTTGCATGGTAATTAAATCTCAGTGCTAGTTTTGGTGAGCACAAATATCCAAATCAATTATGCATGTGGTATGTGTTGTGTGAAGACCAAGTCCCTCCATATGAAATCCAGTGACTATGGATTAGTGTGAACTTGAAAAGACATAACCATGTTGTCAAGACATGTCATGTGGTCTCATTGACCCAATGGACCCATGCTTGTTTAGTATTCTCAAAGCAGCCTTTGATAGTATCTCAGCAGGGAAGACTAGAAAGTTAGCTATTGAAGTTACTATCCAGCTCCAGATTGTGTAACATCTGTGACTACTCTTTTACTTCTTGTAACACAAGTGAGCTATTGGGTAAGTAGCACTTTTCTCATCCACTCACCTATAAGCTGTAGCAAGAAATTCAAAACTATCTCATTGGGATGGACACATTTATTGCAAGGGTCCTAGGAGACAGAGCTGGGAGAATAAACAACACCCTCCTGTAAGAATCTCCCTTATGGACTAAACACACACATGTTGTAAAAGGCTTTGCACAAATGCTCAGCTGAAGTTATGCATAGGGAGCTGGGCTTTGGACGCAAAGAAATCTTCCTGTTTTGGTTATGCCACTCTCTAGAGTTATGAACTTGAACCCCTCCAGCCTCTATTTCCTCCATCCATGCAAGGAAGCCATACCATATTTGAGTGCTATGAGAAACAACCACAATAATAACACACACTACAGAATATTCCCCAGCCCTTTCCAGCACAGATGGCTAATAAATGAGAAGTCCTATTTTCTTGCCAATAGAATCTGACCTCTTCTTCTCTCCCTATCTTTTTAGACAACTGTGATGACCCATTGGGCTCCTTCCTCTCACCAATGGCTTTCTCCAGCTCCTCAGATCTCACTGGAAGTTCCAGTCCAGCTCAATTGAACTGGAGAATGGGTAAGTATAGGGACTCTGCCCTAAATCCATGTGTGAGGATGAGGACATGGTGAGTACTAAGAAGAGGAGAGATATTGTGTCTGTCTGTTCTGGGGTCACATCCAAAGTCACAGTCCAGAAGGAAATCTACAAGGTTAAGTCTATAACCAAAATACTTCCCATCATGTAATAGATAGTAATGTGCACTAAATCTTGTTCCTCCAACCCAAAGATCCACCAAGGAATTCTTTGGAGGTGATAACCCTGGAACCCATGACTTCAGGCATGTCAGGGAAGTACTCTCTCATGGAAACACATTGCCATCCTGTGGAATATTTTGTAGATTTTTATGTGTACGTGCATGTGTATGTACAGACAACATATGAGTATATATACAGACACACATATGTTCAACATATCCTAGGGGAGGGACAGAAGACAACCTTAAGAAATATACGACATTAAGTCTATAACAAAAATGCTTCCCATCATTTAATAGAGCTAATGCACACTAAATCACGTTTCTCCAATCCAAAGATCTACTAAGGAATTCTTTGGGTTTTGTTTTGTGTTTCTGGAGGTGTTAACTCTGGAATCCATGTCAGGAAAATTCTCTCTCTTGGAAGCACATAGCCATGCCATCCTGTGGAATTCTTTTAGTAGATTCTTATGTGTGCATGAATGTGTACATACAAACAACATATGAGTATGTATGCAGTCATACATGTATTTAGTGTGTGCTGGGGGAGGAACAGAAGACAACCTTGGGTGAAGTTTCTTACATGTCATTTACTCTTTTATAAGACTGAAGCTTGAAGGCTAGGCAGCCTGCCTTTCTCCTTCTGCCTGATTACAAACATGCACTACCATGCCTATTATTTTGAAAATAGATCTGTGGGATCGAACTCAGGTCCTCATGCTTGTATGTAAGCATTTTATCCACACAGCCATCCACAACCTTGTGAATTCCTTTTTTTTGTCATCATAAAAGTATTGGAGAAAAAGATTACATTTTTAAAAATATTTGTTTTATTATGCACACTTCATATGTCAGCATAAATGGTCACAAAACATGCCCATGATAATTTAATTGAATGTTTTTTAAAATATTTCAATACATTTAGTTCTATTGTGAGATTAATAGTACTGTTTTAAAGTATATATTAAATGTGCTGAATTAAAGGTAAGAAAATAAATAATTTGTAACATTGCCATATATAGAGGGTACTGTGGGTTATTACTTGGTCTGGTAAAAATAGAGCAGTTACACTTAACTTATAACTAATGCAAATTGAACTTAATCAATATGATGTTGGATATTTAACTATATTTTAATCATATTTTGATATTGATTTTGTGATACATAGAAATAGATATAGAGAACTAGGTAATTTTTTTAAAAGACCTTAGCTTGAAAAATTGTAAAAGTTGATTATTATTATGAAATTTTCCTTGGTTTAAAAATAGTTGAATGCGCCGGGCGATGGTGGCGCACACCTTTAATCTCAGCACTTAGGAGGCAGAGACAGGCGGATCTCTGTGAGTTCGAGACCAGCCTGGTCTATAGAGCTAGTTTCAGGACAGGCTTCAAAGCCACAGAGAAACCCTGTCTCGAGAATCTCCCCCCCAAAAAAATAGTTGAATCCTAGGGCTGATGGGTGACGGGAGATGGTTCAGTGGGTAAAGCACTTACCTCCCAAGCATTAGGACAAAATTTCAGGTTCCTAGAACCCATGTAAACATCAGGAGGGTGTGGCAGCTGCCTGAATGCAGTCATAGCATTCACAAGTTAAAGACAGGCCATGCCTAGAGCAAGGCTGGCTAGCAAGACTAGTTAAATGCGGTCCAGCACGTGAGTTAGAGAGCAATGGGTAAGACCTCCTACAGTTCATTTTCTATTCCTGTGATAAAACAGTTGAACCAAAAGCAGCTTAGAGAAGAAGAGGTTATTCAAGCTTCCTGGTTATAGTTCATCCCTGAAGGAGGCCTGGGCAGGAACTGAAGCAGGAATCTGAGGACAGGCCTTTCTTACCTCTGACCGAAGATCTCACTCACCACCAAGGAAACTGAGGAGGGTCAGGATGATCCTTGATGATTCGCTTGCAAGTTCATGCCTAGAAATCTTTTAATACGGTCTAGGACTACTGGTCTAGTAGATGATGCTGTCCACTGTGTAAATCTACTAACAATCAAGACAGTCCACTGATACATGCCAGAGAGAGAGAGAGAGAGAGAGAGAGAGAGAGTTAAAGAGAGAGAGAACTAGAGAGAGAGAACTGGTGTGTGGCTTCCAGGGCCAGTGTGATCATTCTTCCCCTATGTGATATTCCTTTGCTCCGTCATTTTCTCAGGCACTATATGGTCAATCCCTCAAGAATCATTTCTTAGGTGACTGAAGGCTATGTCAATGTCAAGTTGATGGTTAAAACTATCTAGGGCATTACAGATGTCAACTTTGGGCCTTCTTACACATAAACAAGGACATGTACACCAACATATATTCAAATGCACACTCACCATACACACAAATTTATATAGAAATTTTGTATGTAAGTGCAGCTTGTCCATTGGCCTTTTCTCATTCACTCCAACTCCTCTTAACTGTCTATATATTAAGCAGACTATCTTACATGTTTCTATTTTGATGTTCCTTACATTCTGGAATACATTTTAGTTGGTTATCTAATTATTAATATTTTAACCCTTGATCGATTTAATTTGTTAACACTTTATGATTTTGAATCTCCATCAGTTCTGATTTATAGGTCTGTTTATACTGTTGTAGTTTATTTCATGCTATGTATTATAAGCATGTAGTTATAATGGTTATCAATAACCAATGAGTCAGAGTCATAAATGATTTGAAAAAGCCATCTAAGAATGCAGATATCTCTCCCTATTCATTGGGTGGAAACAACAGAAAATTTGCTTATATACTGAATATGAATGTTTTCTTGTCATTTCCCTAAACAAAACTGTACAGCAGATATTTATTTAGCATTTACAATATATTAGATGTTGCAGAGAATCACTATTTAGTCATTTTATATCAAAGACTTAACCATCTGTGGGTGTTATGCAGAAGATTCTGAAGCCCTTGTGGATGGCAGAGCACTGTACTAATCTAAAAGGAAAATAAAACATTCCATCATTCATTGTCTGTTCTAATGCTGATCTTTGACTAATCTGATAAGTAGCAAATTTTATTAATTATTTTATGTACATTATCATATTAGCCCCAAACAATTATATGGTATTAACTATAACCTTTTCCCACCAAATAGAGTTGCTGAACTTCAGGGAAATGGCATAGTTTGCCCGATATCACAGAACAGGGAAAGGAGGAAAAAACTTGATTTCAAACCAAACTCAAATGAATTCAGAATACATACTGACTGCTGCTGTAATAATAGCTTGATTCTTTAGCAAAGCTGGGAGAGGGGTTGTCCAGGAAGAAGAATGGCTTGGAACCTAACCAGTCAGCACTCACATGCCAGCTATGACACTGTGGTGTTCCATGGGTATCAGCAAGCCACTTGTGAAGATTGCATTTATATCTTTGGCATCTCTGAATGATGCCTTACAGTATTACCTGGAGAACCAGGCTATAGACTCACATTGAGAAAAGCTTCGCCACTGTAGATAGAACAGAAACCTGGAGTCAAACAAGGAGACCCCATTTTTGTTTCAGGAAGAAATACAGATTGAGACATTTTAATACAGTCTCCAGAAGCGCTTCAAAGACAATTAGCCTCATCTCTACTCAAAGTGTGTGGGGCCAGGTCAGCACTGTCTAGGAACACCTTATCCACTTGTGGGGAAGAGCAGGTTCATTGAACCTCTCTATGAAACAGATATTGACCGGAGACAATGTCTCTGTAATGAATAATTACACCTGTCATTTTCTGGCAGGGTGGGGATCCTGGGCACCTCTACCTCAGACCAGTGTGTGTGAGAGGAGACTGAAGTCTTGTCTCCTTTTGTTGGAGTCTAAACTGAGGAGACGGAACAGAAGTTTCATTCATGAAGCTGGAATGGAGAGAACAGAGTGAGCAACGGACTGACACCACTTTCCATTCACAGAGCCACATCCTCCCTTAGGGATGGTCAAAGCCAGGCTCTAGGGAAATTGGCACCCTGGCTCTCCTCTGTCTGAACCATCTGGGCACCTTTGTCAGTGACATTGTCCAACCCATAACCCAGATGTTTTGCATGGTTATTGATCAAATGAATACACAAAAAGTTTCCAAGAGATTTTAAAATGCAACCAGAGTTACAAGTTAAGGATGGCCAATTAATGACCAGCCAATGCTTCTGTGACTTTAAGAGTACCTCTTATGTGTTAGGGACTATGCTAGATGCTTAATGTATGATTGGCCTGGGCAGGTAGGAATATGATTTATAAAGAGTTGATGGGTTGAGGAGATGACTCAGTTGTCTGAGTACTTGCTTCACATCATGAGGACCTGAGTCCATAAGCAACATCAAACTCCTGACCTGGTAGTGTACATAGTAACCCAAGCATTGTGAGGAGTACATGGAATCAGGAAGATCCCTGGGTCTTGCTGGCCATCTAGTCTAGTCAAACCAGTGTGCTCCTGGTTTAGCGAGAGACCCTGACTCAAAAGAACATAGTGAAGGGGCTGGAAAGCTGGCTTAGTGGTTTGAAAGAGCTTTCTTGCTGTTCCTGGGGAGCTGAGGTTGGTTCCCAGCTGTCATAATGGGTGGCTCACAACTCCAGCTTCAGGAGCTATGATGCCCTCTTCTGGCCTCCACAGGCCTTCCACTCACATGCAGATATCTGCATGTAGGCACACACGTGCATACTCATATCCACAAATAAAAAATAATAACAATAGATACTTTTAAAAATTAGTTTTTTGGGCAGAGTGGATGGGCAGTGGGCTGGGAGGGAAGCAAGGGGGCGGGAATAGAGATAGGAGTGAAACTGTGGTTGGAATGTAAAATAAAATTAAAAAAAATTAGTTTGCATTGGGAATGTAAGCACAGCACCCAAGAATTCAGTCTAAAATGTATGCACAGATGAGTGAATAAAGTAATGAATATGAGTATATGCAAATATATTCTACATAGGGGATATATGTACATATGTTTGATTATTTTTGTATAAAACATAAAAGGATGTTAACATTGTGAAGAACACATTTGTCCTGTGAATGAATAGGCAAGTATAAAATTTAGTAAGCTAGAAAGGAACCGTGTAACATTAATTGATTTTGAAAATTGCAGGAAAGTGGTGATTTATTTTTTCTTCTTATACTAGATTTGTGTCCTATTTATAAACTAACAAGGCCCAAAGAAATAAGAGCCTGATCATCCCCTTTCTACTGGAGTCCTTTATACCTCCCCTTTTATTTTATGAATGGACAGAGATCAAATATTCTCCCCAAAGCAAATACTACAATAGGTATGAAATGCCAGATACTCTGATAGCCACAAAAAAAAATCAAGGATTTTTTCCTTTAGTACCGGGATGTCTATCTAGGATTTCAGTCTTGTTACAAGCTTATGTAACACAGAACTGTAAAAAAAAAAAAAAATCACAAGAGCAGCATGCTAGGAGACAAAGAAGCAGAAGCAGAAGGTCTGGCTGCTTCTCCTTACAGTACCATGCTCTACAGACCAATAATCCCCATTCCCAAGGTGCCAGAGCTTCAGCACAGGGAAGGATCCCATGGCCATGCCAGGAATTCACCAAGCTATCTCCTCCTCTATTGTCACTGTCATCCAGGGACACCCTCCCCATGTCTCTGTCCAGCAGAGTCTCAAAAGTTTAGTAATGAACAGAGAAGTAGATGTGCCTTATTCTTATTAGTGCAATTATTTCCCCCATGGTGTTATTGAAGCATAAGGAACAAATTAATTATATACATTAAACTACATAGTGTGATAATTTTACATATGTGTATGCTGTGAAATGACTAGCACTGTCGGGTTCACTGATACAGCCTTCTCTTCCCATACTCCTTTTCGGTGAGTGCATGTGTTGGTATCTGCTTTACTTCCTTATTGGACTTTAAGTGAACAATAGCAGATTGTGATTAATAAGTCTCCACACTGCCATTGCAGCCTCGGGATTTATTCTTCTGTTGTTTTTCCACTGGTCTTTAGCTCAGGCTGGCCTGGAACTCATTTTGCAGTTGAAAATGACCCTGAAGGTCCGAATCCCCTGCCTCTGTCTCCTCAGTTCTGTGGTTGCAGGCCTGTATGGCCATTCCTATATTAAACAGTGCTTGCCATCAAGCCCTGAACAAGCATTGGACCAACTGAACTGCATTCCCTAGTCCTCCTAATACCATGTTTTCCATACTAGCATACATTTTGGCAGCCTCTTTGAGTTAGTCACATTCATTTTTTCCCTTATGACTCACTCAATACACAGTCACTGTCCTTCTAAACATCCATGCTCCAGGGCTGACACTTGCATATGTACAAACAGCCACACTAAAACATAGCCATCTGTCTCTAAAGTGGATTTTAGCACTTGCAGACTAAGGAGTAAGATACACATGCAGTTTTTCTTTTTTTTTTATTTCCAAGTACATAGCGTAAAATTGCTAAGCAATAAATATCTCTTAGAGTATGATGTTTAGTCTGTTAAAGTCACAAGTCTCGTACAAATGTAGAATGAGCACATAAAGGAATATTCAATTTATTGACAAGAGAAGCTAGAAGACAGAAAAGTTGTTCCAGAAGTGCAAAGTCATTTGAAGAACTGAAGGAAAAGTGAAATGTTACAAAAGAATTTCAAGTAAATTGAAAAGATGCAAATGTCTGTATTTATTAAGATTTTCTAGAGAGACAGTATGTACATATGTTTACATATATTTATTTACAGATGCATACAGCTATATATGTGAAAGGACACAATAAACAGTTAGGCATATAATAGTACAGATATGAAGGAAGAGGCTCACTATGCTCCTGTGGTCACAGAAGTTGAGAAGGACCCTGGTGCACTCTACAAACTAGAGAACCAGGGAAATTGATGCATCCCTGTGACCCAGAGCTCTGAGAACAGAGAAGCTGATGGAGTAACTCTTGAGCTGAAACTTGAGAATGGGCAACTGCCTCTGTAACTGCAAGCCCAAAGGTTTTTGAGCCTGAAAGCCTCTGGGCTAAAAACAGAAGGCAGGTGTCTCGTGCCCAAAGGAGGGGCAAGTACAACTCGTCTGATCCTTCCAGGGACTGCATGGTGTCTTCTCACGTGGATGAGAATTGATCTGTACCACTAAGAGACTGAAACACCAGTTTCTCCCAGAGACATCTTCACAGACATGATGCTTTCAACTATCCTTAGTCCTTAACCAAGTCTGGTTAACACTTGTAATCAACTATCATCGCATCTTAGGGGAGAACCAAACTCCACAGGGCAGATGTTCATAAGCTAACACATAGTTTCCTGGTAGCTAAATCTAATCAGTAGCAAACAGAAAGACTTTTGATCTGCAGAGACAGCTGGCTTGGTCTGGAAGACCGGATGATCATGAAGTGGGGGCATCCCAAAGGAGCCCTGATGCTACTGAAGAACACACTGTTCTTCCTTGAGATTTCTGAGATTTGTTTAGCTTTTCTTAACAGTCTATTCATTCACTCCTGTTCCTGTCACAGTAGTTAACAGATTCCTCCTGCTTTGTGCCATCCAGCTTTCCATGCAGATGTTAGAGAAAGCCCCATTATTTTCCTGAAGATGGAATCCAGGTTAGAATAGATCTCATTCCCATAAATGAAATCCAATCCTGAAGGTCTGTTGAACCTCAGGAGTGGTGACTGAAATTTCCTAAGAAGATATGAAAAACATCTGTTCACTACAGACAGCACACTGATAACATCCCAAGGAAGGGGTCTACTCTGGTCTAACTTAATGAACTATTGAGTTTACTGGGGTTGCTGGCAGGTCTGTGGGTGAGAGCCTACTTACAGGAACATGGATGATCATTAGCAGTGATGATCTCAAAAACCCAGCTGGATCCCTCAGCAGCTCACCTGAGCACAGAGTCTCCTCTCCACAAATGATACACTTGGTATCACATCTGAGAGAGGCCTTACAAGTGTTGTAGGCTTCCAAGACTTCATGGAACTTTTGAGTTTCATTTACTTGTTGAGTCTCCTAAGCCTTTTCCTTGCATTCAAAAAAGTTATTTTAATTCAGAGGAAATTTCTTTTCAACATGCCATATTCTTGCTCTCCAACCTGCTTTTCCATTTTCCGTGAAAGAAGGACTTTTCCTGCATGTTCTTGGGTATCTTAAAGTATTTGAATCCTCTGTAAACCACATAAAATCCACCATGCACTGAACATGGATAAAATGTTTTATTTCCAATGTTTAAGAGCAGAGTTGAATATTCTCAAGTGTCACACAAAAGGAGAAAGCACACAACATGTGAATATGTACCAGCAGAGACAATGGTTGTCCAAAGTGAGATTGAGAACCCAGGAATCCTGTGTTCCAATCCCAAGCAATACAAGTGTAATGAGTTCCATCAGGGATAAACTAATTTCTTAAAACATAAAAATAAAATTAAATAAAAATGGCACTTCTAATGGAGCTGTTGAGTAAATCAAGTTCTGGCAAGCCAGCCCAGGAGCTAAGAATTGTCCAGTATCGCTAACTCATCACTGGAGGGGATTTGCTGAATGGATTTTTGTTCTTTTACTTCCAAGGCCCCTCTAACCTTCATCTCATCTCACACAAGGGAAATGAAAAGCAAGAAAGAGCACTAATCACTCTTGAAAAGGCCTGGGAAGTGCACTAAGCTGAGGTCAGTGGCCATTAACTTAGACGGCCAAGTCACCCCATGTAATTACAGCTTAGGGAGGATCTCTGTGTGTCACATGTCATGTGTTTGGTGGTAAGAAAGCTTCAGAGTTGGGGGATTAAGTTAGATGGGCTTTCACAAACACTGAGAGCAGGAAATTTAGCCACTGCTGGCCAAGTATCAAACTGCCAGATGTCATCTAGATCAGAGAGAGAATTTAAGTTATTTGTGTGATTAAACACAAATAATCAAAGCGGTTTTATACCCATAAGAGGAAAAATGTTCATGACTATCTTCCCTGTAAAACAGAATTCCATATAATTATGTTTAACATTATCCCTTGAAATTTAAGTTTTTTTCTTTACTTTGAAATTCCTGTATTTAGAAGTCCAGATTGTATACCTCTGCCATGACAATTTTGTTTACATGGAGAGTTTGGTTCTTTTACATCAATGTATGGTCAGCTCCAGAGTTCATGGATGAGTGAAAAGGTTTCAAGTTCTTAACTTTCTATTTTGGCACAGAATACAACTACACACACACACATACACACATACACATACACACACACACACATACACACACACATACACACACACACACACACACATACACACACACACATACACACACACACACATACACACACACACACATACACACATACACACACATACACACACATACACACACACACATTCTCATGTACCACACAACATATACAACACCAGACACACAGAAGACACACTCACATACACACTGCGTACACACATACACACACAAACACACATACACACACACACATACACACACACACATACACACACACACATACACACATTCTCATGTACCACACAACATATACAACACCAGACACACAGAAGACACACTCACTTACACACTACGTACACACATACACACACAAACACACACACACCAGACATGGCACATACACCAGACCAGACCACACACACATATGTACACACTACCTTCTTTGGGCAACACTAGTCACTAAGATTCCATGAAGGTCTTTGGAAGTTACTTTTTATTTTGAATCATTTGATTATGAGGAGATGAGACCAGAAAAAATTTGGGAAGCAGAGTTCTTCAGTGTGATTAGCCTCAGATGTTAGGTAAGAACACCGAGGACCCATAATGGTAGTGTCACCATGTCTGCTTGCTTAATGTCAGCTCCAGGCTACCATATAGACTGCGTGAGGCTGCTTGATGTGGATTTAATGTGTTTAAAACAGGTTCAGAGCTAGGGGTGGAATTCTATTGGTAGATTGCTGTAACATGCAGAAAGGCCAGTGTTCATTTCTCACCACTGGGTAAAGGAGGCGTGGCAGTGTGCCAGGATTTCTAACATAAGAATGAAGGTGGAAACCAGAGGAACAGAAGTTCTAGGTTACCCTCAGCAATGCAGGCAGTTCGGCTAGAAATTCTTCCTCAACAACTAACAAACAAGAGAAGAATAGTCTCAATTAGACTTACAGAAATTGGCCAAGCCGTTTCCTCTTCTCATGTTCATTTCCTTTCATATCCATAAATGCAGTGCCTATGTTTACCAGTTGATAGCTTTTAACTTAAATGTTGTGATATAAAGTACAAAAGGGAAAAATTGTTAAACACAATTATTTGTCTAGTGGTTGATAATTGGCTATTTGTTACTATCAGAAAACAGAGATGGTCCTGAGCCTTTAAAATGCCACGAAGTGCAAAGAGAACCCTTACATCCCTCCTCAGGAAAACACACAGCACCTGTTATTAATGTTAGTTCCATGACTATACAAAAATATCTCACAGATGCAACCTAATGTTTGTTGTAGCAAGCAATGCTTTTGTGACATTATAATATATGTATATATGTGTCCTCCTTTCCCCATCATGTGTGTGTGTGCATGCATGTGGTGTGTGTGTGTTCATTCTGGGACATAAACTTATGATTTTATGCATACACTCTGGGCTCAGCTATACCTGAGCACTGTTTGTGCAATATTTATTGTTGTTATATTTGTGGGAATGTTTTCCCAGTGTGAAATTAAAATATATTTCCCTATATATACAAAATCTTCAACTCAGCCAGGCCTGTGCAGAGAGACAGACCAGTAGGGTCCCGTCATCTTCCTGACAGCAGCGTTCTGAAGTAAATAAATCCACTAAAATTCATTTAAATACAGCAGTGCTCTCTAGGCATGAAAGAAAGTTAATGCATCTTGCTAAGATTGTGTTTTTGTGACTGTGTGTGTGCATATATACACTTGTATGCCCAAGCATTGCATTTGGAGGCCATAAAGCAACCTTGGGTTTCATTCCTCAGGGACCATCCTCCTTATTTATTAAGACAGGGTCTCTCACTGAACTGGAACTTACCAATTTGGCTGGCCAGACAAACCCTGAGAATTTTCCTGTCTCCACCTCCCCAGTTCTTGGGTTATAACTATGCATAATCATTTCCTGCTTTTTAAATGAGCATTCTGGGAATCAATTATCATGCTTGTACAGCAAGTTCTCCAATGACTGAGCTATCATCCAAGTCTTCATCATAGTATTTACATGGGAGAGGTGTGGATTATTTGTACCAAGTCCTGAAAGTAAAATGTAACCCTTTTAAAAACAACAACAAAAACAAATAAACAAACAAACAAACAAAAACAGACTTACCTTCAGCACTGGCCTATAAAAGAAATTACACAAAGAAAACTATTTAATGTACTGTGCACCAGCATGTAAAAATTGTTGATAATGGACTACAGGTTTAAGTATAATGTCAACAAGACTCATCATTCAAATGACTAAGGTTTCACATCTTGTCTTTCCTCCCAAATGTATTAGAGGACGAATCACTTTTCTTATACCTGCACCAAACCAGGAATGTTGTCATACTGTGTTGTTAAATCTTCTACAGGGTTTTACTTATGGATGGAACTCAATAATTATAAATAAATAAGATAAGTTATAAATAATTCACTAAAATCCACCAAAAGTTCTTTAGGCCTGAGAAGGGGATACCAGTTAGTATAGTGAATTACCAAATTAACATGGAGCTAAGCACTCATTAAATGAGAAAAATTCTAGACCAACTGTGTTTGATAGAAACTTCTACAAATTCAGAAATGGCAGATTGTGTCATACAGTACAGTAGTCAGTCACTATATAAAACAACCGTGTATTGTGACTGGGAGATAGATTATTTGATAAAGTGTTTGCTTTTCAAGCTTGAGACCATATTTTGTTCCCAGAGCACAAAAAAGGCTGAGTATGTTAGAACAGAAAGTTAATCCTAGAACTGAGGAGTTGGGGACAAAAGAAACCCTTGAATTTGCAGGCTCCCCAGCCTAGACAAACCAATGAGAGACCCTGTTCCCAAAGCAAGGGGGACAGTTCCTGAGAAATGATGGGCAAGCTTGACAACTGATCTCCATACAAGTGTATGTATGTGTGCCTGTAAACACACACACACACACACACACACACACACACACACACACACACACACACACGGCGGGGGGGGGGGCAGAGAGAGAGGGAGATGAGACAGAGAGAAAGAGAGAGAAACACAGAGAGAGAGAGAGAGAGAGAGAGACAGAGAGAGATTGAGCTGGTTTCATCAAGAAAGTCTAGTCAGTTTTATTTCATTTAAATTTAGGTGTCCAGTATCACACTGAGCTGTTAATCAGTCTTCGCACTTTTGTATGCATGAGCACCCCTCACATTTCTATCCATGATTGGCTGTTTATGTGCGTACGAAGCAATTCTGGGTCAAAGTGGGCAAATATGAGGCTTTCTTACTTAGAACTCAACTTGAAATCTTTTGAGCCTCTGTGAATTCCTAATGGCTTCATCATGTCACATGTAACTTCTGACCTGTGAAATAGACAGGCAGACATTCCCTGTCTGTCATGGCCTTAATGGCTTCATTCTTCCAAAGATGAAAAGCCTTGGTTTGGGGTGGGGGCGCTGAGGCAGACTGCCCTTTGGGGTAATACATTTCCTGGGAGAGGCATTAATACTGTAGAAAGACAGCAGCGTGGTGGAGCTCTGAGAAACTTCAGGCTCACATGGCAAACTAGGGGTCCCTTCTTCCAGGTTTCAGAGGAAGGAGGGTGTGTCCTGATATGAGGTTGATGTGTATTCCACAGCACAACCTGCAGCCAGACTGTCCCTGACTCTGAGGCAGCAAGAAGTGAGGGGTCCTGCATGATAGGGAGAGAACATGCAAGTCTGAGGGTGTGGGAAAGATGGGCACATCCAGTAAAGGTGCTCATTACACTCTCTGCCCTCTGATGTCCACAGGTCCAGCAGCCGAACCCTGTGAAAATGCCCTAAGAAAGTGAGACTTAAATTTGAATGCCTCTTAAGCACCTGAATCCTGATACCTGGAGAGTCTGTTAAAGACTACAGATTCACAGACAGGCTATGTATAGCTCTTACCCTTTTCTTCCAAGCTTCTGCATGTGGGCCTGGCCTGATTAGCACCTAACTATTCACTAAAGGACACCATAGCCAAGATGCCTGAGCCACAAGCACTTCAATATTTCACAAGCAGGAGCAGGTGAGCAGTGGCATCCACACAGGCTCACGGAGGCTGCTTGTGTCCACGTCTCTCACACTTCACCACTTCACTATTTAGTCACAAAGCCAGAATGGTAGAAACCATGACAACAGTCCTTCCAAAAAGGAGCTCATGTGAAAGAGATTTGTGAGGGTCCTTCCCGAGAAATGTAGTGGGGTAAGAATGGAGGAGCGAGAAGAAACACGCAGGAGGATGATCTAGATCACAAAAGGCTCCATAAAATCAGTTATGCAGTGAGACAGCCAGCGCTACATTGTGAAAGTTACATTATTTCACAATGGCCTGGGATGGGCAGGAGGCAAGCAGGCTTCTTTTTAGACTGGACAAGTCTATGAACAGTTGTGCTGGCTAATTTTATGTTAATCTGATACAAGTTAGAGTCTTTAGAGGGGAGCGAGCCTCGAGTGAAAAAATGAGTCCATAGACTGGACTGTAAGGAAGCATGTAGGACAATTTTCTAATTGATGTTGGTAGCCCAGCTCACTGTGGGTGTGTCATCCCTATGTTGATGTTCCTGGGCTCCAAAAGAAAGCAAGCTGAGCAAGTCGTGGAGAGCAAGCCAGTAAGCAGATCTCACCCACGGCCTCTGCATCAGCTCCTGCTCCCAGGTTCCTGCTCGGCTTGAGTCCCAGCCCTCACTGCTTTTGAAGATGGAGAGTTACAAGAAACTGAGTGAAATAAACCCTTTCCCACCCAAGTTGGGTTGGGCCATGGTTTTTGATCACCACATTTATTTTAATCTATAGCTTTATTCTAATTTTAATCTACAGTCTTATTTCTGTACATATACCTTAGCTTGTGTCTGTGTGCATATGTGTCCCCTATCTGTAGAGGCCAAAACAGGGCATCAGATACCAAGGACCTGGATTAGTGGTGAGCTGCCTGACAGAGGTGTTAGGAACCCACCTTGAGTCCTTCAAAAGGTCCACTAAGTGGACCATCTTTCCAACTCGATCCTACAGGATTTGTGTCTTTTAAGACGACACATTGGGTGGGTATTTGGTGAAGCTTCTACTTGGCTTACCTCTGGAGCTTTGTTATCCTTTAAACCAGAAGTGTTGTCCATGGGTGATTGTCAGCTGCAGCATCCCGTCATCCTACACCTGTCTGGTAACACAAGAAATGTGCATATGTTTCTTCCAATGTTATCGCAGCCTTAAGGGTCTTTGCTCTCTCCAAAGCCTCTTTAATGAGGATGAGACTAATCTAAAGAGAAGAGTGGATGCTCTTCTGAATGTGAGGTATAATTTCATTACTTAGACACATGTGAGCATAATTTTATTACTTGTAGACACATGGCTGGGTATTAAATATTCAGAGAAGAAACTCTCGTGTGTAATGTACGCATGTTGATTTGTATGTCAAAGGACAACTTCAGGAATTATTCTTCAGACTCCACCTGCTTGGGTTTTTTTGTTTATTTGTTTTTGTTTGTTTTCTGGAGATTTGAAGCTTACAAAGCTGGCCTGCAAGTGAGACTTGGTGATATACCTGTCTCCTCCTCCCTGTCTGGGACTGCCGCTGTGCACCACTTTCTCTGCATTTTAATATGGGTGCAGGGGCTTGAACATAGGTGTCCATATTTGCAAGGCAAGTGTTTTACCGAGTGAGCCATCTTACCAGCCCAAGGCTTCTGTTTATACTTATTACTGTGCTTGACTCATTGCGTGGATTTGTCCGTAAAACAGTTTTGAATCTTGGCTTACAGGGCTAACACGTGTGTCATAACTGAGGCTGCAACTCATCCTCTTTGCTAGCTCCTGGTGCATTCAATGGAAATCGTTTGTTGTTTATAGGGTTTTCTGTGATGTGTGGGAAGACACAGGTCTGGGAAACATGTCCCTTGTGAAATTTGTTGTAGGGATTAAACAATGGTCAAGAGCTGGTGGGATAGCTCAGTTGGTAGAGTGCTTACTGTGGAAGCTCGAAGCCTTGGGTTAGGGTTCTTGGCACCCTGTAAGAGCCAGGCATGGATGTGCACTCTGCCGTCCCAGCAATGGCAAGGAGGAGAAAAGCTATACTTGGCTTTCACTGGGCTAGTGGAGTTGAATTGGTAATCTCCAGTATTTGAGATTGCTTTCTGTTGCTATGGTAAAAAACACTCTGATCAAAGTTACTCTGTTGAGGTTCATTTGGCTTATACTTCCAAATCACTTTTATCTTTGAGGGAAGTCAGGGCAGGCACTCAACTAGGAAACTGAAGGCAGAAATCATAGCCCATGCTGGTTTAATTACAAGCCTCAATTTTGTGGTTTCTTATCAAATCCAGGATCACCTGTCCAGGTAAGGGTATTACCCACAGTGGACCTGGCCCTCCAACTCAATTAATAATCAAAATAACTCCATATGGGCTTTTCTAAGCAATCTCTCAATTGATTGAGAGCGTAGATGATTCTAGGCTATGTCAAATTTAAGCTAACTAGGAATCCGGGTACAGGGAGAGAGAGTCTGAAAAATCATATAAAGAGCAATACGGAAAGACATTCAACACTGGCTTCTGACTTTCACACATGTACACAAGCATCCAAATACATACAGGCACATACGTAAACATAGAAATGCACCGCACACACACACAAAATGAAGCAAAATAAGCCAAACTGTGTGCTTAAAACATATGAGGTATAAAAGTATTGTATGTCCTAACTGATGACTGCAGCTGATCTTCTGCAGATGGAGTCTATTTTGGAATATGTGCTATTCAGCATCTCTGAAAAGAACCCATGCTGTGCCGTTTCAAAGGTGTGGCGTCCATCAATTCTTATTTCCATTTCTTAGGTGGAAACGGAAATAGGCAGAAACAGAGGGAGTTATTGTTCTGCATCCCACCCAGTCTCTCTTGCAGCCTGTATCCTGCATTCAAGGTGGCAATCAGCACTGTGACACGGGAAGCTGAAGCAAAGAGTTACAAGGGTGCAAAGTCACAGCTTCTTTGTCTTATTTAATGTTTGATTGTAATTCTATAGGCAAGTCTTTTATACTTGCTTCTGATTTTAGTCACTGTTAAAACCACGAGGCATAAACCTGAAGACAGAAGAACTGAGTTAAAGTCTCTAGTTATATCCGCTAAGCCAGCTGTAAGGAAGGTTAATATTCCCCGACACACAGAAATTAAAGTAGCATTTCTAGGAGCTTGGAGCTATGCCTTGGTTAGGGTTTCTTTTACCATGAAGAGACATCATGACCACAGGAACTCTTTTATAAAGAAAAACAATTGATTGGACCTGGCTTACAGTTTTAGAGATTTAGTCCATTATCATGGCAGAACTTGTCAGTGGGCAGACAGACATGGGTGCTGGAGACGGAACTGAGAGTTCTACATCTTGATCCACGGCAACAGAAGTGAACTGTGTCTCACTGAGCATAGCTCGAACAATGAAGACTTCAAAGCCCACCCCCACAGTGGCATACTTCTTCCAATGAGGCCACACCTCCACCAACAGGGCCACACTGCCTATTAGTGCAACTTCCTATGAAGGCCATTTTCTTTCAAACCACCACAGGATAGTATAGCAGGTAATAACACCTGCTGCCAAGCCTCAGGGCCTGAGTTCAATCTCTGTGCTCTACATGACAGAAGGATAGATAGAGTCAGCTCCCACAAGCTGTCCTCTGACCCACAAATGGGCACCATGGGATACACCCACCTACCACACACACATACATGCACACATGTACACACTAATATAACAAATTATGTTTCAAATGAAATACGAACAATGAGGGCTGATGAGACGCAAAGGACAATGGCACGGGGTTTTGATCCTACTTAATGTGCTGGCTTTGTGGGAGCCTAGCCAGTTTGGATGTTCACCTTCCTAGATATGGACGGAGGGGGGACGACCTAGGACTTACCACAGGGCAGGGAACCCTGACTGCTCTTTAGACTGGAGAGGGAGGGGGAAAGGAGTGGGGGAGGGCGAGAAGGGTGGGAGGAGGGGGAGGGAAATGGAAAATTAATTATTAAAAGAATAAAAAAAATTAAAAAAAAATAATGCAGTTACTCCATATTACTCCCACACACACACATGCAGCCCGCTTACTACTGAAAAGGGGAAGTATCAGTGTACCTCAGGACCTAGCTTGTTGGTGTCATACCCAACACTTAGAACACATTTCAGAGTAGATGACAATCACATGCCTTTCTTCTTCCTTGCTTTGAATTTTATTATTAAGAATAAGAATAAGAAATAAAATTTTGATAATAATAAGTAGAATAAATAAATTTAATAATAAAAATAAAAATCTTATTAATAATAAGAAATAAAAAGAAGCTTATCAAACAAGACTATTAGAGACTATGTGATGCTGAATACAGTCCTCACAGCCTACATATGTCTTAAGATCAGGAGGGGCTCTGCCGTACTTCCCCAGCTCCAGTATCTACAGATTTTGTCACACACAGCCCTGTGCAGTAAGCGTTAGGATAAAGAAAATCCCTGAGCTGCCAACCGCAGTGTGAGTGAATGCTTTTTCACTAAGTGGAAGAGAAGCTAGAGCATCATGGGACGAGCACATAAGCTGAAGGAAAAGTTGAATCTGTTGCTCATTCCTTTAAGCTTAGTAGGCCTCTCACCTCATGTTCTGAGCAAAACTGTTGATTTTCACCACATACCTGCCCAACTCGCGAGACTCTGTGATGCCTCTCACCCCAGGTTCCAGAGAACTTGAGAATTCAGCATTCAGTAAAAGTTTATACTGATTTATTTTTCCTACTTGAGCCGAGTCTCCCAGTTCCGTGAGAATGAATATTTGTCATCTACAAAGTCCAAATGTCATAAATAGTCTGGAAGCCACACAGCTGTTGAAAAGTCCCTGTATGTCTTGGTGCCGGGGGCCACATGTGAAATGCACCATGCTTCCTCATGTACTGAGATTGTGTTTTTCCGTTTCATCCTCTGTTCCCTATGCACCAGATACTGCTTGTCTGCTTCCCAGCCTTTCCAGGCATGGTGTCCCAGCCTGAGGATTCAGCTTCACTGTCTCTGTCAGGAAAGGCCTTCCTGAACACCTCCTAAGACAGCCTGTCCCCTGTGCCTCTGATGCAGCTTCTGTCTTCTCCCTCGCTGGCTTTCACCGAACTCTTCTTTCCCTTTCACCCAGAATTCTCCTTGTGAAAAATAAAGGTTGAGTAAATGATGTCATGTAAGGGCCAATCAAAGCATTCTGAGACCTGAAGCATGGGTCCCCTGGTAGGTTCCTAGGAAAAATTCAGAGGAAAGAAAGACTTGAGAAGGGAACGGAAGAAGGGAGGAGACACTGAAAACACTGTATCCGCAGTGAACCTGGAGCCCTGAGCTGCAGGAAAGGAATTGGGGTCTGAAAGAACTAGGAGTTTAAGTTCAGAGGCAGGGAACAGTGGTGCTTTAGTTGAACATGCTTTCATTGATCTTTGACATACGAAATGGAGGCTTTCTAAGACATCATTACCATTCTCTCTTTTATGTTATTCCAGGAACTGGTGGTTGGTCCCCAGCAGATTCCAATGCCCAACAGTGGCTCCAGATGGACCTGGGCAACAGAGTGGAGATTACAGCAGTGGCCACGCAGGGAAGATACGGGAGCTCTGACTGGGTGACAAGCTATCGCCTGATGTTCAGCGACACAGGGCACAACTGGCAACAGTACAAGCAAGCAGACAACATATGGGTAGGAAATGCTTTCGTCTTCTAGTGCACAGATATGAGATGTGCTGATGCTAACCAGTGTTTCTGGCAGCTTGTTGTATCCAGACTGTACCCATTCAGAAATAATGAAATCACGTCTAGCCCTGGTTCCAGTGTAACTCTCGCCCAAGGGAAATCAGAGTGTCAGCTGGAGAGAGTTCAGTGTGCTCCTCCCGTTCTTGTGATTTTGAGAGCTTTGTGACAGAATCTGTTCTCATCTATAAGAGTAGGGATACACACTGACAAAATCTGAGTTTCAGTAAGACTGCATCATTGGCTGTCTTCTTTTCTTTGGCTCATGGTACTGTGGGAAAAATGCACCAATGACAGCAATGAAGCTGAGAAAGGGTTTATTCTGACTTACAGTTCAAATGTACTATCCATCCTGGCAGCGATGGAAGTCATGGTACCAGAAGCTTGAGGGGTCTAGTCACGTGGCAGCCATAACTAGAAGGAGAAACAAAGACTTTGCTGGTGCTCGGCTCACTTTCTCCACTACAGTGCAGTTCAGGCTCCTAGCCAGGGAATGCTGCCACTCACAATGGGAAGACACCCACAATGGGAAGACATTTCCATGCCAATTCGCACCATCAAGATAGTTCCTGACAGACGTGCTCAGAGGCTTATCTCTCAGCTGGCTCTAGATTCTGTCAAATCGACAATTAACACTCACCATCATAGCGGTTAAAGGGTTATATCTACTTGTTTGTTTAAATGTATCAGACACTTTATATAACTTGCCGAAATAACTGAACTGTCGCTTGTTCAAGGTTGCTAAGTGTGGAATTTGGTCTGAAGACTCTGTACTTTTATGTCACTGTGTTGAACAGTCACCATCCAAGGTTCTAAAAAAAATTCAAATATAGGAAAAAATGGCAAAGTTTAGATTTATCCTGGCACTGTAATTATCAGTTTGGGAGTAACACATTTGCTCTAAGTTACAAAACAGAGCTTTCTTTCCTGCTGCAGCCCACACTGTGTGACCTTCATGTCAACAAAAGCTAGCTTGTCTGAAAATCATTAGGAAAAGAAAGCAGGGAAAGAGGCACGGGGTTATGCTAACTGGATAGGTTATGTTATCTGTCTCTTGAGGCTAGAGTTTGAGGCTTAGGAAGATGGTTTGTTAGGCACCGTGCTTACCGTCAAAGGGTGGAGTTAAGATCCCCAGAACCCACAAAAAAGCCAGGTAGGTGTGATGGCATCCTTAGAGTTCCCCAAAGCACGCTGGCTAGCCAGACTTGCCTGAACGACAATATACACTGCCTAAATAGATAAAGAATGACAGAGAAATATACTGAAAGTCAGCCTCAGGCCTCTGCACATACAGGCACACATGCATGAACATGCATGCATACATAAATAGATATACATGTCAAAAAGTCATGCTTTGTATAAAATATCATGTAAACAAATGCTTCTTTTACTTTAGAAGAAAAACATCACCATTTTTCTAAAGGACCATTAAATGTGAAGACATAGTGAAAGCTAATGTGTTCTTGCCCTCACAGAACCTCCTTGTCTGCAACCCTGACTTCAGTTACTCCATCCTCCAATGTCAGCCCAACCTTGTTGAAAAGAATGCGTTTTGCCTGCATTAGTATTTGTTGCCTCTCCTACTCTCTGGGTCTCTAATTGAGGCTTGGGATAAAGTAAGCATTCTGATTAGTTACTAAGCGGAATATTGAACATCAGTAGGTCTCTTATGATATCAGTTGCAATATTGTCACAGGGCAAGGCTTTTCGTTTTCAAAATTCTCTTTGGAGATTCTTCTATTTTGTTTCTCAATATTGAAGTTCACATCAATTTTTGCAGATTTGTGCTTGGTTTGCTGTTGGGTTTGGAGTGAGGAATAAGCAGTCCTTCTATCCAGGGAACTATTTCAAATTTTTATGTTGACTTTCAAGGGGAAGATAGATGTAGGATTATTTATTTTCTTGGGGTTTTCAATAAAAACAGGTTGCTTTCAGACGAAGTTGCAGTTTTGAGTCATTTTGTTTCCATCTTTAAAAAAGATCCAAGCTCCATTTTCTTCAGATCATAAGCTGCCTTCTCTCAGCCTCCCTGGGCATCAGGATGCTTTCAAGGCTGGCATTTCTCTGTGTCTGGGAACAGCTTGTGCAGGGCTCTTAGCCTTGCTTGAGATGTTGGCTCACTTGAGTTTCGAGTGCTTCTAATTACTTTCAGGGCAAGCACCTGCCTCCATGGAGAACTAAGCCTTGACACACTGGGCTAATTTTGGGTGTTTAGTAAAAGAACTCTGGAATCACCCTGGCTATCAGAGTTGTAGTGTGTAGAGCCAAGATTGTTGCCACCATATCCCATCATCCTCAACAGCCCAACACTGTCCAGGCACCATTAGCATCATTACTCAAAATTAAGTTTTACTTCTAAATATTCTTGGGTACAAAATTATGGTCTATTTCTCCTTTCTTGCTTTTTTTTTATTTTCACAGTTTTTTTTTCTTTTTTTTTCTCACTAGAAATGTGAACCTTGTCAGACTTACTCTGAAAGAATAATATTAAACCCCACTGTTTAATTCACACAATGCTAAATATAAAAGTAAGAAATCATCAACTATACCTAACTGTACCTGCGTGAGGCAAATAGTGTCTAAACTCTGAAATTGTCTAGAAAAGTCTGTCAAACTGGTGTTTTACAAACATTTCACAAAATGTGCACAGTCTCCTTTTCAGCTAATATGGGAACTTGTATCAAAACATGCTGTGGTTCACTCGACTGCTGTGGGCAGGAGAAATGGCATAGGGAGTGGAATGTTTGCCACACCGCTGTGAGAGTCTCAGTTTCATTCTCCAGTGTGGATATTTTTTTTAAAAAAGAAAAAGTGTGCATAGTGACACATACATCTAACCCTGTGAAGTGAGAGATGAGTGCTCTCTCGGGCTTGCTGGACAGATAGTCTAGTCAAATTGGTGAGTTTCAGGTTTAGTTAGAAAATCTAACTCACAAAAAAAAAAAGGTGTAGAGAGACTAAGGAAGATATGCAATGTTGATTTCTCAACACACAAGCATAAATATGCATGCAAGCGCACACATATATACATACAATAGATGCCTTAGTTTTTTCTCCTTAGTTTTTATTTTTAATTTCACTTTAGGATCATAGCTTCAGAGAATGAAATGGACAAATCAAGAGAATTTTTTTAATACAACTGTCTGAATAGCTCACTTAACTTCCCATATTACTCCGATATGTAAACCCATCAATAATAAATATCAACTTCAAGGATGCTGGCTGAGCGCATCTATTAAGGATTTCTTTCTTTTTGTATGTGTATGTCAAGTATGAATATGTGTACATGCCTACTGACATGAATGTTGACTCACATGTGTGTTGAAATTTTGTTAATATTCCCATGTTTGTACATGTGTACTATTATGTATAGAATCCCATGGGTGGTATTAAGGACAACTTCATTGATCATTCTCCATCATACATTAAGGCAGGATCTCTCACTGAACTCAGAGCTCATCTTTAAATTCTAACTAGCTAGCCAGTTTGCTCTAATGAGCACCTGTCTTTACCTCTTGAGCACTGGGTTACACACAGAATGCCACACCCACTGAGCTTTTGCAGTAAATTCCTGGGATTCAAACTCTGGTCCTCATGCTTGTAGAGCAACCATGGTCCACACTGAGTCATCTCTTCAACACTCTGGGGTTTTGTGTGTGTGTGTGTGTGTGTGTGTGTGTGTGTGTGTGTGTGTGTGTTGCTGGGGATGGAACTCATGTCCTAAGACATGCCAGGCAAGTTCCCTCCTAACAGTTAAATCCTCAGCCTCATGTGGCTATTTGCAGAGTCTTGAAGTTGGATATGCTTCAGTTCATAATGGTTTTTAAAAATTGTATTCCAAACAATACTGATGGGAAAACCTCATTAGCCAATTATCTTTAAGAGGTGGATCCAAGTTAAGGCGTGACTTTCTGGGACCAGGAGTAAAATGGGTGCATGGCCCAGGTGCACTCTCTCTGTGATTCCCATGGGGCACAGCTGAGCTTGGATTCTTGTTTCTGTTTGTGAGTTTTCCCCTTATGATAAATAAACATAAAATTGTTTTATTCTTTAGCTAGCTTGATTGTTTCCTGAATTGAGCTAATTCCTACAGTTGGCACCCAACACAGGGCTAGAGTCTCTGGCAGCTCTGGCAGCAGCAGTCAGACTCTATGCCGCTATTCATTATGAGTATAGGATTCCCGTGCAGCAGTGCCCCTGAGTAGCCACTAGCTAAGGGTCTTTATATTTCCTCATTAAATGCCTCAGAGCCATGCAATCACGGAGGGCCAAAGTGCCTAAGGACTTGGAGCAGCTCTGGGTTGGGTATTTCCGCACCGCAAAAACTCAGGCGAGTCAGGTGAGACGCAGGTTCCCCAGGATATCTCTGT
The DNA here is from genome assembly GCF_037038515.1 of Microtus pennsylvanicus. Taxonomy (NCBI): domain Eukaryota; kingdom Metazoa; phylum Chordata; class Mammalia; order Rodentia; family Cricetidae; genus Microtus; species Microtus pennsylvanicus. The sequence goes on along the minus strand of NC_134588.1, from coordinate 10,440,151 downwards.
TTGGCATTGCAACCTTAATATTCTAGTGCTGTGTGGCCACTGACCAGTCAGGGTCCTCTGCAGAGCACACAGTCTGTGATTTACACTAAATAACTGTTTATAATCTGAGCATATCTTTTAGCATTTAACACTAAAATCAGATTCAAACCAGCCAGGTGGCTCCAAGTGAACCACAGCACCTAATGGCAGGTAATGGTTATTGCACCTCTTCAGCTCAAATTCAACCATAGGTAAGATTTATAATTTGAAATATAAATTATAAATTTATAATTTATATGGAAAATTATGGACGATTTAACCATCTAGGAATTCAATAGCCATTTTACTTACACCATGTGCGATGTTATGCAAGGTTTATATGATTTTCCTCCTACACCCCTCTATTTGATTCTAGGGATTAGCTTTGTTCTTCTTATTTTATCCCTAAAAATATGGTTTGATAATAGGGCCAAGAATGAGGCACTTTTACAAATGATACAGTCTTTACAGACTGACAATGATCAATTTAAAAAGAAAATTCAGTGCTCTGGAGAAGGATACAATCAATTTGACAAACAAAACCCAGTCAAATGACATACTTTTCTAAAGGATACAGTCTTTACAGACTGATAATGATCAATTAAGAGAAAAATCCAGCATTCTGGGAAGGATACAGCCAATTTTACAAACAAAACCCAGTCAGTGAGAGAGGATGCTAAGACATTGTCTTAGATAATTTGTACTGTTAAATGTATTAATTGGACTCTGTTGAAGGGTTGTGATAGATTGACTGGTAGAATGTCTCTACAGGAAGGTAACATGCATGCTATAGAAATAATGTCCAAGGATGAGACATTATCTCTACTGGACAGACTTCACACCTTGAAATCTTTAATGAGGGCATTAAAACAGAACACTGGACAGGAGATCCAGACTTTACAAAAGGTAATGATAAAAAGATTTAAAAATATTGAGAAATTTATCAAATTTGTTGACCAGGGACAAAAAACTCTTTGGGAGGCTTCTCGTAGGCCCCCATGACAAACGTGGTCCAATCATTCCCAGTTATTGTGGAGAATGTGTTGCACCAAAAAAATTTAAAAATCCAGAGCATTCTATAAAAGACCATACTGTTCTGGATGATGAAATCAATGTGGAGGACAAATCAAACACTTCAATAGGACATAGGAAATGTATATTTTGGAAGACTTCTATAAATGTTAAAGAGCAAAGCTAAGAATGTATATAAATGACATTTTTATTAAAGGCTTACTAGACATGGGTACAGATGTAAGTATCATTACTCCGGAATCTTGGCACCCAAATTGGCCTCATCAAGATGTAGATGTTTGAAGAAATAAAATAAGTTTTGCCTAAGTGGGGATTACAAATTGCTCCTAAAAAAATTCAAAGAGAAGATTCTGTTAATTACATAGGTTACAAAATAGGTTTATAAAAAATAAAAAAAACACACAAAATGCACAAATTTGGAAAGACCATTTGCAGATTCTTAATGACTTTCAAAGATTATTAGGAGACATTTCTAGTCTATGATTGACTGTTGGGATAACATCTGATCTAATAATTCATTTAAATAAAACCTTAGATGATCATAAAAACTTAAATAGTCCCAAAAATTAACAGCTAAAGCATGAAAAAAATTTTAAAAATCTCCTGCCTGTAAAAATGGTCTGTCAGTTACGGTAGGCCTTAGCCAAAGTTGGTTGCTTCAAGGTTGCAAATGAGACTTTGGGTGATTGCTCAGGTAGCCAATTGTCTCTGTCATATACTGCTTGCTTTGGAAGCTACTTGATTGTACTTCCTGCCTACTCAAGCAATATTATCTCCCTTCACAGGCCTTTGATGGGGTTGAAGATTAGATAGTCGTAGTTACCTTCTTCTCATGATTTAGCCAAGCTTATTTCTGATGTAAGATTTAGACTCTTTGAAATAGAATATTTATTAAAACATTTATCATGTGTTCCTTGTTTAATATTACTTATGTTCTTTGTAATTTTATACTTAATATCTGTTCCTACTGTATATAGCTTTGTATTGGGTTTGGATCATTCTTGTTTAGAGAAAAGGGGGAGGTGATGGGGGAAACCTTGTTAGCCAATTCTATTTAAGAGGTGGATCCAAGTTAAGGCATGGCTTTCTGGAGTAAAAGGGGTGCTTGGCCAAGGTGCTCACTCTCTGTGATTCCCAAGGGGCACAGCTGAGTTTGGACTTCTCATTCCTGTTCCATGAGTTTTCCCCTTATAATAAATAAAAATATAATTGTTTTATTCTTTAGCTAGCCTGGTTATTTCCCAAATCGGGTTAATTTCTTCACAATACAAACAGCACACTCAGCGCGGAACATCAATTTACCCAAGAGAATTCTTTTATTTCAAGTTCACTCCAGGATAAGATCCTTTAAAAGACACCTTTGCAATAGACAGGAGAAAATCTCCGTGCACTAAAAATCCAATTTGTAGAGTTTCTGCTCTGGCACTGAGTGGAACATTCATGAATGAGGGCACTGAGCAGCCACTTAGCAATGCCTAGCAATTTATTAACAAGCTGAGCTCCTGGCCACTAAATGATCAGGCGTGAAGGTGTCTCAGGGACAGACTTGCAACAATTTTCAGAATCCTAGTGCATCTGAAGTCTCCCTAGTTTGAGTTTGTAGACATTTTAGAGGAATGTAAAGATTCAAATTCTAACTCTAACAGCAGCCTGAGCCAATGTGATTTCCTTTGTGTGTGTTGGTGGGGTGTATGGAAAAGTTGATGACAAGCTGCAGAAGTCTGTTCTCTTTCATGCTGTGTGTTGCAGGGATAGACCCCAGGTCATTGGACTAGAGGAAAGAACCTTTACCTGCTGAGCCATCCACCCAGCTCCGCATTTAGGTATTTAGTGAGGCAGGGTAAGATTTTGCAGCAGCCTGCTTTCACACACATATCAAAAACTTACAAAACCTGTCTCTGAGAACAACAACCCATGTCTTTCCTACTTGGAAATGTCCTTGCCACCTAAAGTCTTTGATGACACCATGTGTTCACTAAGAAAGCACAAAACAAGAAACTGGTCAACTGCTGTGAGTTCTGGTGTTTACATCTTCTCTTCCTCCCAATCACTTGCTTTCACTTTCAAATGCACTTCTCACATTGCCAATGCCTGTGCCTCTTTGTGATGATTTGTTCCATTGGTCTTTTGCAAATAATGCTCCAAGAAGCAACTTTCAGGTGCAAATGTCTGCCTATAAATTTGGCGAGCGTGCTCCCAGCCGTCGCTTCTGCTTTCCTGGTCTCCGCGGGAACGGTGGTTCTGTAAGTCTATTTCTGCATTAAAGCTATAGATATATATATATATATATTTTTACAATCTGTCTGCATTAGTTTACGCCGTTACACCTGTCAGCTATCTTGTAACAACAACCAGAAAGTCAACGGATCCACTAGCCTTTTACTTTCCTCCAACTATCTTGCAGTTTCTCCAGGTTCATTTTGCAGTTCACTTTTCCTAAGACCATGCAGCCTTTTGTAAAACACATGAGCTCTGAAGTACTTGACAGTGGGATCCCTCTGCCTGTGTGGTGTAGCATTCTGGAGTCTGTTTGCTCATAAAAGGTTTGCACTGGTTGCCCAGCACTCTCCTTACCCCGAGGTCAATTGAAACAACGGATTGCGCATTTCAGTCATCAGTTCCCCAATTTCATCCTTGAGCAGCTCCCAAATTTTCTGGGAGATGCTCTCCTATCTTCTTGATTTACACACATTTATTCTGCCAATTTTGCCTAGCATGTCCTGAGTATTGATCACTGTTTGATATACTATTTTAAGCCTACCAATTTCAGAAAACAATTTGAGAGAAAGAAGCTCATTACTATCAACATATATCTTTTAAGCTCTCATTATATGCCTAGCACAAGGCTAGATACATGAATAGAGATTTAAAGATGCAGTCTCTTCCTCTCCTCGATGTCCACAACCATTAAGAGACTAAAACATGGCTCCTCTGTAACATGGCCCAGGCTCTTATTTGAGTGGATGTGTGTATGTATTTGAGACAAGAATATGACTCCTCTATAACATGGCCCATGCTTTTATTTGAGTGGATGTGTGTATGTATTTGAGACAAGAATATGACTCCTCTATAACATGGCCCAGGCTCTTATTTGAGTGGATGTGTGTATGTATTTGAGACAAGAATATGACTCCTCTATAACATGGCCCATGCTCTTATTTGAGTGTGTGCACGTGCTACACACATCTGTGCATTTAGGACATGAAGGCAGATGTTGTGTACTTTGCTCTGCCACTTTCTTGCTTAGTCCCCTGGAACAGGTCCTCTCAGTGAAACTGGAACTAGGCTGCCAGCCAGCAAGCCTCGGTGATCCTTCTGCCTGATCACTGATTCTGAGAGTCTGTGGGCTACAGGTAGGCACACTGTCAACCTCAGGTGTTTATTTTAATTAGAGTTCAAGGGGTTCATTCTTAGAGCATCATGCTTGTCTAGCAAGCTCTCTTACTTGCATCATTGCCACACTTCTTTCTTCAACGTCTTTAAAATAAAGTAAAGGACTAGACAAAATAGCATACCATCAAAGACATTTGCTGGGCATTTTGTGGTTTGAAACTCATGGTGTGGGCCTGGCTGACAGTGAGCTCACTGTGATTGGCTGCCTCAGACTCCAGAGTGCTAGGATTAAAGGAATGGGCTACCATGCTTTGCAACTGCCAGGATTTTAAAGCTATGTTTTTGTAATTTGTTTTCTCACACATGTATGCATAGAAGTGCAAACTATGGGTATTAATTTTTGAATTGAACTTCATTTAAAAGTCAAAGAAGATGAGGAATAAATAACACTAAAAGTGTTTGAAAAGACCCTAAGGAATTATATTATTTTATGTTTATTAAAATTACATATAGCGTATATTTGTGTGTATTAATTGAAGTTATGCTACTTGGAAAGACAGTACAACCCACCCCCCCGCCACACACACACACACACACACACACACACACACACAAAATCCATTATCTATTTAACAAAAGTCTCGGTGCAATCAGACATGGGAAAACTTTTGAGTTGTTGGTCAGGGGAGTTTAAGAGACCTCCAAACAATATAGGCTATTGCTCTTGTCCTTGGTACTAGAAAAACAAAGTCCAGCCATCCTGTTGACGATACCACACACTGTGGACCCAGGACTTGAAGGAATCGGTCTAGATCTTAGGTGGAAGCCTCCTTCCTGAGGATTAACTCTAACAGTGTTGAGAGGAACCATGAAGGCTGCCATGGAAGAGAAATGATCAGTATCCTTCCTCAGTTCTAATGCCTGCATATGCAACAATGATGGAGCTTTTCCTAGAGGTGTGAGAGTGCTATTCATAACCTGGGACTAATCAACAGCTACCTGCACTTCTACTTAAGGCCTGCTCAATAGGAAGGGATTCATATCTGCTACTGACAAGCTAGCCAACTACTCAAGGCTGAGGAGACCATCGAGCCAAGAGGAAAACAGCCTACAGTCACTTTCCTAACCAGTACAATCTCTGACTGCATTCTGAATACCCACAGATAAGTGCAGCACTTACCCCTAATCAAAGAAACAACTTCTTCTTTTTCTTCTTTTGAACCAGTGACTGGTCAAAATGCAGATCACCTTACCACAGTATGCCTGCCCCAATTAATATATTTGTAATACAACCCAATAATGCCTAAGGTTCAAGAAACATTGCAGATGAGTTGGTAAAAATGTTGTTAAGAGCCAAAGAACCAGAAAAATAAAAAAGTGTGTGTGGTGGGGTTAGTGGTAAGGAATGGATCTGGGAAGAGTTGTGGCAATGATGAAGGTAAATATAATCAAGACACATTCTATGAAATTCTCAAATAATTAGTAAACACAATGAATACATAAATACATATACATGAATATTTGTTTCAATAAAATTCCCAAAGAACTAATACAGGCTGTACTTTTCATTTTTGTTTTTATTTTTCTTAAAAAGTCAATGAAGAACTGTGTACACTCAGACTGTCAATTTAACAGGGACCACAAATGCACAAATCAGTCACCGCCATGCAGCAGGCTGGGTCCCAGCTGTGCCACTGGACAGAAATGTAATTTGATCTCGCTGAGCACATCCTTGCCAGCTGCTTTGCAGATGTAGATGTACCTGCTTTCTGACCCCTAGGATCCATTCCTCCACACTTCCTCCTCAGACACTTTGTCTTACAACCTGCCTTGCTTGTGGGAAGGCAGTACATGAAATGAAGTCATATCTTCACGTGGATCTAGCTTTATCAAGGGTAGACTTCGGAAGCTCGGTGTTTGCTTTCCTTGAGATGCCCTAGTGGCTGCCTATGGCTGTTGCTGACCTGAGATGCTCCTAAGGCTAAAGGGCCACTGCTGAAAAGGGAAGAGGGTACAAGTGGCCAACCCAACAGCTGGTGCTTGCTCCAGCTGCGGCAGGCTTCTCTCTAGTCCTCTGCTTCATACACAGTCTTTACACTTCCTGGCGGATGTCCATCTGTTTCCTTATTTAATGTGAGAAATTACTGTGATGTTTCAGGGCTCTTCCCTGCGAGGGGTCTAGCCTCTTCAGGAAGCTAATGCTTTCCCACATTTACACAGGTGGCATTTAAACACATCCCACAGACAGGGAGTCGACACGCAGTCTTCAGGATTAATATTCACATGGACACTTCCCATGAAGGAGCAGATGACTGCAGTCCCCACCCTTGTCTCATCTGTAGTAGGACAGGCCCCAGCAGTTCATATAAATGGACTGGGTTGATCTGTTTAAAATTAATTCTTCTAAATCTACTGCTATGAAATTAATCTTCTTGTCGAAGTACTCCCTGTTTCTCAGGATGTTCGGCTCATAATTGTATTTTCAGTATATATAAACCAATTAGGTTCTGAAAACTTTCTCCTTAGAATAGATCAGAATTAATATTTCAATTCATCATAGTTTTTGCTTCTTTAAATTTATTGAGTTGTATTAAGTACAGTGTCTGAGAGAGGGAGTTATTTTCAATTGTCTTCTTGTTACTGAATTTTTTTTTCTTCCTTCCTTTTTTCCTTTCTTTCTTCCTCTCTTTCTTTTTTTGTTTACGTGTGTCTGTGTGTGTGCTGGTATGGTATGCACTTATGTGTGCATGCATTTGACAGACCTCAAATTTAGATGTCTTTCCTCTAGATATTTTTAGAGACCTGTTTCTCAGAAATCTGGATCTCTTGAATCTGGCTCTGCTGGCCGACAAGAAGACCTCAGGAATCCACTTGTCTCTACCTACCCAGTGCACACCCCCACACCCTACTTCTCATTAGGCTCTGGGCTTGGACTCAGATACTCATTTTGCATACCAAGCACTTTACCATCTGAGCCCTAGTACTGAGCTTTTGACTACTACATGTGCAATTAGTGTTTCATTTTTAAGCTGTTGTTTTCTTCTATATTTTGTCTCTGCTTTGAAGTTTAAAATAATCTTTGGCTCTGATAGATAACTAAATCCCTAGGAGGCTTAGCTTCCTCCCTTGAAAGGCGAGTGTAATGGGGATGCTGACCTCATACGACCTGTAAAAGGGAGTTTCAAAAAATGAGCACGCCTCAAAATGTCCCCCAGGGCTTGTTAAGGCGCAGTGTGCTGAGCTCTGCTTGTAGAACATCTGACCCAAAGGGTCAGAGTTGGGTTAAGAATTTACATTTCTAAAACAATATCAAGCGATTGTGGGCAGCTGGTTGCGACCTCCCTTTGTGAAGCCCGGAGTAAACTGTAAGTGGATCCTTGCACTTGATGAGCTTTGGTCAGAGTTAAGAGTGAAAACCACGACTGTTATTAAGGCAGGTAAAGGGCATCCTCTTGGTAGAGGAGCCCAGCGGACACCAACTCTCAGTTTCTTTAATTTCCGTTTTGTACACAAAAGAAAGAAGAAGCCTAAGATATCAGCACTTTTCGAGTAAACTAAAAGCTCAATGGGAAAGGTAAGCTCTCCTTGGGTTACGGGCAGAGTTGCCCAGCAAGCTCATTAAAGACAATTAGCTCAGAGGTCTTGCAGCAGACAGAGGAGCTGTAGGAAGAGCCTGGGGGAGTTGCTGACGCCTAAAGAAAAGGACTTTGAGGCCAAAGTCTGAAGCCCCAGGTGTCTACTTGGCTTGTACTCAAATGGAAAGCTTCCAGGCCTGCAAAGGGCTCCTGGAAACAAAGACTCTCTCCAGCTTTTAAAAAAGAAAAGGGGTTCAAAGGAAATTCATCTTCAATGAGATTACTAAGCTCATTATCACAATAGCAGTCAGTATTAAGGAGAGAAATGCGATGTAAAAACCACAAGACACTATTGCTGTTAAGGAGGGCTTTGCTGTGATAGCCTCAGTGTGGGCTGCAAGCGAAGGGCCATAATGCAAAGGTGATGATGCAGGGTGATAATAAAAGCAGACCAGCCGAACCAGCCAAATAGGGGTGTGTGCAGAGCTGATGTGTTTCATGTCTATGACCAGCTACAATGCTACACATGGAGAAAATCCTTCCCTGGTCTGAGAATCTGCAGATGTGTTCGGTGCCCTTTTGAACCACAGGGAAATTCCAAATGGGGCGTCAACATGTGTTGGGCATCTCCAACTCGCCTTGAAAATAATTATTTCACTATATAACCTGAGATTGTTTCAGAAACTGAGCTACAGCTTAGAGACTAAGGTAGTAAGGATTTTTTTCCCTTTAAAGGTATTACATAGAAGTCCCCAGGGATGAAGCGATTGCTCAGATTCAGAGACCTGAATTCAGTTCAGCTCCCAGCATGCATGTGTGGTGGATCACAAACACCTGTATCTCCAGCAGATCCAATACCTATGGCCTCTGAAGGCATCACACTCATTTACACGCACACAAAGCAAACAAGCACATACATGTAGACCGCCTGGCGGGTCAGTGAGTCTAGGGATTGTAACCCGCCTGGCTGATCAGTTATTCCAGGGTCCCAGAGAGGCGCTATCTGAAAGACATGGGCGGGAAAGAAGAAGAAGGCCAAGCGGATTTTTCAAAGCCTCCGTTTATTAGAGTCATGGTTACAGCTTATATAGCCCCTGGATGAGGAATTTGGGGGGCAGGGGCATGGGCAGGAAGGAATCTTGCAGGGGTGGTTCCAGCTGGTCGCGAGGTCATTGGCCAGGAGGTTACCATCGGTCAGGTCATGATTCCTCTGGCAGGAAGTCGCAAGTTGACACTCCTAGTTCTCTAGATGGTTGAGTGTGGGGCGGGTTCCACTAACAGATAGCTCTCTATAACAGATAATTGGGTGTGGGGTAGGCTCTGCCAATAAAACAACTCTAAATACTGTTAGGGTGTGGAGCTCTCTGCAAACTCCTCAGGGCGATGGTTCCTGTAATGATTTTTGGGGGGAAATGGCTCCTGACACATACACACACAAAGCAAACACATACACGCTAAAAACTAAAATTAAATTTTTAAAAAGGCCCTTAGAATTTTGCTGGAGTTATCAAAGAATCTTGGGTTCCTCGTTTCTTGTCTTATTTGATTATAATTTAGGATATAAGCATATGTAAGACAATAAAGTTGTTTAAAAGTAGGATGTGGCCGTCCTCTGTGAGGCAGAAGATAAATTCATGGAAAGGGGCATCATGAGGAGCTGTATGAAGATGGGAGATATGTACTTCAGGCTTGTCCATAGATCAAGTGATATGGTAAGTTTTCCCTGGAAGCAATTTTGCCTCTGTAAGGATTTGGCTACAATTTTGTGTCATCTTTCTTCCTTTGTGACAAGTTACAATGACAGAGGGCCAGACTTCTACTAATGAACTGAAAAACTGAGTATCTGGAAGGGACAAGGTCCAAGAAGGCTAGGTTACACACATCAGCATGATGTTCTAGCATCTATGCTGGCTGTGGGTCTACCTCAGGCAGGTATGGAGACAGTGATTGAATATTCTCCAGTACATGGATCTTCCGCAGCTTCCCCTAATGTAGCTGCTTCTGGGACGTGCTGTTATTTCAGACATTGCATGTTGAGTCCTGTATGTTTGTGAGGACTAAAGAAGGAAAACATACATGGCTACAAGAGTTAAGATGAGCAAGGGCACTTGCTGCATCAGCACTAATATCTGAGTTCAAATACCAGCACGCATGCAAACTGCCAGATGTGGCCACACACATTTGTAACCCCAGAGCTGTGCAAGGCAGAGATAGGAGGATGGCTGAACTTGCTGGCTGCCAGCTTAGCTCCAGGTTCAACCAGAAACGCCATCTCAAAGGAATAAGGTGGAGAATGACAGAGCAGAGTATCTGATATCTTTCTCTGGACTCTGCACACATGCAAAAAGAAACATGTACCTGCACATGTTCTGGGTTTGCATATGTGCAGAAGACTAACTGCACATAGCATAAGAGAGGTAGTCCAAGTCTCCTTAGTGAAGAGAAAATAGTGAATTCATGTTTGACAAACCATCTATCCTTAGGGCCAGTACTAAGTGCCCTTCTCATTAAGATGGCTTTCCCCACATCTGGAAATACTAAGGTTGTATGCTGGTGCAGGTGTGCATATGCAAGTGACTGCACATCCAGGGACTCCTAGGTGAACACCAAATACTCTGCCAAGCTCAGTGCAAGGCGGCCTCTCTCCTAGACTGGCCCAGGGAAAGGCAGCTTGATCAAAGAGCCCTGGTGTTCTGATTTTCCTTCCCTGTCAGGGATTCTAGTCGCAGCTCAGGCATCCTTTGTCCCACAAAATGTGTCAGCTTGTCAGTGTTCTCTTTTTTAGATGGATTTGTCACTTAATAATTTCTGAAACAATTAGATGACAACCCAATAAATGGCTTTGTCAGTTCTGTGTAATGCAAAAGTCAAATTATCAAGGAAGAAAATGCAAAATCTTACTTCAAATGACATTGTGAAAAGATTTTAGAAATAAAGTCACTTAAAAATTTTGAGTTCTTTAAACTTGCAAAATTGATGTGAATGCTTAGAAACCATTTTTCTGGAACCTGAAATCTTCAAGATAGCTGTATTTAAATGTACAGATGTGAATGAAAAAATGCTACTTTCAGAATGTGACTTTAGTATTTAAGCCAGAGTTGCTAGATTCTCTTAATACACATAGTGTACACACACACACACATATACACTGACATTTCTAGGTATTTGAAAATGGAAATATACATCATTAGTCAAAGATGCACTCATTTATATGCATGCATATAAATTAAATGTATTTGTTGTTAGAATAAGCCAGCTAATGGTACTTTGACAGATTGGGGCTCAGGTTTGCTGCTAAGTGATCATGGCAAGCAACAGATCTCATGCAAGAGGTTTATTGGGTGCGTAGAGAGCAAACGACCGTCTCAGAGTGAGAACATGAGAAAGCTATAGAGATAGACAGAGAGAGACCAGGAGACAGAGACAAAAATAGGACACAGAACAAGGGAGATACCTGTGACGGCAGGCCCCCTTTACAGGGTGCACACGCTGCAGGGTGGAAATGTGCAACTCCTAGCAACAGTGGGAATGCCATGATGACATAAGCTGCTGCTGCTGCTGCTGCTGAGTCGCTGAAAGGCAGACTGCCAGAACACCGAATTTACACTTATGTTTATAGATTTAAATTTATTTACATGTATACAATCATGTATCAAATCAGTATAGATAGATGAATTTTAATGTGCTACACTTTACTTTTCCTGAACAATAAATTTTATCATTTACTTTTGTGACTTTTTAATAATTACTAAAAGATCTAAAATATGTTGAATACATTGCATTACAATTTTAATTTTGCAGTAAGATAAATGTGTAAATTGTGCCAAATCACTGAAAGATTGTATTCCCAAAACCCAGTGTCACTGCAATGGGAAACAGCAAAGACTTCCTCCCACAAGGCTTCACCTCTGAAGGGTCCACAATCTTTCCTAATAGCAGCACCAGTTCAGTTCCCAGTGTCCAAAAACATAATCGTATAGAGAAAGTTCCACCTTAAAACTACAGCAACCAGTAAAGGACATGAGAAGTCCCTGAACTAATTCCTGTCCAGATGAAGTACACATTAATAAGTGTGTGTTCTGGCTGGCCTGTCTTTGACTCACAGCCACCTTTGATGGGTTTATAAGTGTTTTATTTCAGTGTTTACAATTGCAGGTGCATGCCTGTTTGCTGGTGCATGGGGGTGACCTGGGCAGAGGACACCTCACAATAGTTTCTGAGATATTGTCCATCTTAATTTTTTTAAGACAGCATCTCTCATTGGCCTGCTAATCACAAAGTTAGGCTAATTTGCAATAAGCCCCAGAAATCTGCCTTTGTAAGTACACGCCACTAATACCTGTCATTTTGTTGTTGTTGTTAATAGACTCTAAGAATTGAATTTAGGTCCTTATGCCAGCAAGGCAAGAACTTTCCCAAATGAACTACCACCCCAACATGCAAGTAGGACTTGTTTATTTGTTTTTGATTGTCTATTTCCCCCTCCCCCATTTCTTTGTTTCAAGCCTGTTAGACACAATGGGTAGTATCTGTCTTTCTTGAGTGACATTTGTGCTGAGTGTTTTCGTAAACTCATTTCAGAACACAGGAGGGATGGTGCCCACGTAAAGATGAGTCAGTAGGGAGTGGGCCTATAGCTCAGCTGCAGAGAACTAACCTGCGATGTAGATGACTGTGGATGTAAACACTAGTACTTCCCAAAAGGGAAGAGAAAAAAAGGAAAAATCAGGCAGGAAGTTCCTGATGTGCGACACAAGCCCAGGTCCAGGATGAAGAGCAGAGCTGAGACTTGAAGAAGAGATAGCCAGTCTTAACACTTCTGCCCTCCCACGACACAGTGCCTGCCCACAAATCCAGACATCCAGCTGCCTTGTTCCACAATAAAATGTGCCAATCCCAGTTCTTGAAAAGAGTCATAACCTTTTTCCTGTCTCTAAGTTGTCTGACCCCAGGTGAAGGAACATATAAAGAACTTGTTCATTGTTCTCTTGTTCAGGGATTTGTATGGCTTCCTGATTTAACCAAGAAAAGGGGCAATAGAAAATAAATGAGCATGTTTTAGAAATTACTAGGCACCACTTATTAGGGCGATTGACAGAAGGGATGCTAATAAGGATGAAGGACGGACTCTGAGTTCATTGTCTTTCAGCTTGAGCTGCCTTTGTTATCTAACAGTAGATGAAGTGTGTCTCTAACCTGTGTCTGTCCTGTGGATTTAGATAAAATGGAGAGGCGGATTGCTCCCTGAGACTGAAGCAGGATTACACTGTTTCGTTTGAATCATTTTAATTTAAAAGTGTTTAGCTTAACTCTCCTCTGAGCTTTGGATTCAGACAAATTGGAGTTTGAACCCTGCTATTTGGTAATCATATCATTCTGAGCAGAACTTCACCACTCTGAGACAGACATTTATAAAACCTATGTCCAACTCATTGGGCTGTTCTATATAGACACACAGGGTCCCTTACATGAGGAAGTACTCAAATCGGCATTATTTATGTATTTCTATAATAATAACCTGTTTGAATCCCAAAGCCACCTTTCTTCTCTTAAATGTAAAATGCTTAGACTGCCTTCACATTCCCGCTGCTTAGTGGGATACTGCAGTCAGTGGAGTGCTGGCTTTGCAAGCAGAAGGGTCCCTGCTAGACTCTCAGAGCCACACTGAAAGCCCTGCTCTGGTGGTGCTTCCTGGTAGTCACTGCACTGGAAATAAAGACAGGCAGATCTCTGGGGCTCCCTGTTGGTCTCCTTTGTGAATCCCAGGCCAGTGAGGACTCCAGCTGAATAAACAAGGCAGACAATGCCTGAGAAATGACACCCAAAGTTGATCCTGTCCCCCAGTGCATAAAGATCCTGCTTCCAAGCCCAGACTCATTAATGCTGTCACATCCCTGGGCATCATTTCAGAGAAGAGTGGCGTTTCAGACTCTAGAGACTAAGAAACATGAGCACTTGGTCCTATGAGAAGTGGCTCCTGCATTGTCACTATACAGACAGAGCTCCCCTCCCCAGACTGCTTCAGGATGGAGAAATCCTCTCCTACTGTGGGGATAGACCAAGTTACTAAGTAATCTGCTAGCAGATGCAAGCAGAATAAAACCACCTGGTGGGCCAGGAATTTAACAGCAGATTGTAAGCCAGTGGCATTTTTGTTTAAGTAAGTTCCCAGGAAAAGCATCCCAGTGTAGGTTTAAAATAACAGCTGGGGACTTGCCTGAAGCCAGGCTGTTGTGTTAAGCATCTCCCTTGGAGGTATAGGACCCCAAGAATCATATATGAGCCACATGAGGTAATTAATAGCAAAAAGAAAGAGGTATTGCACACTCATTTTTGCTTAAGTGAAGGAGCTGTTCAAAAAGTCGAAATGCTCATTTTTGACTGGTTACTGTAGGAGCCAGCATGTTAAGCTAAATATAAACACATCTCCAAAGGAAGTTCTTTACATGCAACCATTATCACCTGTTAGAGTAGGACTCAGCCATTGATAAACTTAACAAGAGGCTTGGGTCTCAGTAGTTTACCATGAAGCAATACCTGGTTGCAGGATGGACCATAACCTGATTACCTGAGCACCACCCAAGAACAGACCATCCAAAGGAAATGCCTAACGTTCCAACCATTGTAGATAGGATCACCTGCCAGCACACACTCATCAGGACACCCCTAGACAAATGTCAGCCAATTAGGGGTTCTGAACCTCAGAAACCCCACCTTTACTACTATAAAAACCCTACTCAAACTGAGCTTGAGACTTTCCATTTATCCCAATACACTGGACATGCAGAGAGACCAAGTTTGCAAACTTGCATAAAATAAAGACTCTTTGCTTTTACATACAGAATTTGGTCTCCTTTTTGGCTTTTGGGGAACTTCACAGATTTGGGCATAACAGTTACCAGCAGCAAGAGCTTGTTTTGCAATTAGTTTCACTGCTTAGATTAAATTATAAAATAATAATTATTATTTTTACTCTAAAATAAAGGTTCCTATCTTCCAAGTGTTATCATTTTGGTGACCTTCTTTGTCACTTGGGTACCCTGTCCCACTCCAAACCCCCCGCCTCCCACTCCAGCTTTCACATAAGCAGATCTCCTGCCTCCTTTCCAGCCTGCTCTCTCTCTTCCCATCCCTCTTCTGAAGTGGTAACTACCGCCCCTTTCCCTTCTTCCTCCCTGGCTTCCCTTTCCCCTGTTCCCCTTCCCTTTCCCCTCCATAACTCACTAAATAACTCTAAATAAACACCATGGTCTCCCACTCACCGAGGAGACTTGCCGAGGCCTCGGGTAACCCACTGCCGCTCCTCTTGGGACTGCTGCCCCTTGTGGAATTGGTCCCCCACCACCATATATTTATAAATAATAACACCAAGTTGCCTTTGAACTTGCTATGTAATTTCAGATGACCCTGAAATTCTGACCTTCTGGTTTTGTCATTCAGAATGTTAGTATTTTAGGCATGTACTATCATGTCAACCTTGTACATTGCTGGAACTGAACACAGAGTTTCGTGTATGCTGGGTAAGGACTCTACCCACTACAGCCTCAGTTTCCCTATTAAAATTCTCTAAACTCCTCCCAGAAAATTTGGACGCTCTCTAGTCGAGATTTCTATATAAGCAATGCAATATTACTATTACTATTACTCAGAAACACCAGGGACATTGAGAAGATGACAGATTACCTCCACCCCCACCCCAAAAGGAGAACGCAAGAACTCTGGCCTTGGGAGAGAAGATAAATATGGGCTCAACAAAGATCTTAGACATATGATGTCCCCAAATATAAAATCACCACTATTTTCTGAGACCAGAAATAATGTCTTTGGACAGGTAGAGAAACAATTATTTGGGATTTGAAATAAGGAATCTGTATTCTGTTGTTGACCACGTCTGTTATTGGCATATACATTTTCAAGCCTACTTAATCTATTTGAGCCTTTCAGGCTATGTCTTAGACATACATGCACCACCCAATCCAAGCTCACAGAAGTTATGCAATAATAAATGCTGGCTTTGAAAAATAAATGATGTATCATTTTTCAATAAAAAGCAGCTAAGTTAGTATTATGATAAATCACAGGGGTTGACTAGTGAGAAATACACAAGACTCCCTTTAACTGCCTAGAAGTTATCAAAAATGTCATCAATTTGGTGAAAACAAAGTACTTGCATTGAAGACTTTAAAGATTTGTCTGAATAACATTAGTGGTTGGTGCTTTTTCTGAAGAAAATATCATGCAAGTACCTATTCTTCTGACATAACTATTAATTGAAAGCCATTTGTCATCATAACAAAACAAATAGTTTTAAAGGGATAGACACATAACTTCTTCATCAAAATGTTTATTGCACGAAATGAGGACCTCAATTTGATTCCCCAGCAAATAAATATAAAAAAGCTAGAAACTGGGGCCTGTGCCTGTGAGCCAAGCAATGGGTGGGCAGAAACTCAAGGGTTCATGGTGCTTAATAGCCAAGTCATCTAGTTACCACTGGTTAGTGAGCTCCAGGTATAGCGTGACACTTTGTCTCAAAAACTATGTAGACTATTGAGGAAGACGCCCTCCATTGACTTTGGTCCCCACATGCACACACACACCGGCATATGTATACAAAGACTTGATAATAGGTCATGTGATCAATGCCCTTTTACATGTTATCAAAGTACAGCAAGCAAAGGAAATAAATGAAGGAAGCAGTTCTCTTTGAATGCACATGACTAGAGAGCATTTGATGGTATTAGTTGAGGTTCAGTGGTCCTCATCATTGCAGTAATTTGAGAGACTATTGCTCATTTTTCAAAATTTAAACTTTTAGCTAAATAAAATTGTTGTTCATAGTTAAAACTGTTCATGTGCTACCCAGGGTGGTGTCAGATTCTGGACTTTTAAAATTTGCTTGCTATTAGAGTTAGATATAATGCTATACTCTTGGAAATCCTAATTTCTCAGGCATTTCTGTGTTGTATATTTAAAGACATAATTGCCTCATGAAATAAGATTTTACTTAAATGTAAGAGCCTAGGGGCAATGGGCTGGGGAGATAGCAATGAAGGAAAAGTACTTCACAAATAAATTAGATGTACTAAGTTTGAAACCTGGAACCTAAGTAAGCAGCTGTAACTTCACAGTGATGGGCAGAGAAGTTAAAGGCTAGTTAGTCTGCCATACTTAGGCTGAAACAGGGGGACCATATTATAAGCAGCATAGAAGGAAAAGATCTTAAGGTTGTCTTCTGACTTCCACACTCACACCATGGCATGTACATACACACCCATTCTTGCATGTATGCATACATAAATACACACAGACACACACACATACATGGAAAAATAATAACTACACTACTAACTATTTACTCAGTGGAATTAAAAGTAGATGCTGTAAGCTTAAATCATAATTTTTTGTTGTCGTTCATTTATAAGATTGTGCATAAATAAGCTCATTGAGATGAGCTGGAATGTTTTCCCACAGACGGCAGAATCTCAAAATGTGGCCTGTTTTGGAAACAAGGTATTTGTTGGTATAACTAATCTTCATGTGAACTGTCTGTGGAACTAGAAGAGCCTCCACCCCGGTGACTGGTATCCTTATTAAGAGTAGAGGTGGGGCTGGAGAGATGGCTGTTTAGGTAACTGCTTGAAGCCCTAAATTCTAATCTCAGAAGACAAGTAAATGATTCTTTGGTGCTGTGCCCTTGTAATCCTGGCGATGCGGATGCAGAAACAGGTGGACCCCTACAGCTCAATGGTCACTCAGCTTAGCATAGACAGTGAATTCCTGACAGAAGAGTGAATGAGCCTTGTCTCAACAAACAACATCAAGGTAGACAGCTCTTAAAGAATCATGGCCAAGGATGATCTCTGACCTTCACATGTGGTGCTGTACAGACATATACCTACAAGGTATTAGGTCAAATGAATGTAAAGGGAGTCATAGATAAAAAGAGTCCAGGGACTGGCCTGATGTGTTTACAAGGAACATTCTCTGCTGGCAGGAGGCAGTCAAAGCTGGGAGGAAAAAAAAAGAAAACACTCCTCTGAGATTTGCAGAGAACATAGAGCCTTATACCACTTTAATTTGTGACGTTCTGATCTCCAGAATTATGAAATATTCTTGGTGATATAAATCAGCTATTTAGGAGGAATTTGCTTTGACAACTCAAGAATCTAATGCATTTTGGTACTTATTGTTTTGTTTTGTTAATCTCAAATAACTTAGACCTCTTATTCAGGAGCCAGGTTATTGTCCACAGACCAGAAATTCCAGTGTACACAGCAAAGTAATGTCAGTAACTGCAGCCCATCATTGGCCTCTATACACACAACTTCACACACACACACACACACACACACACACACCAACTCACCCAACATGAGAACATCTCACATCCTCTAGGGCACCAGGCCTGATGTTCTTGTGTCTGTAAAATTGTACTGCATCATTTTTCTCCTCCAGTTCTTGCTTACAGTAGCACCATCACTGGAACTCAGCATCAGTTGCCATATGCAACACTCATCTCCATCACTGGGAACTTTGTCTTTATAGATCCAATTCAAATGCAGTAAGCCATCCTTCTCCCGATTCAACTACTTAAAGTAGGCCTATCCTCTTACATCTGTGTGCTCCTTTTCCTCTTGGGTCTCCTCTTAGGGTTGACACCTTTCTTCTGACATTTTATTACAATCTCTCCCAACGTTACTAGGTGGACAGCTCTTGCCCAAGAAGCTGAACAAGTTGATTTTGTCTCCATCTCTCTACTTTGTATCCCTCAAAGCAAATGCCTGATAAAAATTTCCTGAATATTTGTCCTGGCTGCCTCATTTCTCAATGATATAACTAAAATGTTTTCCAAAATGACTTTGACATCATTATAAATTTGGCTTTAAAGCTGTTCAGTTGATGCATTTGCTAGGGATTATCTTTGCTCCATAGCTCATTAAGCCTGTCCTCATATACCACAATATCCATGGGAAGAGCAAAATGTGGGAAAGTGACCCATGTAAATAGCCTAGCATGAAAAAAGTACCTACAGCAATAAGGATCATATGACCGCTCTGCTGGGTGGCTACAGATTTGGGGTATGGATGATAAATGAGCTAGACTAGGAAAAGTAGCCTCTAGTTGCTTAGGGAAAGAAGAGACAAGTCCTCATTAATTTGTACCCATCAAACAACTTAAAAGGATTAGCAAAGTTTCTATTGCTTGTGGAATATGCTCTTTAAAATGAACAAAGAGATGGGCGTGTGAAAATAGTAATCCTTAGCTTGGTGATGCTATTTGGGAAATAACCATTATGAATGCTGGCATCCATCAGTTCCAAAGCTGTATTAGGCAAAGGTACTGGGTAAATCTAAAAGGACACTATTATCAGCTACTGACTGTCTTCAACATAGGATGCCTTCTCTCACCTTTCAACATTGAAAGAATACGAAGTGTGTTCCCAAGCAAGTGTTCACACTGTAGCAGTTCTACGCTGTGTAACACCGAAGTTTACTCTCTGGTTGTTATGCAAAAACTCCAGAGTGGTGTGGGATTGTAAGTTCACTATCACAAAGCAAACATGAAAGGAATTAACTAGATCAAATTCAATAGTATAGCAAAGAAGACTGCATGATGATTACCTTCCACAATTCACACACCCACCTACAATTTACAAAAGCAAAAGTTTCATTAGTGATCATTAGCCACAAAGGGGTGCTGCTTACAGACTTCTTCCCTATGGTTTGCTCATCCTGCTTTCTTATGGAACCCAGGACCACCTGTCCAGGGCTAGCCCCTCCCAAATGGACTGAGCTCTCCCCATCAAGCACTAATTTTAAAAAATGTCCGCAAGCTTGCTTAGAAACAGAGTTTGGGAGGTATTTCCTCAGTTAGGGTCCCCATCTCTCAGATTATTCTTGCTGTATCATTTTGACATAAGACTAGACAACACATAAGTGATTAGTAGAAAGCAAAATAATTGTCTTTACCAATTTATTTCTCAGTCTCTGTAATTCTAGTCAAATTCTCAGGTCATCTAAAAAAGGACATATATAGATGTTATTGTGTGTATACATTGTCGGGGCACATGCCGATGTGAGCCCATTCCCCCTTGCCTGAAGGTCAGACAGTTTGAGCTTATTTTGTTCCCTCAAAGCTGTTAACAACAAGTGTGACTACAAACAAGAGATTCCGGCCTAGGATGTGGTTAATTAGTATTTTGAGGTTGAAGTAGATCTGCTCCAGCAGGACCAAAGGTCAGAGAATTCATGTCTATGCCTTGTGTCTTGTTAATGAAGTCTTTTGTCTCCCTGCTCCCCTTTTGGAGGGAAGTATATAAATGTGTGAAGGATAAATGAGTGGAATTCAGTATTCACTGAGTGTCCCTCCCGATACTGTCCTATGTATCTTTGTCCCTTTTGCCTAATAATTCTAATCCTCACGCTCCTACCATAGAAAGCATGAGCTTTGTCAAAACTGATCTTCAACAATATATGCATTTGAGTTTGTCTAATCTCAGAGACAGAGTAACAGCCTACCCTGTGTGCCTGTGGAATTTTATCTGCATACTTTATTGTACCGCAATTTCTCTCTATTATTGCATTATGATTATTCTCTCCCTCACCATCTTTTATGCCATCCCTCTGAATTCCCCCATCATCTACCAGTTTCTCTCCCCAGTTCATAAATTTTGGTATTGTTTTGTGACTCATTTACTTTAACCAGGACTCTTTATGTGACTATTGGATTAGAAATGTTCCCTGGAGCCTGTTAGGGTCATCTGTGTATATGTAACTAAAGGCCAAGGATTTCTCAGCTCCCTGGATCTCTAAATAGGATATAATTCAGCAGTGTAGGGAAGATTCCCTTGGGCCCCTTCTCCATCCATGAGTTTTGATGGACCCATACTTTTGAAGACCCAGTACAAACATCTACAACTGCTGAGTTCATGATTGGAGTTGCTGTCTTGTCTGTAAAATGACATTTTACAGTCATTTCCCTGTCTTTCTGACTCTTACATTCTTTCTGATGTATCCCCAACAACATGCCCTGAGCCTTGGAGGGGGTGTTAAATCTCTTATTTAGGCCAGAGTAGGATAAAGCACTTAGCTGTCACTTCTGTACCGTGTGCAGCCATGGGTCTCAGTATTCCTTCTCTACTGTTTACCAGAAGAGGAGATTTACTCAATGTGACCACACTGGGAAAAGGTACCCCAAAATCTATCTTCAGGTTCTGAGATGGGGTTTAAGTTTAAAAACAGGGCACATAGTTTGCATAGCTACTCATGATCAAATGTGGTCCCACTTATCACTGATCCATTCTTGTATGGGGTTTGGTCTCTCCTGCCCTGTAGTCTGACAAGCTGTGGAACTATGTGAAATCTATTTCTGTGATAAGCTTCCCTGTGGATGGCACTAATGTTTCAGCCTTTTCCCTGCACCAAAATGGAGTTTCATGGGAAATTGCAATTATTTGGGCTCCATGGTTCAATAGTCTGATAACCAAAGAGCATGTGTGATTCTAGAATATCCTTATTTCTCCCAGGACAACAACATCAGATGACTCTTTTTACCCATCAGTGGTGTCGTTTCAATGGAGACCTTTTCTCTTAAGGACTTTTAGTTAGGGTCATACAACTTTACTTTTGGGGAAGAGTAAACTTTGTATAAAGACTTTAATAAACACCTTATAGCACCCACACAGTTTTATAAAAACACATCCATCTCCATATCTCTTAGGTACAGGAAGGTGCATGATGAAGCTATGCTCGGCCTTGGCATATGGAATCTCTCAGGTGAGAACAGTGTCTTTGAAGTGCAGCTTATCAGTGCTTTCCACCTTCTGCTTGTACTAAAGTCTGGGTGGATGGCAGCCTGCGCACTGTTATGAGGGTAGTTCTGGCTCACTCACTGGCTTCATGAATAGAGGAATCATCAACTGTTGTCATCTCTGGCCTAAAGTGTCACTTGAACAGTATCTTCAGTAATAATCAATTGCCATCATTCTTTAAAACCAGGAACTTGTCACTGCACAAGACTTTACCTGCTGTCTTCTGGAAGCATTGTAAGAGAAAAGAACGAAGGTACAGAGTGCAACGGGACTTAGAAAAATGATTGCAAATTGATGAAGAGAGAATAGGAAGCCTTCTGGCAAGGTTTCATAACAGCATCTATGTAACCAGCTCACGGGAAAAGAAGCTGTACAGGACACTGGAGTGTGTAGGGTGTGGGCACAACCTGGCTTTTCTAGGTGGTAAAAGGGCTAGTTTGGGAGCCTGGGACCTCTCTTCTGTTCCAGCAGCCCTGGCTGGACTATGCAAAATAAATCAGCTGCCACTTCTACATTTGTAGCATGAGAATTTTTATTTATCAGTATAGGAAAATTGTTTCTTTTGAGGAGGTTTTGGATCAGTGCCACAATGATACAAACAACCAAACTCCAGTATGTGCTAAGTGGCTGGCTTTCTCACCAATCCCAACACGCAGTTCATGTCTGAGTCCTCAGTCTGGGCCTCAGTCATGCTCCAGCCATTCCTAACTGTAGGATTTTGAGCAAGTTACTTAATTTCTCCTGTAAGATCAGGGTTTCCTGGAGGAACAGAATTGATAGAATTGATAACATCTAATAGATAGATTTCTTGTTGTCATCAGCTAAAGAACTAGATGAGTAAAGGAACAGCAGTAGAGTCTAAGTAAACTTTATTCACAAGCCTCAGAGACTTCCCTGGTGGAGCTGGCGAGACCACCAACTCTAGCAGGGTTCGGGTTTTTATTTGGGTTTAAAGTGTCCTACTTGTTGACTCCCCTCCCTTCCTTTTCCATTGATTTAAAAGTGTCTCTGTACCCCTTCTCTAGCAAGGATGTCTCTGTCTCTGTTGGCAAGCATGGCATAGCTGACTTGTTGGTTGGCTTGAGTAAGAATGGAGTCGCCAGCTCTCTGCTCATTGTGTTCTATCAGGTATAGTGAGACTTGGAGAAGTCACAGGGAAATAGTCCATGCTTCAGAGAAATGGAGAATAGTGCTAGAGGAAAAAGAAGTCTCAAAGAAGTGGTGACTCCATGATTACTGCTGTACTGCTGGGGCAGACAACCTTAAAGACCTCAAACTGGGATTATTCTGTCTTACCTATCCCATCCTAGAGGTCCATAGCATGTATTACAAGAGGGTTTATTAGATTGGTTTCAATGACAGCAGTTGAATAGTCCAACAGTAGCTGTTTCAGATCGGAGAGAATGAGAATCAGCTAAGCGCTTAGTCTCCAAGGCTGAATATCTCAGAAGTCTCCATCTCGTGTTGAAGGCCTGGGACTCTGGAAAAAGTTAAATTTCAGCTTGTCTATGTAAAAAATTTGGCCAGCCCTTAGAATGATTTATGCATGGCACTGTGCTGCATAAAATCTCATTTTCTTTAGTACATTTGTCAAGAGCTTTCTAGGCGTGCACCCTATGTAGGACGAGTTGTTGTCCCTTAGACACCTTAGCCGAGGAGAAGAATTCTTCCTGAAACTTTCTCTTGACAGGCGGTGGTCCTGTCGCCCTTGACTGATGTTTTGCTCTTCTCCCTTTAACTCCTGCACTGTGAAGTTTATGTCCCGTTTTCCCCTCCTGCATATTAATGTCTGGGTCTTTGTGGCCAGATGAAGTGAAGCCGTAAAACTCAGACCCAGTAGCCAATTAGGATGCTTCTGACAAGCGTGGCTTTGTGCTATCCCAGGATGGTGAAGAGAATGCATCTTGTTCGGTGTTACACAAACACAGCCCCATGGATTAGAAACTGCATGCACTTTTGCTGCTTTAAGCATAATACAGATTTATTACACAGAGACGATAGATGCATGTTTCTTTTAACAAGCTGTGAAAGCTTTAATATTATTTACTGTCCTCATTATCATTAGAAGGCAGGCGCTATTTGATGTCTCTCTCCAATGTTTTATGAGGAAACTCTATTTTAAGATCCATAATTTTAAAGCATCCTCTGCTCCTGCATGGAAGATCCATGCAGCATGGGAAGTGTGAGCAATGGCTAATGCTCACCTGCCATCTGCGTTAGCTAAGGTTCTCCAGAGGAACAGAGCTGAAGGAGGAAATACTGAGGACACAGTAATTCACTAGATTACCTTACCCGTTACCAGTTGTGTAATTTAAAAAATGCCCATCTGCAGGCTGGTGTGGTTGAGAATCAAGGATCTCTCCAGTCTGCAAGGCTGGAAGGTACAGCAGTTTTGACATGTTGCTGAAGTGCAGAGGACTCCTGGAGAGTCCCTGGTTATCACTGAACTCTGAAGAAGGTAGATTCTGATGCCAGGGGAGGGCGGCAGCAGCTTCAGCAGGTGGGTGCACATGCCTTCAGGCAGTGAAGTCACAATCGCAGACACTGCAGCTTTTTCCTGCGTCTCCTTATATTTTGGTTTCCATGGAGTTGCTGTACTCTGAGTTACTCTGGAGAAAGAGTGTTGCCTCCTCTGTTGGTCCTTCGGGGACGTATCTTCACGGACATACCCAGAGGCATACCTCTTAGCTGCCGGCAAAGATGAACCAGCACACTATCCCAGAAGCAGCTTTCGAAAGGGGGAACACTAAGCCCTGAACAGAGTGAGTATTCCATAAAGCCCTGGGGGAAGAACTGACTAAAATTTATAGTAAGGACATTTTAAAGCCAAAAATCCAAATCCTCACTTTTGGGACCGTGAAGATTAATTCCCACATCAAAAGGAATTCTCCTTATAGGCAAAAAATTCCAGAAAACCATCTTCTATGAACCCAGGAGTGGTGTCAGACTTACTAAAACTACCTTGGTTCTGTGGGACATAACCTTTCTGCTCTGTGCCATTTAATTGTGAGGGATAAATATCCACATTTCATAAGATGGCCAGATATGTCAGCTTCAGGGGTTCAGTGTCTATTTCTTTACTCATTTATCAATTTTGATTAAGTTAGGGGAAAGTATTCTGATACAATAATAAATAAAATTTGTGTTATTTTTCTAGGACAAAGACTTACATTGTTTATACAGCATGAGTATCTAGGGAAGAATATATTTTTTCTAATATGTAGCTTTGGATAAATATAAAATGTTCTGTATATAAGATTATCACAGCTGGGGAGAATTTGAGGGAAAATGTTGCTGGCAAGCAAACTGTTTTCAAAAAGAAAAAGTAGAAAGCCCAGGAGCAGAGGGAAAACAACATAACCTCATTTCTCATACTTTAAAATATGCAGCTAGAAAAGCTGACTCTCTCTCTCTCTCTCTCACATACACACACACACACACAAACGCGCGCGCGCGCACAGAAGAGGAAAGAGAAAGAAAGAGAGAGTGTGCTCTGAGCTCTGTGCACATGCAGGCAAAGGTATACACATGGATGAAAAATTACTGCCTTTGTGAAGATAGAGATCAACTCTTCAGAGCAGGGTTCCCGCAACATGAAACACACTTAACAGCATAAACCCCTGACAGTTCATAAAGGGCCTTGGGATGTGACTCCCACACTAGTCCATGTTCTCTGTCTTTGGACAGATATATACTGGTAAAGCTAGGAACATGCTTTGTAGCCACGTACTCCCCCACTCTTTGGAACAATCAAAGAAAATGACTTGTTTATGACTTCTAACTCCTGTTTGGAAGAATATAAAGTTGCATCCACAGCTTGGAAGCTAGCTCAGCAGGCTAGAGGGTGTGCTGCATAGCCATGAGTATCTAAGTTCAAATTTCAGCACTGACAAAATCTGGATATGGCCACACATATCTGTTGATAATAGAAACAGGAGGATAGCTTGGTCTGGCTAACTCCTATCCTAGTCCCAGACTCAGTGAGTGATCCTGACTTAATGAAGTAAGGTACAGAATGATAGAACAAGAACCTGATTTCCTCCTCTGGCCTTTACACACATATGTGCAACAAGGACACATGCATACACACACGTGCTTATACTACACGTACATTTGTGATTACACATATATATAGTTACTTATATGTGAGTGGTTGGACTTGGGGTTTTGCTGTAAGATAGTGCTCTTGTATACTATAAAGGTTTGTCACTCATATTGCTTCAATAAACTGCTGATTGACCAGTAGTCAGACAGGAATTATAGGCAGGGAAACCAGACTCGGAGAATTCTGGGAAGAGGAAAGACAGATGTAGTCATCAGCCAGAAGCAGAGGAAGCAAGATGAGGATGCCTTACTAAAAAAAGGTACCAAAACACATGGCTAAACATAGATAAGAATTTTTGGTTAATTTAAGTTATAAGAACTAGTTAATAATAAGCCTGACCTAAAAGGCCAACCAGTTGATAATTAATATAATCCTCTATGTGTTTCTTTGGGACTGAATGACTGTGGGTCCAAGCAGGAGAGAAACTTCCATCTACAGGGCTTTGATTTTCATAAATTTAAGTGATATGTTTAGACCATTATTCATAGCCCTGTTTTCTCTTATTGCCCCTTCCCACTTCTGCTGATTCCCTTTCATGTCCCAAATGGTCACACTAAGACTTTCACATCTTTCATTTTTTAGTGAATGGTCAATGAGTATCTATAAGGCTACTTACAGGAACATGGATGAGAGGTTAGTATGAGAACCTTGCCAGTGGCTGAAGAAAATGTCTTTCCCACCCCCTCCAACTATGAGCTGCCTTTGCATCCTAAGGGCTGGGTAAACTCTTCCTCTGTGCCAGGATGTTGAGGGCTCAGTCTTTCATAGATCTTGTGCAGGTAATTGAAGTTGCCGTGAGCTGAAAAATGCAATGGCTATATAATTCCTAGGTGTTGGTGTCCCATCCCATTCCCCACTTTCCTTGGCTCTGAACGTTTGCAAGGCTTAGGGAATACCCCAGAAGAAGTGGATGGAATTATCAATATTATTAGACCCAACCGTTGCGGTTTTTTTAAATCTATTCTGCCTTCTGTGACTCACTATGAATAGAAAGTTTATAAACTTTATGACTGACCATGTTTACTGCTACTGATACAACAAAATTAAGTGTAAGAAATAAACATCTATTTATCAATGTGTCCATATGTATCTTTGTATGTGGACACGTGAATTTGTGTGTACATATCTATGTGTATGTTCACATGACTGTGAGGGTCTATGTTTATGTGTGACATGCCTACTAATTTGTAGGTCACAGGTCTACTCGGTTGCTCTTCCATCCATGCTGTTTAGTGATACAGACCCTCACCAAGGAGGCTGACCAGTGAGTCCCATAGATATTCCAACATTCCTAGTAGTGAGCTTCAAAAATGTAACACATTAGATTTTTTACGTGGGTCTGGGAATAAACTCAGGTCCTCATGCTTGTGTGGGAAGAAATTTTCTGACTGAGCTCTCATCCCAGCCCTGAAAATAATCTGTATTTTTAATCTTCATTTTATAGATATGGTTTTAAAGATGTGTTTAGTAGAGATTAAGGATTCTACTCCAAAGCTCATAGGGAGACCATATTCTCCAAGCAATTGTGAAGCCTGGGCATTGCCACAATTGAACTGGGGGACAACAGTAATGAACTTGGAAGACATTGTGCTAAAGAAATGAGTCAGATATATAAAGACAACTACTACATGATTTCTGCATGTGGAGGGCAATAAGAGCCTCCTATACATGTAGAGAATAGAGCATTTAACAGAGGCCAGGGAGAACCAGGGTGAGAAGATTGGATACAGATCAACAGGTATAACTGTCCCCAAAATAGCAAGTTCTGGTGACCTAGTGCACTTCAGGGAAACTGAAGTTAACCAAAATATAGTATCCTCCAAAGTGGCCAAAAGAGACGGTTTGTAAATAATTTTACCACGAATATATGAAGTGGTAGGTGTGCCAAGTAGAACCAATTGATCTTTACATGGTGCATACTTGCATCCAATCACCACAGAGGTAACTAGGTGGTTATCTACTGTCAAAACGATGGCATTAATAAGGCAATGGAGACGACTCTCATATGGGCCTTGAGTTCAGACTCCAGGCACACACATTAAAGCTGGGCATGATGACATGCATCTGTAACCCCAGGGCTGAGAGACAGTGAGAAGCAGATCTCTGCATCCCTGGAGTCCATTGACCTACACTCTAGTGGAGTCAACAAACTCCATATTCAGTAAAAGACCATGTCCCTAAGATAAAGTGGAGAACAATCAGTGATCAAGCAAGCACGTGATATTGGCCTCCAGCTTACACATGCTTATTTATACAACATACACATACACACTCACAGCTTTCACATACACACTTACAGGTTCCTGGGTGGGCCTCAGCCAGCATCCTCACAGTAAGCCCCACACCATCATGGAGGATGCCCTCCAAGAAGTAGCAAAATGAAGTGCTCTTTTTTGTCAATGTTTCACTTCGTAAATCCTCTAGCTACTCTCAGAATCATTTCCTGCTGGGTCTCCCAAGAAGGGTCCTGTGGTCCGCATCTTCTCATGTACTGAGGGAGTGCCAGTAGATCCGTAACTATAGGTCTGGCAATCACATTTGTTATCATAATTACTTGGCATTGTCTACTCCATAATGGTATGGCCATGCTGTACACAGAGGAAAAATAAATCTCATGTAACAGCTGGAATGGAGAAGTGAAGAGGGCTGCATCAAAGAGGATAGGTGCAAGCAGAATCACTGTCTACCAAGTCCTACAAAGTGATCCTACCAGGGAAATGATCCAGAAAGAGCACAGAGCAAGGGCCCTTGGAAGCCAAGGGGCCAGGAGTTAGAGGCCCACATCCTGCAGGTGATGACTGAAAGAAATGAAATGTAAACAGACCTTGAACTTGAACATTGTTTTAGCCACTCTTTCTGGCTGAATTTCTAGTGTTTTTAAGTGAAAACATAAGAAAGATTAAATCACTACTGTGGATATCTGGCTTTGGGGGTAATCCTTCAAAAGACACAAAATAAAAGATTTCTAAAGAAGGCATCCTGCAGAGTCACTGGGTCCCCTGCTGCCATCAAGAAGGCCCCTGTGAACTGAGCCCAACTTCTTTTGGGGGGATCTCCCTGAATTGGGACTTTGGAATACCCTGGTCCATTTTTCTGCTAGTTGAGCTTAAGATAAGACACAGGGCCCTGCTGGTGTCCCTGTAGAGCTCACAGTGAGTGATAGGAGCTCCGGGCTGCTCTCCCTGCTCAGTCAACAGGAAATAGAGGCCAAGATAAGCACCTGTGAGAGGGATTTTTCTTGCCTGTCTTCTGAATGCAGAGTATGATAAGAGAGGAAGGTCTCTGCACACTGACCCAGAAAGAAAACATAAGCTGAACAAAAGGGAGCTGCGGATGCAAGAGGATGAGATGGTTGCAGAATTGAACCTGGCTGGAGGACACCTGTTTATTCCAGTCACTGCCCAAACTGACAGCATGCGCAGCAAAAGAAATGAAAGTATCTTTTAAAATGCAGATAACAAGAAAAGGTCTCATCTCATGGTTTCCTCTATTTAAACAGGCCAAAGCATCAAGTCAGAGAGAGGTGAGAACAAGAAAAACACCTGAGACCATTGTAAATCCAGGCATTGGTGTGTGTGTGTGTGTGTGTGTGTGTGTGTGTGTGTGTGTGTGTGTGTACATGTGTGTGGTTGATGCTGCATGTAACATGTAGGGGTGTAATGTAGTCTCAGGCTCTTAACAAAGGCTCTTCTTTATCTCCCTACCTTATACACTGAGGTGGGGATCTATCTTTGTCTCCAGAGTTCACCATTGTAGCTAACTTGACTGGCCAGCTTGGTTTGGTGTCTCTGCCTCTGGTACACTGAAAATAAAAAGGTCACCATATCCATTCTGTTTTTGTTTTGCCTCATTTTAATGTGAGTTCTTGAGATCCAAACCGCAATCCATGTACCTTTATGGTAAGCACATTATCTGCTGAGTCACCCGTAACAGCCTGAAACCTACACATTATCAAGGAGACAAATCCTGTATACTCAGACCCTGTCTAGAGGTGGTGCCAAGGACAGACCAGGACAAGAAGCAGAAGAGTTCTCATGCTTACAAATGACCTTGAGTTATAAATAAGCTACGTCAAATAATGTTTAAAATCAGGTATTACATCATCTGGCAGAGATGTTTTAGTGCCGCTACATAA
Organism: Microtus pennsylvanicus; assembly: GCF_037038515.1. Lineage (NCBI taxonomy): Eukaryota > Metazoa > Chordata > Mammalia > Rodentia > Cricetidae > Microtus > Microtus pennsylvanicus. Next base: position 10,410,140 of record NC_134588.1, on the reverse strand, counting down.
AAATGACAAGTTCCAGCTTATAGGTTTATATCTCCTGTGAATACCATGCCCAGATGAGCATGCTTCTTCTGTAGTATTTACTTTTCTTGTTACTGCAAGGAAATATCTGACAAAGACAACTTAAGAAAGAAAAAAGTTTGCTATGGCTTAATGAGTGTAGTCCTTTGTGATAGGAAAAGCATGGAAACAGACTCATGAGTAGGCTGGTCACACTGTGTCTACAGTGAGGAAGTAGAAAGAGATGAACTCTACTGTCCAGTTCATCCATCCAATGGGATAGTGCCACCCACATTTGGGGTGATTCTTCTCATCTCAATTAACCCAATGTAGGATCACCCCAGACACATCGTGGGAGCTTTGTCTCCTAGATTCAAGATTTAGCCAGATTGACAAGAGGATTAAATATTACATGTCTGATTTCACAGATACCTGGGAACACCAGGCTCCAAGCACATCTGGCTTATCTAAGTTTTAAAGGAGGGGACAGGAATGCTAGTTGAATGTGTGATTTGGAAACCATTATGTTTGTAAATTCATGGAAGTTGTTTATGTTTTATGACCAAATCAGCAAGACTGAAAAAAGCATGTCAACCTGAAATAGCATATTCCTATTCCAATTGTTATATCTGTGATTATATGAAAAGGGCAGGCTCCTTTCCCTCCACCTCAACTCTCTCACTATTAGAATATGTGTATACTTAGCTCATTATTCACATCTATATTTAGATCCCAGCTTACAACACCCCCTTGCTGCTGGATGGAGATGGGTCATTTTCAGACAATCATCAATTCTCTCAGTTTTCAAAGCTAATAGAGGGTTCTGCAGGATTGACAGAGACCCCATTCCCATGACAAATGGTCTGCCACCTGTGCTCCAGTCCATCCGTAATTACTGAGTGCTGTGATCCCAGGACACTGGAAATCACTTCCAAGGGAAGTATGAAGAAGATAGAAATGGGGATAAATTGAATGAACCAGGATAAAATTCTGGAGGAAGTAATATTTCCAAGCACATTAACAGGAGAACACAAGTTAAAATTACAGCAGAAAGACTTCACAAGAGAATAAAGACAGATATTGAAAGAAAGGACAGATGTGGCTTTCTAGAAAACAAATTAAGGATGAGAGACATCTATCCAGGTCTAATATCATGGTCAAAAACTTGAGGATGTGATTTATGAGAGACCCGGAAGAAGGTCAGAGACAAAGGTGTAACATACTATGCTGGTTTACTTTCTGTTGCTATGATAACACACTGGTCAAAACACACCCAGGCAAAGAAAGGCCTTATTTGGCTTTCAGGAGTCGGTCGATATTTGAAGGAGCCTCTGGAAGCCATACACAGATAGTCACCTTATCACATACATGCACAGAGCTGTCACCTGCACGCGCGCGCGCACACACACAAAAGACAGATCTTTAATTTTCAACTTTGTTTCTAAATCATTTTATACTTTCTTTATGAGAAACAGTTTTCTACTTGAGACATTCCTGTCTTGTTGCTTTGATTGTGTGTACCTGCTTATAGACCTTTTTGAATCCTCCACACTTGAGACTTAACTATTGATAGCTATCATCAAAAATTAAGCACCCAAGAAGCTTATTTCTGAGATATTTTTAGTTTTCCCAATCCCTGATCTGGACTTCCAGTTTTCATTTATTTTCTTTAGTTCAGATAAGATGGATTGCTTTGGCTTATGAAAGAGGTACTTTTTCTGGCACTCAACTCTACTTTTAACTATGTTATGAAAGTAGATTGAAATGGTCTTTTATAGGAACTAGTTGGAACACACACATATGTTTATATATATGCATACACCCCAGACACTCACCCTGAATGTGCTTACAGAAAAGGAAGCACAGCGCCATCTGCTCTCTCTCCTATGTCTTCAGAATAAGGCAGGAAAGAAAAGGGAAGAGAATGCTTCATTTTAGCATTTTGGCGTCAGTGTAATGTAACACTACTTTACCTTTGCACAAATAGTAGAAGGCGTCAGTCAGTAAATTCAATAAATTTTAATAGAGGATTTTAGGCATTCTTTACCTAAGTGTGTTAGTTAGGTGCTTCAGGTATCTAAGCCATTTCTCTTGTCTGTAAAATTACATAGAAATACACAGCTTAGAGGAATGTTGAAATGATTAAGTTATGCCCTATTGAAGGTTAACATCGATAGTCAACTTGACAAGATCTACAGACACCTAAGAGACAAATCTCTGGGTAGGTCTGTGAGGAAACATCTAGACCTGGGTAATTTAGAAAGACCTACTGTAAATGTTCTTGATTTCATGCCATGGGCTGGGGCCCTGACTTAATGAAAATGAGAAAGCGAGATGTCCACCAGATCTCATTCAAACTTACTGCTTTCTGAGTGTGTACACATTGTGGTCAGTTGCTTAATGTTCATGCTGCCATTCCTTCAACACTAGAATGGACCACACCCTTGAAGTATAAGCCTAAATGAACCCTTTTTCCTTTAAGCTGTTTCTGTCAGATGTATTGTTACAGAATGCTAACTCATACATACTGTATATAAAAAGTCTGCTGAGATTTATTAAATCAACATGAATGCAATATTTTATTCTTATTATTAATGTCACTCTTATAAAGATAAATTTAGAAAATGACACCAAAGACTATTAAGCTCTGTAATAACTTCACTTGGAATCTTTCCTCCTGATTTTGTTCTTGAAAGGGAAGTACTAACACAGAGTCATATTTCTTTCCACTCAGGCACTTGCTAACTCTGTAGCCTTAACATAGTCATTTATATTTTCTAGCCAAAAAGAAATATTTTGTATTATCAGATAAGTTGCAGTGCTCAACATAGGCAGAGCAATGCCAGCCACATCGTAGGTATCAAGTGAGTATTGATCCTTTATTCCTATTGTTTCATCTATAGTACTAAAATACTACTATATTTTCCAACTGTCCAAGGTCATTTTAGGTTCAAATGATGCAGGGAATGGTAAAGCAGATACTTGAAATGAATGAGAAGTGAAAGAAAAGGTACTACCTTTGTATGTATTTCTCAAATGTCTTACAAGGTCAGGCTGTAAATCCTACTACCAAAGTGTGTGCACTTCATCCTCTTTTTGACACTCCTAATGGACTTTTAAACTATGTGTGAGATGCTGTGTGTATATGATGTATATGGTGTTTGTGTGCATGTGTGTGTGCATATTCATGTGTGAGTTTGTGCATGAGCCTGCCACAGAGCGCATGAGGTTTGGCATAACGTTGGTAGTCATAAGAGTCAGTCTTTTGATGTGGGATTCCACTCTGTATGCTGTGAATATAATTGGTTAATTAATAAAGAAAAATTGCCTTGGCCAATGATAGGACAAAATGTAGCTAGACAGGGAATACTAAACTGAATGCTGGGAGAGAGAAGGTGGAGTCAGGGAGAAGCCTTGTAGCCCTGCCAGAGACAGACACCAGAACTTTACCCTGTAAGCCGTAGTCACATGGCGATACACAGATTAATAGAAATGGGTTAAATTAAGATGTAAGAGTTAGCCAATAAGAAGCTAGAGCTAATGGGCCAAGCAGTGATTTAATTAATATACTTTCTATGTGATTATTTTGGGTCAAAGTGACCGGGAACAAAGCAAATGGCCTCCTACAACAGTCTTTACTTAGTAGCTTGTCTGGTACAAGGTCTCTGGTTGTTCACCACTACTTTTTTCGGGCCAGCTGCCTGATGAGCTTTTAAGATATTCCTGTCTCTGCTTCCCATCTTATCCTGGGAGCATAAGACTGTGGATGTATGTACTGTTTTCCTTACTTCTCTCACTTCTAACATGGGTACTAGCGATCTGAACACAGGTTGTTAGGTTTGAAGGTACTTTTGCCACCAGTCCCTTTCCTATGACCCAGTTAAGAGTAGATTTTACTCATTGATTCTGGATGCCCCCAATTTTATATCAATCCTATTTCAACTCTCTCTCTCTCTCTCTCTCTCTCTCTCTCTCTCTCTCTCTCTCTCTCTCACACACACACACACACACACACACACACACACGCACACTCATTTCCAGCATGTGTCTAGAATCTTCCTCATTATTTACATGACTGTACAATCTCTAAGCTTTCTTGGCTGTCAGTTCCTCCTTTCCACATAGCATTGCCTATTTCAATTTCTAATGCTACTTTTATATCATCCTCACTGCAATCCATTATACCTGCTCTAATGGAAGCCTGGCTTCCCAACCCACTGCCTTCCTTGTATTATTATTTCTATGATGATATCAGGCAGAAACTGGCTTGGTCATGGGCTGATGTTCTATTCTTGCCTATGGGCTCTTGAATTCCCTCAAATTGCAAATTTCTGACCAAGCTCCAGACTATCACAGCTTGTGCAAAGCCTGTCATTAGCTGTTTCATGAGTGACTGCTACCAAGGTCTCCAGTCCGTATTTAGGCTGCAGTCCTCTCTTTATGAGGGCTACTCATATGACCCAGGGTGACTTCCAGTTTCTCCTGCCAGTGGCACTGTATTGTCTGCTGGCAGGAAATGGTAGTGTGTCACTGCTATTGCTCTTTTTGCAATTTTCTGTGCTACACAGTTTCTCAAAAATAAGCTTAGCATCTTTGATCAGAAAAACCCAATTCTACTTTGTATGAAATCCTCCTGGAAGGATTTTGCTGTTGTTGTTGTTTTATATGATTGTATAATTGTGTGTGTGTGTGTGTGTGTGTGTGTGTGTGTCTGTGTGTGTGTGTGGTGTATGTCACTGTACTGTGTGCACAACTACAGAAGCCATAGTAAGACATTGGATGTCTTATTTTATTACTATCCACCTCATTCCTTGAGAACAGGTCTTTTTAATGAATCTTGAGGTAGGCTGATAGGCAACAAACCCCAGTATCTGTATCCCCAAACTCAGGGTTACAGCTACATATGTGGCCACATACAGATTTTTAAAGGGGCATTGAGAAATTGGATCCAGATCTTACTGCATGTTTAACAAACTTTGTTGCATGATAGGTCATCTCCCCACACTCAGGAAATATTTTAAGACTCCCAAAACCTAAAGATATATGGAATAATTTGTTGACAGTGATTTTGGTTCTGCCAAGTACTGCAGCTGTTCAGTCCCAAAAAAACACGCAGAGGTCCACATCAATTATAAACTGGAAGGTCTAGTAACTCAGAGTTTCTTATTAACTAATTCTTACATCTTAAATTAGCCCATAATTCTTGTCTGTGTTAGCCATGTGACTTGGTAACTTTTATCAGTGAGACATTCTCATCTTGCTTCCTCTTGGTCTGGGTGATGACTACAGACTGAGCTTTTTCTCTTCCCAGAATTCTCCTGTTCTGATCGCTCCATCTATACTTCCTTCCTGGCTACTGGCCAAACAGCATTTTATTAAGCCAGTACAAGTGACAAACCTTTAGAGGATACAAGACCATTGTCCCACAGCAATAATTTTTTAAGTAAGGATTTCTACATGAATTTTGAAGCAATGAGTGTAAAATAGAGTACAGCTCTTAAGTTAAAAACTGTAGAGAACATTGGAAAGAAATAAAGAAGACTAATAGCCCATTCTGGACCATGTCCATCATGTCTGCTTTATGAAGTGATTTGAGAACAAAGATACTTATGCAGAACAAGGGAAGATTTTATCTCTGATTCCAACTTAAACGATGTATTGATGAATTCAATTTACCAGCAGTGGATTACCCCATATTCCAGCTAGCATTTGTGTAAACACATGTCTTGATTTTTTTAAAAGTATTATGCCTCTGATTGGAAATAGTATGAATCTGTTGTAATTTACACATGCTCAGATGTAGGGCCCAATCCAAAGAGAAGACATTGTGCCCAAACTTGCAAGATGTGTAGAATTTTATTAGAATCAGAACAAAACTATTTTTCCATGAGGAAAGTTTAACAAATTCTGACTCTGGTATTAAACATGTCATGAGCACCCTCCAAACTCATGTTCAGGAGATAGCCATCTTATAGTGTTCTTCTTCTTTGTGATGCTCCTCAAAAATATGATTTGGGGTGTTTATTTCTCATTACTTACATATTAAAAGAGTAGTACAAACAAATGAGTTGTCTCCTGGAGAAATGCAGTGGAGTATTAGGCAGACTCAAAGCAATTCTGAGACAGCAGTTGTAGCTCAGTTAAGAGAGTATTTGCCTAACATGTGGAAAGCCCTGGGTTTGAGTCCCATCACTATAAAATGAGCTGTCATAGCATGTAAGAGAATTCCCAACTCTCAGAGTGTAGGGATTAAGCAATCAGGAATCCAAGGTCATATTTGGTTACTGTAGATACTGATACTACACTTTCTCTATGTTCAAAAAACAAAAAGTCTATGCTCATCAGTGTTACTACAAAACCTTCATATCTATTTCTTATATAAATGAGAGAGTACATACAATACTCGTCAGCTTCTAGCTACTAAATGTTTGCTATGTAAACAGTGCATTATATGACCAGAAATATTCAGTCAGACATCCTTTTCATTATTATTATAATTGCCATTATCAAGCATAGCCTTAGTTCATTAGTTAGGTTCATTCACCTGTTAACATGGTTAGCTCTGGAGGGTTGGAAAGATAGCTCAGTCAGTATAATGTAAGAGTGAAGTCCTGAGTTTGAGTTCCAAAACCAGCATATATAAGCCTGATGTGATGGATTATGCTTGACAGCCTAGTTTTTTAGAGTTGGAAACAGGAGAATTCTGGGAGCTTATTGACAAATAGGTCTTACGCAGGGGGAGTGTTAGATACCAGTGAGAAACAGTATTACAAAACACAATGTAGATACAATGGGAATGATACCCTAAGAGTTCTTCTGAAATCTATACACAGGCATTCTCAAGTATTCATACCCACATGAGAATATGAACAAACACACACACACACACACACACACACACACACCCCACATGCACTAGCTCTAATGGAAGAAAAGGGGCTATTTACAGTTAGAAATCAGAATCCAGTTTAGGTCTAGGGAGCAAATATCAAACAATTAACAATGTGGCACTGGATTTGAACCCAGTCTGCCTGAGACAGTTTCCAGAGGACTGCCATTTTCATACCCTTGCTTCACAGGGAGGGCTTCTCTCAAGACGCAGGTCTGTTCGACTTTGACTTGTTACCTTGCTGCCATCTCATCTTAGAAAATGAATACTGTTGTCTCTGTGTTGAGCTGCCCAAGTAGTTTTGTCCTAGCATGGAATCTGCACCAGATATGGTTATAACTACAAAAGTTGAAGGAAATTTTTAGGGCCTAAATGGCAGATTTCACAAATATAGATTAGCCAATCATTAAGTTTGATGGAATAACATCAAAGGTGCCCAGAATATCCAAGTTCCTAAAGCAAATAGGCCCAATGCTACATTTAAGGAGAAACACAGAGAGTATTAAGTTCATAATAAGGTGCAAACAGTTCATCTCGTTTAATTAATATCTACCAAGAGAATCACAAATTCTTTTCAAAAGGAAAATACTATAAAAACGTGGCAATTCAATCAAATGTGAAGCTGTTCCTCCTACAATGATAAAATCCAAACAGATTTTTGAAAACATTTACCTATGACTAGTTATTCATTATACTCAGTTTTATATGGAAATAAAAGAATCTTAACAGCCCAGTAGTTGATCATATATTCATGGATCTGTCCATTAAAAATAAAATCTAAAACCCTCTAGATAGGAAACAATCTCCACATTTTCTGTAAATTATTAGAACTTTGAATATCAGACCCAATGTCTAATTTTCAGTAGTTGTCTGACTTTTCCTGGCAAGACATGAACAAATGGCAATTTACCCCAGACAAAAGATTGCAGAAATGATTCCACCCATATCTTGCTTAGGGAACCAACAAGTTTACTTGTGGTGATATTTTATTTGTGATATAACAAATAAAGCTTGCCTGAAGATCAGCATGTGGAGCCTGCCACTAGTTAGCCATAGAGGCCTGGTAGTGGTGGCATACACCTTTAATCCCTTTAATCCCAGCATTTGGGAGACAGGCAGATGAATCTCTGTTAGTTCAAGGCCACGCTGGGCTACTGAAATTGATCCTGTCTAAGAGAGAAACAGCCAGCTGATGGTGGCTCGCACCTTTAATCACAGTTCTTGAGAGTCACACAGCTTTATTTCCAACACTAGGGAGGTGGAAACAGGAAGAGATGCGGCTGGGTGAAGAAAGGAATATAAAGTGGGAGGAGACAGGAGCTCAAAATGTCCAGTGTGAGGACTTATAGAGACAGAATACCCCATTTGGTCTGAGGATTTTATAGAGAAAAGAACCAGTGGCTCACTGCTTACTTCTCTGTTCTTTCAGCTCCCCCTCCCATATCTGACTCCAGGTTTTTATTATTAAAACCAATTAGAAATCTTGCTACATTTACTGAAGTCAGTTATAGGAGCAGGGATGACTCAATGGAAACTATATCACTGCAAAGCCCATCCCACTCAGAGCAATGATTCATAGAAGTTGAAACCCTGTGGCTGTCTGCATGACTTGCAGACACCAGCGCTGCTCAGAGAGCATCTCCTTTCTCAGCAGCTGTTCACTGCTTACATAACCTTGGAAAGGGGCATTGTGAACCCTGTAAATTTCAGGAGCTCCTGAGCCTTGCAACATTTATTTATTTCATGAGACTAGTAAATTTCTTTTCAGCCCTGAGTCTTGAGTAAGCTATTTTAGCATCAAATGCTCCCATTGATAGGTGATAAGTTAAACCCTAGCGGTAATTTAAGGTTCAGCCGTTATATAAGCATGCCACCTTTTAACCCCGACCCTGTCTCTGAATGCCTGTTGCCAGTTTCCTTCTCAAAAGACCATAAGAAATGTGTTGTTTTTTGCATGGGTGGCCAAGTCTTGGACAGTCTTTCATAGACTAGAAAAATTCCATTCACTTGCTTGACAAGGAAGTACCATGATTTCCTGTCCGGAATCCAGTTCCAATGTGTACCAGAAAAAGTAGTTACTTGTTAAAATGTTCCGTCTGCTTTTACTTCATGTAATAAAAGTAATCATTGACTACAAACGAAGTTCCAGATACTGCATAAGAGTCATGGACCATCATTTAATACTTATCAACAGATTTAGTTCTCTCTTCATATTGAATACAAGAGAGATGAATTCCCCATTCCCTTAGTTAGAACTAAGTTAGGGGTTGATGTTTGCAAATCTATATATTGTATTCTAAAAGTGCGGTTCATATTTTGTATAAAATCTATTACTCTTGGCCATGTATTGGGTAGAGAAAGTAAGCAAGCTTGTGGTATTTCCTGAGGAGATGTGAACAACCATCTACTTACCTCAAATGTGGCACCAGTAACAAAAAAAAAAAAAAAACAGTTGAACTTAATGAACCAGTGAGATTATCAGTTTTTCTTTCAGGGGTATGAGTGAGGAGTATTACAGGAACATGGCTAACTCACAAACGGGTGCATCACTGAACAGCCCACCCAGCATGAGTGGTGACAAAGAAAAGATGCATTCTGACAGCTTCCTGCTTCACAGCTCAGTCTTGGAAAGTTTTGTCACCCAAGCAATTGCTCCTGCTTGTGTAACTTTGGGAAGGGGCTTATGAATCTCAGAAGTGTCAGAACCTTTCTAAGGCTTTTATGGAAACAATTCAATTTGGAGGTGATGATGACCCAGCAGGTTGGAGAGAAGATTCAAGATTCTGACTTTGGTAGGTGTGGTGGTTTGAATAAGGATGGCATCTAGAGACTCGTGTGTTTGAATGCTTGGCCCACAGGGAGTGCCATGATTAGGGAGTGTGGCCTTTTTGTAGTAGTTGTGACCTTTTTTGATGAAGTGTGTCATTGTGCTGGTGGGCTTTGAGATTGCATATGCTCAAGCTTCTCCCAGTGTGGATCTTAGTCTCTCCTTCTGCTACTTATGGATCAAGGTGAAGAACTCTCAGCATCTTCTCCAGCACCATGTATTGTAGTAATATGGAGCGGCGGCGGGGCTGTGTCCCCAACACCCCAGCCGCCTGCTTGGCTAGCTTATGCCCCGAAATAACAACACACAAACTGTATTCATTTAAACACTGCTTTGCCCCATTCCTTTCTAGCCTCTTCTAGGCTAATTCTCACATATTAATTTAGCCCATTTCTAATCATCTGTGTAGTGCCCCTAGGTGTGCTTACCGGGAAGATTCTAGCCTATGTCCATCCTGGGTGGGAGCTTCATTGCTTGTGTCTGCCTGGGAGCTGGGAGCATGCTGTCTCTCTCTGAGGTGTCTGCTCCCGAGAGGAGAGCAGTCAAGTCTGACCTCACTTCCTCTTCCTCCCAGCGTTCTGTTCTGTTTACTCCTCCCACCTATCTCCTAACCAATGAGAGCCAAGCAGTTTCTTTTAATTTAACCAATGACCTTCCTCCATCATTTCCCCTTTTTCGGTTTAAACAAAAAAAGGCTTTAACTTTAACATAGCAAAATTACATATAACAAAACAGGTATCAAGTAAAAGTTACATCAGAAACATTTATACATATAACAAAATTGACCATAAATCTCTATCAATAAAGCAAAATCTATACTAATGCAAATTATTCATGTCTATATCATATCCCCCTTTAAATGTAAAAGAACATTTATAAACCATATTTGGGAACATGGGCGCAGTTTTTTCTCTCCAAACTGCTTCCTGCTGAATGGGGGCGCTGTTAATCAGATTATTTAGGGTGTAACCTGTGTGCCAGGTTTATCTCAGTTGGCAGTTGAGTGAAGTAATTTTTTGAGGGCATTCACAGGAACCTTTTGGGAGGTCGTGGTCTATCATACCAAATCGGGATAGAAGAAATCCAAAGGGTCTGGTCCTCTGTGAAAACAAAAGAAGACTCTCTCCAAAGCATCATATCCTTAGACCCAAATTCTGAAATCATAATACCCTTATATCCATTCTGGTTTAGCTTGGCAGCCCATATAATGAAATGTCTCTCTGTACTTAGCTCCTTCACAGTCAAAAATTTTAAAGAAAACACAATGTACATAATCCAGACTCTCTGTGAATTTTCCATTTTTACGTGGCTTATTTTTCTTTATTTCTTTTAATCTCTTAACTATCTGTACTCTGTGTCTTTAAAGACTTTACCTTTTTTTAAAAAAAAAATTAACGTTATTTTCTATATTCTTTTTCTTCTCTCTCCCAAGCCTACGTACATTCATCCAACAGTGTGACTCATTTAGTGGTCTGAATCTGTCCTATTGTGAATCTGCAATTTTTTACTATCCAGGAGCACTTTTGATTTGCGCCTTTAAATCACTAGGAGCTTAAGATCTAAGCTGTGACATTCCTAGGTTAACTTTTTGCTTTTTGAGCGCATATCTTTGACCTGGAATAGCTCTGTAGACCAGGCTGTCTTTGAACTCTCAGAGATCCTCCTGTCTCTGCCTCCCAGGCATTGGGATTAAAGGTGTTTGCTACTACACCTTGAACTCACAGAGATCTGTTTGTCTCTGCCTTTTAGGCACTGGGATTAAAGGCGTGTGCTACCACACCTTGAAGTCACAGAGGTCTATCTCCCTCTGCCTCCCAAGTGTTGGGATTAAAGGTATGAACTACGACACACAACTCGCTTCCTTTTTTTGTTTTTTGCTTTAAGAACTTCAACTTTCAGCTTGCATATATTTTTAACACACTTTAAACCATTCAGAAATTTTCTCTGTCTTTGAATCTCTCTTTACTGTATATCTCTCATTTTCTGACCACATGAGTCTTTAATTTACCAAGCAATCTCAGTAGGACTAAAGGCGTGGCTTTGCAGGCTAGATGTAGCCCATTCCTTAGCTTTCCAGCCTTGTGGCGGATATACAGGCTGCAGCCATGTTTATAGCCACAACTCTATGGCGTTTCAAGGTCCCTGCCAGCCAGCAAGCTACAACAGACAACACTCAAATCCTCTCTCAGTAGCCGGCCCTCCTGCCTCAAACAGTCAGAGTTTGCCCTGGCAGGATGGCCCAGAAAGCCGGCATTTTTAAATGGCGCAGCTTTTTTCCTGCTATGGCTGAAAACCGAAAAGCATGCATTCAGCTTTTCATCAACACCGTTTAAGTGTTTCATGGCAGGACCTCTTAATGAGCTGCAGGCTTTGCAGCTAAAGCTGAGTCAGGAAGCCTCTCTTAGATGAGGCGCTTGCTTGCCTCTGGCAAGCAGAGTAGACCCGAGAAATTGCCATAAGAAACATGCTTTACTCTATTCTTTTCCAAGCTTTCTCAGGCTTTCTGTGGACTCAGTTAGCCACACGTCTGGGCGTCATTTGTAGTAATATGAGCTTGGCGGCGGGGCTGTGTCCCCAACACCCCAGCCGCCTGCTTGGCTAGCTTATGCCCTGAAATAACAACACACAAACTGTATTCATTTAAACACTGCTTTGGCCCATTCCTTTCTAGCCTCTTCTAGGCTAATTCTCACATATTAATTTAGCCCATTTCTAATCATCTGTGTAGTGCCCCTAGGTGTGCTTACCGGGAAGATTCTAGCCTATGTCCATCCTGGGTGGGAGCTTCATTGCTTGTGTCTGCCTGGGAGCTGGGAGCATGCTGTCTCTCTCTGAGGTGTCTGCTCCCGAGAGGAGAGCAGTCAAGTCTGACCTCACTTCCTCTTCCTCCCAGCGTTCTGTTCTGTTTACTCCTCCCACCTATCTCCTAACCAATAAGAGCCAAGCAGTTTCTTTTAATTTAACCAATGACCTTCCTCCATCAATGTATGGCTGCATGCCACCATGCCCCACCATGAAGATAATGTACTAAACTTCCGAAACTGTAAGCCACTCCAATCAAATGTTTTCCTTTTAAAGAATTGCTGTGGTCATGGCATCTATAAAGCAACAGGAACCCTAACTAAGATAATAGGCTTGTGTGATGCTAATCATACAAGTGGAATCTGATGGACTTCCCACCTTCATGTGCACATTTTCTTTCACTGCCCTTCTTCCCTTTAGATAAATATTACTTATTTCTTACCAAATAAAAATGTGTATTAAACATCATCCTGTACTTATAAAGTCCATTAGCATTTTTCTTTATAAATATCCAAATGTACAGTTTAAACTTGCATGTTCTATTTTACTGAAAATGCAATTTTTTTGTGAATATAAGATATTTCTTACTGTATGCTTTTAAGTCCTAATTTTGACCCTAACTTCCCAGTTTGTTTCACACATCCAAGCCACTGTCTCTCTGGGCACTGTTGGAAATTCTCTTCACCTTGCATAGGTTGTTTGTTTAGAGTAAATTTTCCGAAGTTTTGGTGATAAGAATGATCATAGCACAAAAAAGAAAAATATCAGATTCTGGCTGATGTCCCATTGTTTTCAGCTGTTCTTTGATATCTCACTGGCTAACTGGCTACCCTCAGAGATGCCAACCCTTTGAGAATGCTTTGCCTTTGGTTGAACTCCCTTCTCTTATTCAGCTCTTTGAATAAATAAATTTTAAAAAGATCCCATAGGCTAAGGATGCATCTCAGTGGTAGAGTGTTTGCCTTTGCACATGTGGGCCCTCCTCATAGGATTCTGGCATGTGGGCCTTCATCAATCACAGCATGGTAGAGTTCTTGTCTGGCATGTGTAGGTTCCCATACAATCCTAGCATGACAAAGATGTGAGGGGTTGGGAGAAGGGGAAGAAGGAAAGAAAGGATGAGGAGACAAAGTGAATGACTATTTTCTTTGTTTCACAAAATACTATCATATCCAACACTAGTAAACTCTATATGCTTAAAATGATTATGATAATATACACGGGAAACGTGGGAATTGGACTGGGATGAGAGAGTTATAGGATGAATATGTTTGAAATACATTATGCTCCTGTGTGAAAGTGTCATATAAAAGCCAGTATTGTGTGAAATTATCATAAATTAAAACATTCTTAAATATTTGAAAAGTTAAGTATTTAAAATAACAAAACTAAATATTAAGAAGTCAAACAGAAAACCCCTTCACCACAGAGCAACTGCTTGATATAAAGAAAGACTTTTGTTGTGACCTGGCCTCTCACTGCCTTTGTCTAGACTTTTCCATGATCATTTTGTGGCTAGTCATTAAGCTCTTTATCTAGCTGAAATTCTAGAATAAGGAAATACTGAAAGTAGCTTTTAGACCAACAATTTGATTCTAACACTAGACATGAAATACATTGGATTAATCACTAAAAGCATATTCAGTGAACTCTTGCGTGACTTTAGCACTGTGTGGAGAGCACAGGCTCCACAGTGACATTCAAAAAGCATGCTTTCAGAGTTTTCAGGTCAGCTGAGGTCAGAAAATCCTGCAGAAGGATCAAACAGGGAAACAGTGAAATGGCTAGGGTTTTCTACTGCAACGCCTGCAATCAATCTTCAGTTAGAAGATTAAAAGGAAAGAGTTCATGAAAAGAAACATATGTGCCTTAAATAAATTAATTAAAATTTATTCAATGTTTATTTTTATTTCCTAAACCCTTAACCCTTGTGCTTCTGGTAACACTAAGATATTTTACCAAAATATCATTCTCAGCTACCATTCTGTAAAATGCATCATTGAGCATGGCCAAAGTAATAGTAAAAACATGTTCTTATATAAAGTTTAAAGCAATGTTTTCCTCAAAAATCACTTTTCATTTTGTTTTGTACGTAGAGATATTTAAAGGACTCTTGTTGGCACGTGGTTAGTGTTACTGAGAAAGTATACCCAAAGGAAAAGCCAGCTAATTGAGGATTAGCTTGCCAAATTCTTCAAATTCTCCTGAGACCAATTAGGTAAGAATAAGAAATGAGCTTCATCTGGCTTTTCTGTGGTGGCTTCCCAGCATGGTTGCAAGGTTGCCTCTGATCAGTATGGAAGCCAGGGGGAACCTTTTAAGGAAGAAAGTAAAAGGCTTCTCTCACAGCCCTACCTCACAGGCTCTCTGTAAGGAATACAGACCGGAATTCCTCTCCCTGCAGTGTGGTCTCATAGTCAACTGCAGGCTGGTAACACTGACACACTTTGAACCCACTCTTCCCATCCTCTCTTCTTTTTCCTCAGATGATGAATCAGCACTCTCCTATGTTTGCATGAAATAGGCTCAGGACATTGTGGGTCCTAAGAAATAACTCAGAGCTGTCTTAAAGCTTCCATGAAACATATAAGTAGAGAATTCAAATAAGTCTTGACTCCTAAGTTCAAAACACGTTACTGGTGGCAAAACAAAAGGCTTTGAAATAAGATGAACTTGTGTTTGTCATCCACCCTTCTGGTGTAGCTGATGTATGCCTTGAATTTAAAGTCTAGATTAACAAGCCTTTATAAAATTAATTCTAAAATGGGAATAATAGAGGATCCTGAGGTTCTGGTGTTCAGTAAACAATGGATGAGATAACATGATATAACTGCCTAGAGTTATACCCTCATTCATCTTTGTAATCAGCAATCATGGCTAATGCTCTCAATGAAAAGACTCAACACATAGACTTGGAGGTGGCACTGTGAGTAATGAAGTTGCTACACAAACATTAGGACCTGAGTTAGATTCCCAGAATCCACTTGCAAAGTCAGGAGTGCCAGAGCACATTTAACAAATGCCAGCACTGGGGAAGCAGAGACAGGCAGTTCCCAGGGCTTACTAGTTTGCTTAGTGAGATAAAGTCTACTAGAGACTCTTTCTCAATGAATGAAGTGGGTGGTTCTTGAGGAAGGACACCGAAGGCTGCCCTCTAACCTCCTCATGTATACACACGCTCAAGAGCACACAAACATACATACACACACACACAGACACACACACACTATTGTTTACCTCTACAGAACTGGTCATGTGATGTGGGAGTGTCATATATCAATCTGTTGATTTCATTGGTTAAGTAATAAAGAAACTGCTTGGCCCTTATAGGTTAAAACATAGGTGGGTGGAGTAAACAGAGCAGAATGCTGGGAGAAAGAAGCTGAGTCAAGGAGTCGCCATGATTCTCCCACTCCAGGCAGACGCAGGTTAAGATCATTCCTGGTAAGCCAGCTCGTGGGCTACATAGGTTATAAGAAATGGGCTAGTCCAGGTGCAAGAGTTAGCCGAGAAAAGGCTAGATATAATGGGCCAAGTGGTGTTTAAAAGAATACAGTTTCTGTGTAATTATTTCGGGTAAAGGTAGCCATGCCGGTGGCCGGGTTGCGGGGACGCAGCCCGCTGCCCTTATTTCAACAGTCATGCCTGGAATTTTCTAGTTAATCCTGCATCCAATTAAAATATTAATTAAATTATGAACTTCTGCAGAAGGTAATGTTTCTTTCATTCATTCTTTGTATCACTCCTGACAGTATGTTAGGATGCCTGACCTATATATATTTGGCATACATCAGATACAGATTAATTGGAATTTGAAGAGCAGACTCTGTAAGACTATTTCCTATTCTGTGGTTAGGGAATCTGAGGCTCCGAAAGACCAGTTTTCCTGAGGTGGAATGAGGAACCAAAAATGGAGTGACTGTGGGTACTCAAGGTGACTTCTTAGAGTCAAACTTTCCACCATGGTGAACACCATCCGATTGACATCACCTTGGCAGGTGAATGAACAGGGATCAGACAATGTTACAGAACTTTCTGAGACAGATTCTCAAATGTTGAGCTCAATTCCAGGCATGCCATTTGGTGTCCCATGCTCCTGTCATGTCTGCTAGTTTGTGTGAATACATATGTGTGTAGCTTCACACGCATGTTTAAGTATGTGTGTGGAGGCCAGAGGTTAATATTGGATGCTTTCCAGCCTTTTTTTAAAGATATGATCTCCCACTGTGTTTTTGAGCTCCCCAATTAGTTAGATTAGCATAGGTTACGTGTATATGTGGCCATGCATACACATATGTGAACATGCATGCAGTGGCCAGGGGACAACCTCAGATGTCATCTTCCTGTTTTTTATTGTGATGATGTTTCTTACAAGCCTGGAACTCTACATGCAGGCTACACTGGCTGGCGAAACAACTCCATATTCTCAAGAAGTAAGAAGACACAGGGATCATGGCTTCTCAATCCTGGCTGTTATTTAATTATGTTAGCCATGGGGTACTAATGTAAATTCAGAGGTATGGTTTTACTTTCCTTTGCCACTAATTTTGTATTATATTGACACCCCAAGCTACAGTCTTCTTTTATTACCACTATTCAAGTAATACAGTTTCACAAGAGTTTTAGAATAATTACTTTTATCAGTTATGGTCTTGTTGGAAGCTCGGTTTGGCACTCATGGAAATGTGTGGGGCACATGATAAGCTCATTTTTCATAGAGTTTTCTTCTGGAATGAAATTGACTGTATGCTATAAAACATACACTAAACAGTAGGAGAGTAGAAATGTACAAACTGCAAGCCAGCCTCCATGTGCTAACCACATTGTATCTAACCTTCTGGATTTCCCGTCTCCAGATGCCCATCTAGTGCAATGCCAGTATGAAGTTTGTGGAACACATGTCCCATTTCTAAAACCTTATGGAATACAATGAGTTCAATCTCTACTAAACTCCATTCAATCCCATATCATTACATTTAGAAGGAGTTTTTAAAATTACTGCCTGGGGAGATGACTCAGTTGGTACACGTGCACACTTGAATTTAATTCCCAGAACCAATGTTTAAAAGCCAGGCATGCTGGAAAGAGCCTCAGCACATAAGAGAATATGCTATTACAGGGGATTGAGTTAGGTTCCCAGCACTCATGTTGGGGAGCTCACAACTGCCTTTAATCCCACTCCAGGGGAACCAACACTCTTTTCTGATCTCTGTGGATTCCCACATACAAGTGACATATACACACAGAGACACATACATGCATACGTATACATGCTGACAGAGACATATCACACACACACACACACACACACACACACACACAGAGTCATACAACTAAAACTAAAAATAAATCTGCTTTTTAGAAGGCCAGATCCTCTCTAAGTGTATGTGATGACCATTAGCTTGGCATTTTTGTGGGACTCTTAACTACAGGAGTGGTGTGTCTCTAACTCTTCTGCTGCTCTTGGGACTCTTCCCCTGCTGTTAAATTGCCTTTTCCAGGTTCAGTGTAAGAGCTCCTGCCTTACTGTATTTTGATTTGTTGTGTTTGGTTGTTATCTCTTGGAGTCCTGTTCTTTTCTAATAGGATACAGAGGAGGAGTGGATCTAGGGAAGAGGGGAGGTGGCGGGGGAGGCTGTGAAGAGTGGAGGAAGGGAAAACTGTTGGCAGGATGTGTTTTATGAGAGAAGAATCATATATATATATATATATATATATATGTGTGTGTGTGTGTGTGTGTGTGTGTGTGTGTGTGTGTGTGTATGTGTGTGTATATATGTATATATGTAATAAAAGCCAGATCTCAGCTCTGTGGATTTGAAGATAGAGTTTCACTGGGGCTTACTGGCCAGACTATTTGATGAAGTTTCTTTTTGGTGGCAAACTCCATCTCAAAATTTCCAAGAAGGTTGGTGCCTCAAAAATGACATCCAAGTTGTCCACTAACCTCCACATTGTAAGCAGAGACCGTGCTTACATTTCCTGCCTGCCCTGGCCCAAATAATCTCATAGAAACTGTATTAATTATAACATAATTTGGCCAATAGCTTAGGTGTATTCCTAGCTAGCTCTTACATTTTAAATTAACCTATTTCTATTAATCTATGTATCACCATGAAGCTGTGGCCTACCAGTAAGTTTCCAGTATCTGTCTCCTTTGGCAGCTACATGGAGTGTCCTGATTCAGCCTACTATCTTTCTGTATCTCTTCCAGTATGTGTATATTCTGCCCTGTCATAGGCCAAAACAGCTTCTTTATTAACCAACGGTAATAAAACATATTCATAACATAGATAGGGGAATCCCACAAAACCACATTCCAATGCACATGGGTATCTGTATATGCATTTGAACACATGTAAACAATTATGCACATATCTATGTATCTATATATTATACATAGTTATATTATTAATTGTGTGTTATGACAATGCTAATTATTTACTGAGTGCACAGCAATTTGCTGGAGCTTTCAATAGATAGCCTTAAGTATTGATGGTAACTCTCTAAATTGGTTATTTTTAATCTCCATTTTTACATACGGGAAAACCAAACCACAGAGGTTATATGATTTCCCCTGAGTCCTAAAGGTACCTAATTGGTGGTTCTGGGATTCATCTTAGGTCTTCCTGGCTCTTGATCATATTGGCCTTTCCCTCAGCACCATCTCCCTCTTTCCCCACAGATTCAAGCCTTCTCAGGGCCAGCCTGTTTACTCTGTCCAGCTCAGGCTCAGCTCTGAGAGCAGGAACGACTTCACATTTCCACTGGAGAGGTTAGGCCTAAATTCCCTGGCGCCTGGAATTACTTGGAAAATTGCACCAATTTACATCAGCACAGGTTCTGCGTGTAAACTTCCTGGTTACAAAGCCTGCATCAGGCCCCTCCCCCCATGTCGGCATGCTAGGGTGTTTTCTGGCAATTTGGATGTTTGAAAGAGCTGGCACCAGGGCTTTGCAGTAGTACTCTTCAAATCTCCCGAGGATTCCTGACGGAAGATGCTACATGTCAAACTGCAGTTGAGTTTCAGCTTCTCCGCTTCTCTTAAGGCCCTCATCATGCTCTATTCATGCCCCCATTGCGCTCACAGTGACAAGGCCCCCATGTTGTTGTAGAGCATATCTACAATTTGGACACATTCAGTCTGCATGCTACAACACTGCCTCTTTGGTATAGACTGAAATTGCACAGTTTTGGGCCTTTGAAAAAATCAATTGAGAATTTCATACATGCATACATTTTGATAAAATTTATCCCCATTGTCTCTCTTCCAACTCATGCACATCACCTTCACCACTTTGACCTCAAAAATATCATGTGATAAAAAAATCAAAAACAAAAGCAAACAAACAAAAACCCCTCATCGAGGCCAAATAGTGCTATCCCTATGTGCATAGGCATGAGGACATCTCCTGGAGCATGAGTCGCCTCCAGAAGACCTGCATCCCCAAAGGAAAGTGATTCTTTCACTTTAAGCAGCCATCAATATGCAAGAGCTCCTTAGATAGTGGTGTGATTTTTGCCACTATGTCTCCCATAAAAGCTGAAATTTGTCCAGGGGATCTTGTGCAAGCCTTACGCATGCAGAAACTGAGATCATGTGTACGACATCCACTCTGTATCCACAAAACACTCTTTTGCTGCCGTCACCCACCACCTCTGACTCCTGTGGTGATCTCTGAGCCCTGGGAGAGAAGTGAGGAGGGAGTATAATACAAATGTCTGATTTAGGGCTGAACACTTCACAATCTCTTATTATCTGAGCGCTAATCAGTTGTGGGTCTCTGCTAGTTGTCATCTAATACAAAAAGAAGCTTCTCTGATGAGGATTGAGAGAGCTAATCTATGGGTATAAAGACAAGGACTTAGTGCGCAGTTTAATACTAAGTCTATTTAATAGGGTAATGTTACTAGGTTCTCCTCTAGAACCTAAGATCTATCCACTCATGAGCGCTTGTCCCAGTTAACAGTGAAACACTGTGGAGAAGATTTAAGTTAAATCAGAAAGTTTTTGGTCACTCCCATTGCAGCCACGCCACTATTGAACCAATGGCCATGGATTACTAGGAGTTGTTATTGTACTTCTCAGTGGGGTAACACTGTTGATTATTTTTCTATCTTAAAAAGCCATAACAACATTGTAAAATATTCATACTCTCTTAGACAGTAATAAAGACTTTAAGATGTTCCTCCCATGTATGTAATTTTTTTCTATAAATGATTTTTTTATGACCAATAAGATGATGAGGGTGTTTTCTGTCTGATTTATATGACTTGTTCAGTAAGGCTGGATAGGTTTCTCAGTGTGGACACACCAAACTGCTGTAAATGCCAGGTGGGCAGCTGTGTATTTCCAGTCCCAGAAGGTGGAGCCTGGGGATCCACTGAACAAGCTGGCTAGCAGGATGACCCATACCAGTAACATCGGGGTTTGAGTGAGAGATCCTGCCTCGGTGAATAAGGTGGAAGAGAAATGCGGGATGAGTTCTAACACCAACCTTGGATCTGTGTAGAATGGAACAAAGAAAAACTTTTTGAATGTATGTGGTGTGTTTGTTTATATGTGTACAAGGCTGTTTGTGTGTCTCTGTGTGTATGTGGGACACATGCAAGCACACTCACACCTAAAGACCAACAGCGATCTTGGAGGTCATTCCTCTGGTTTTGTTTTTAAAACTGAGATTCTCATTGGCCTGGAAGATGCCCAGTAGACCAGACTGTAGGACCAGTGAAGCCCAGGAATCTGTCACTCTCTCCCTTCAAAGTACTGGAATTACAAGCACGCACTTTTGTGCTCAGCTTTTTTTCTTTCCATGGGTTCTGGATACCCAACTCATGTCCCCATGCTTTAAAGACAAAGACTTTACTAACTGTGCCATCTCTCCAGCCTCTATTTATCATTCAAAAATTCTACAAGAAACATAAAGCATATCTTTTCTCTACAAGCATAAAAAAATCCCTGGGCTTTTCAGAAACTTTCTATACATGTATGAAGTCTAATTACAGCGAACTCTACTAATGTTTTCCTCAGTGCTCATTTGGAAAGCAGAGCCCTGGTTGGAAGAATCCTCAGTCTCCCTTAGAATACCCAGTGTGAGGACAAACTTCTGATCATGCTCAACTTAATATGCCTTCTTCCCGTGTTCTAGTCCTCGAAGCCAAAGAGCTAACAGAATGCCATATTCAAACGGCATCAAGCTGCTCAGTGCACTTTCCCCAGTTCACAGAGCTTGGAATGACTAGGTAAGTTATCACTGCTATTACATTCCACCTTCATCTGCCAGAGGAAAGGGAAATCAGTTCAGTCTACATCTCGACTGCAAAGCTGTTATCAAAGATCCATGGTCCCAATATACTCTACACATGGATCTTTGAAATTAGACTCAGGAATGAAATATCACCTTCAGAAAAATGGTATTCTGGTGCTAATGAGGCCTCGGGGCTATTTGAAGCAGGATTTGGGGACTCACTCTCGATTCTCCTTCACAAGTGTTCATCGTGTTTTCCGAGGGCCTACAGTGAATGGTCTCATTTAATAGGCACTGGTCTATCTTTACCCCAGTTTCTTTTTATATAAAATGGGAACTTCCCCATCTGTGCTAGCTAGTTTTATGTCAACTTGACATAAGCTAGGGTTCATGGAGAGAAAAAAACCTCAATTGAGAAAAAAGCCTCTATAAGACTGAGCTGTGGGCAAACCTGTAGGGCAATTTCTTAATTAGTGATTGATGTAGGAAGGCCCAGCCCATGGTGTCTAGTGCTAGCCTTGTCTGGAGGTCCTAGGGTCTATAAGAAAGCAGACTGAGAAAGTCACGAGGAGCAAAGTGAGCAGCATTTCTCCATGGCCTCTGCATCAGCTCCTGCCTCTGTGTTCCTGCTGTGTTTGAGTTCCTGACCTGACTTTCTTTGGTGAAGAATTGTGATGCGGAAGTTTAAGTCAAACAAACTCTTCCTCCCCAAGTTGCTTTGGTCACAGTATTTCTCACAGTAGTTGTAATGCTGACTGCTTCACCATCCATAACTGACTTAACAGGCATGTCCTGATTACATAGTGATGGTATCCAGATAAAAGTTTTTTTTAAAAAAAATACATTCAATTCTTTATACCACTCACTAGCCACAGTGAGCCGCAGTCTCCATACCCTTGAAAGTCATTCCAGGCTTTCCCTAAAGTGTATGAGTAGAAATCAAACTACTCAAACCAAGCATCACGGATCTGACAGTCTGAAACATTCCAGGCTCCAAAACATTTGGAGAACTACCATACAGGACTCCACATCTGAGCTGGGCAGACAGCTCATTCAGTGACCTTCTACAAGTGTGAGGACCGGAGTTTGAGCCTTAGAAGCCAAGTTTAAAATGTGCAAGCCCACAACCCCAGTGCCACAGAGACAGAGCCAAGAGAACTCCTTAGAATACCTATACTGGGTATTCTAAAGGAGACTGAGGATTCTTCCAACCAGGGCTCTGCTTTCTTCATTTAGCACAATCAGCCAATTCCAAGGCCAGATAAATAGGTCGAGAGTGATGCGGACAATGTCTGACACTAACCTCTCACTTCTATGTACATGCACACACATGTGCACACACATGCACACACACGTGTACACATACACGCACGTGCACACACACACATTGACTGGAGGTGGAGGGTGGAGAGAGGAGAGGAAAAGTCTATATTAATTTGTATAAGAGTCAAATACAAACACTAATATGTTAAGTGGAATAGTCTTTCAATTGCGCATAAAATCATGAATGGATTTTATGTTCAGACTCCATTCCCCATTCTCCAAATACCTCCTTTTGCATATTGAGTATTCCAAGATCCATAATATTCAACAAATGGAGATAAAAGAAAAGTCTAAAAAGCACCTTTGTTCATTCATTTAGGAGAAGGGATGCCAGTCTCTTAGGTTCCAAGTGTTGGACAACACAAGACCAAAAAAAAAGTTGTAAATCATTGTGAATGTTATACTGATTTTTTTTCTTTCCTGGTATCTTTTACTTTCTGATAAAGGCTCTGAAAATTGTTTGTGCTTTTATACATTATTGAAAAATTGATAAGAGAAAATAAGCATTTTCATTTTGAGTCTGTCACAACTATCTGTGATTACTATTAACATTTGGTGTTTTTCCCCTTTCAATTTTATTCATTCTACATTTTTTTAAAATACGTAATCACACATATTTATACACGTTTTAAACTTTTTTTTTTAACCAGTAAAGCACATAAACACTTGCAAATACTGGACATTAT
Organism: Microtus pennsylvanicus; assembly: GCF_037038515.1. Lineage (NCBI taxonomy): Eukaryota > Metazoa > Chordata > Mammalia > Rodentia > Cricetidae > Microtus > Microtus pennsylvanicus. Next base: position 10,386,368 of record NC_134588.1, on the reverse strand, counting down.
TAATCTTTTAAGTATAAGCAATTGCACATTTATTTTATATGTGTAAAAATATTATATTTTTCATCTGGAAACTATAGAGAACAATTTTTTAGAGCTATGGGCTAGGGATGTAACTCACTCAGTAGAGTCCTTAGCTACCTTCCATGGAGCCCTGGGTTACATCCTGCGCATCTCCAAAGCAGAGTGGTGGGCCATTCCTGTAACCTCAGCATTTGGGAAATAGATACAGGAGGATTATGAGTTCAAGGTTATCCTTGGCTACATAGCAAGTTTGAGATCAGCCTACAGCACATAAGGCCTCCCTCAAAATGGTAGTTATTATAAGCATTCGTAATTCTGGAGGCCAAAGATACCTGCTGGTGACATTCAAGATCTTCTCTGTTCTACTCATGCATGACTATAAGAGAGCCTCAAGTGCCACGATGGAAAGACTTCTCATTTCTTCTCTTTTGACCCATAGACACACAAGAACTGTCACCTAGAAAGTTGGTCTTGTATAATTTGAAACGATCCTTTAACAGATAGGCCAAACTTCCTGTCACAATATCGTTTTTAGAGAGCAAATAGAGGTAATGTAAATTCATAGTCCTAAACTCAGAATTTGTCTCCCTGGGATGCCCGTGGGCTATCCACATGTGGGGACAACAACAATGTCATAGTCTGAACTATTCTTCCTTGCCAGCCATGTTTTTTGGTGTTGAAATATAATATACTGCTTTAAAGTCATTTAGAAAAAAAAAATCAACCTAAATATTGGCATTAAAAACAAGGCACTATTAGTTATAATGATAAGGATGGTCTCCATTAAGCCTTAAGAACCAAGCACAATAGTAGGGTGGACAGTGTAGGTTATCAATGGAAGCTACAACACATTTGCAGGCATGCATCAGTGTGAAGAATGTGTATATATAGTTTGCATAATTTCCTTTTTAGGGTGGTTTACATAATTTTATCTTAGCATTCAGTCTTAAATTGGGAATGTTTCCCAGTATCTTCAAACCTTCTCAAAAAATTATTTCTTTCAAATTACCCAGCAAATGTTGAGCCAGAAAAAGACTGTAGTTTTTTTGTTTTGGAAAATTACAATTATTGAAAAATAAAGCAAAACATGAACATATTAAAAAGCATTCCAACAAAAGCATGGGTAGTACCTAACAAAATTAAAATATGAACACTTAATATTCCCAAATTTAATCTCTGAAATCTCTGATTACATGCTGGAATCTCTTATCTCCTGGGGAGAATATTTTCACGTAGCTCTTATTTCCTAATTAGATAAATTCATATTCTGAATCATGGGGGAATGAAATCAGTGAATCCTATGATTTTGCATAAATCTAAATTTAATAAAACTTGTGAGCAAATCTTAGAGGCAATCTATTTGACAGTTTTGTTGTGTAAAAATATTAATCGAAGGGAAAGAGAGATTGTAAAAAGAGGCAAAAATAGTGCATCTAGAAATAATATGGGCTTAAATGTTTGAAACATTATTACAACCATTCAAGACTGAGGATACCCTTAGTGTATGTCTTCTTTGAATTTGCCAGCAACCTTCACAACTCAGAAAACTATTTGTCATATTTAATCAAGTGAAAAACTTCAGGTCACACCCATCACAGAGATTTTGGAGTTCTCCTCTGAAGAAAATTCTCTACAGTTTTTAAGATCAGCAATGAGGCATGGCAGAACTAACACACTGATCTGAGTAAGTAGTAAGTAAAACAAATGTTTTGCTTGTTTGATTCCGAATTCTCAAATAATCTGTAGTTAGATCATAAAAGAGTTATGATTTCAGGGCAGTGAATAACTCGGGAGATTATAGGCACTTGCCTCCAAGCTTGACCACCAGAGTTCAATTCCTGGAACACATAGTAAAAGAAAGAGAACCAACTCTTGCAAGTTATCCTCTGATGACATATGGGTGTCTCTCCTCTTTCCACACTTATACAAATAAATATGTGTAGTTTAATTTTTAGAAATTTTCTTTCAAGGTGCTGGCTAATTGTGATCCAAATATGCTGTGTCCCTCATATGCCCATTGGTAAAAGGCAGAGTTTCCATTTAGTGGTACTATTTTGAGAGTAAAAAGTTTAAAACACAGGGCCTTTTCGGAAGAAAGCAGATCACTGAACATATGTCCAGTTCTTTCCGCTGCTTCCTATCCGCCTTGAGGTGGCCAGCCTCTTATATATGTGCCTGAACACCAGTATGGTCAGCTTCAACTAGGGTCCAAGAAAATGGAGCTGACACACCACTGACAGAGATCTCTGAGACCACAAGCTGCAATGAATAGTTCCTTTCTTTCATTTTACTCCTTTGGGGATTTTGATGATGGCTAAAGAAAGTTAACTGTCTTAATTCAGTGTGTGTGTGTGTGTGTGTGTGTGTGTGTATGTGTGTGTATTCACATATTTCTATGAGTAGATGTATGTAAAGATGCATGAAAGTGTGGCTACATGTGTGTCCAGAAGTCATTGTAGAAAGTCTTCATCAGTCAAAATCGCTCTTACTTTTGAGACAGTTTTTGCACTGTGCTTGCATTGCTGGTTCTTTTAAACTAACTAGCCAGAGAACCCCAGGGACCCTTCTTTCTTCTGACTCCCAGCCCTGAAATCAAAGACACACACAGCAGCCCTCAGTTTTTAACTTGAGTCTATTGCAAGGAGGGCCCACTTGTTTGTCCCAGCCGCCTGGTTAGCTTAGCCCTGAAATAACCACACAGAAACTATATTAATTAAAAACTGCTTGGCCAATTAGTTCTAACTTCTTATTGACTAACTTTTACATATTAATTTAACCCAGCTCCATTATTCTGTGTATTGCCATGTGCCAGTGGCTTACAGGGTAAAATTCTAACTGGTGTCCATCTCAGGCAGAAGATCCATGGCATCTCCTCTGACTCTGTTTTCTTCCCCCCAGCATTCAGTTCTGTTTTCCCCGCCTACCTAAATTCTGCCCTATCAAAAGGCCAAAGCAGTTTCTTTATTCATTAACCAATGAAAGCAGCAGATAAACAGAAGGACCTCCTATGCCATGAGTCCCCTGGATCAACTCAGCTTGCCATGCTTGCTTGGTAAGCCCCTCCTCTACCAAGCCATCTCCCCAGCTCCCTCTTAGAAATAATTGTGTTTTTAAAATTGACTTCATTACTCTAAATCTCACCATTAAAATAAAGTCAATATTTCACTTAGCAAATAAACATTTTCTAAAACTACTAGCTGTGCTAGCCCTGTCTTTCACCTCAATAATCAGAAAGGTGAGGCAGGAAAATCACATGCTTTAGGCCAACATGGCACTTATTTTTTTTTTAAAAAAAAATTCTTATGCTTAGAAATAACCACCCTGTGTTATATAAGAAGGCCTTTCATTTTCTCCATCCCTATACTCCATGCTCAGCAAATATCACTTCTTGAACTATACTTGCTGCTAAATATGTCCCTGTCTGTATGCCGTCCTGATAACTTGCTATCTATGGCTAATCCAAATAGAGGAACTTCTAATCTTATATTTAAAAAAAAAAAAACAAATTGCACTGAAGTCTTTTGAACGGTACTTTCTGAATATATTAGGGAATAATAGTAATGAAAAATCTAATGCATAATTTAGAAAAAAGTTAATAGGCTTTAAATAACTAAAAGAATAAGAGCAATAGGGCTTTGTAGAAAGATAATGTTCAGCAAATTATCTGAAGGGTACCTGTGAAAATTATTGTCGCATAATTCTATTTTTTGCTCAGTCAATTATATTTTTAAACTAAGGCAGATCTTGGATCTTTGCCATGTCTGAGGGTTTGTGCACGATGGTGTAGCTCTCAAGGTAAAGAAGACATAGATGCCCTTTTAAGAGTCTTTTGATGATAACTGACACATACACAAGGCTTTTGGACACAATTACTAAGTGTGTGTGTGTGTGTGTGTGTGTGTGTGTGTGTGTGTGTGTGTGAATTATCCTAAATAGCTGCCTTTGTTCTACTGAGGTTCCTGAAGGCTGTAGGCACAGAAGGTATCTCTGGGTGCTTAACAGTGGGGCTTTTAACACTCTGGATGGATTTCACAAATGCACCCACGAATATATACCTGTAAATGGGTTTATACATAAATTACAAACACACACAAACACATACATATGATAGCAATTCAATAATGAGAAGAGTGGGCTATGTCATCTTCATTCTGATGGTGATGTTCTCTTTGCTCTCAGCTGCATTTTTGAAGGAAAGGCGGCCAATTTACTATTATCTCAGTTAGTATATCCATTCAAAACATTTTTAATAATATCTTATTATACATATTTGAACACAAATGATTCCCCCGGAGCAAGGCTTTGGGCACACTTGCTAAGCAAAGTTACAATAAACAAAATAACAAGAAAGTATTTAAACAATGTCAGTGTAATGAAATAAATACAACCAAGTAGTGTTTCACAGAAATGCTTGCACCGGAATTAGGTATATATTAAGGGATTGGGATAGGTCTCTCAGAAACGCTGTGCAGATTTGTCTTCGTTTCCTTTTCTCCTGCTACAATAAAATTCTCTGACAGTGGCAGCTTAAGAAAGAAGGGCATATTTTGGCTCATGGTTCCAGGTTACTGTCCATCACGGTGGGGAAGTCTAGACAACAAGAGCCTACAGGAACTGCACACATCACATCTGTTGTCAGGAAGTACAGAGACGGATAAAGGCTAGTGTTCAGCTCACATTCCATTTTAAACAGCCCAGGATGCCCAGTTCAGGAAATGGTCCAGAACACAATTAAGATAAAGCCTGTTTTAGTCAGTGTTTTATTGTTGTGAAGAGACATCATGACCATGGCAGCTCTTACAAAGAAAAGCATTTAACTGGAACTTGCTTACAGTGTCAGAGGCTTAGTCAGTTGTCATCATGGTGGAAGGCGTGGAGGCGTGCAGGCATGCATTGTGCTGGAGAAGTAGTTCAGAGTCCTATATCTGGATCTTTAGGCAACAGGAAACGAGAGACACTGGGCCGGGCTTGAGCTTTTGAAGCTACAAAGCCCATCCTAGTGACTGAATTCCTCTAACAAGGCCACAGATCCTAATCCCTCAAATAGTATCTCGAATGCCTAATGATCAAGTATTTAAATATATGAGCCTAGGCAGCCGTTTCTATGTAAACCACCATCAGCCTCCAGACAGCAAATAACAAAATCAAGATGATCCTCTAGAAGCATGTCCAGAGTCCCATCTCTCAGATGATGATGGATTTCATCAACTTGACAATTAACACCAACTGCCACAGACTGCAGCACAGTTGAGTGCTCAGCTTTCTTCGATAGCAGAGGAAAGGTAGACCAGACAGTAAGAATGATGTCCAAGAGAAGGATTAAGTTGGATGTGGTATCCCAAGAACGAGAAGAAAATATTGTACCTGCTGTGTGAGAAGAGACGGGGATACTAGAAAGGAGCATGGAGATTATTAGAGGCCAAAACAGAGCCAACACTTGCAAGATTTGAAAGCATTTGAAGCTAATTGCTGTGGGCAGCTCTTAGACATTTTTGCAGTGGATTGAAATAATCGGAAAGCCTATTTATTTTTGTATCACTCTTACTATCATTCAATGTGGACTGGGATGAATCTGTGTTCACAACATGATGAAATATTACCTGACTGTAATGTTTGGAAATGCTCTGTTATATTCCATAGAACTAAAGACCAGAACTGAAGATATCTACTGAAGTTCTCTCTGTTTCTCTCTCTCCTTTCCTTCCCTTCCCTTTCTTTGCTCTTTTTTTGCCTCCTCTTTCCCTTCTCTCAACTAGTATATCCCTTTAAGTTGCTTGTATACAAGTGTGCATGACAAATTCAGAAGCAACATGGGTTTCATTTGTCAGGTACCTTATACCTTGCTGTGGACAAGTTTTAGACATTTTTTTAAAGTGGAATGAAATAATTAGAAAAACCTATTTATTTTCTTATAATCAGCCAGTTAGTTCTCTGTTACTATCACTCTTATTTGAACCTAGATGTGTCCTATTCACAACACGATGGAGCATTCCCTGTCTTTTGAGGACCCTCAGTGTCCCAGGGGTCTCCATGTACACTGTGGTGTGCAGACCATGGTGCCCCAGGGCCTCACTTGTCTCTGCCTCTGCAGCAGTGGAGTAAAAGGGAGGGCCACCATGTCTCACTTTCTCACATATGTTCTGGGGGTTCACCTCATATCCTCATGTGAAGAAAAGCACTTTAGTGATTAGGCCATCACTCCAGATTCTGGGTTACGTTGTTGTTGATAAAGACATTTCCTCTCTCAGATTTCAGACTGATACCTGTAAGTAGGTGAGTTGAGTGCACAGGTGGACAGTGTGTGGTGTGTTGGGCAGAGGCCATGGCCCCTGTGTGGGGAGACATCAGTTCCAGCTGTGGGAGTTTGATTATATGACAAAGGCACATCGTTTCAGAAATTGGTTTATTTTCCATCTGACAAAGTCATTTTGATATTGTTTGACTTTTCTCTCAGCCTTTTTCAGGATAGTGATCAACTGTAAGAAATGAGTAAATGAGAGAATTGTAAATTTTTGTTTGTTTCTTTGTTTTTGAGATAGGGTTTCTCTATGTAACTCTGGCTGTCCTGGAACTTGTTCTATTTTCCAGGCTGGTATCAAACTCAGAAATCTACCTGCATCTGCCTCCCAAGGGCTGGGATTAAAGGTTGTGCCAACAACACCCAGCAAAAGAATTTTGTAGTCAACTAAAAAGAAAACAGAATTTTTAGGTAAAATATCATATTGCATATTAGATTAATATATTCAAAACACATTTTTTGAATGTTGTGGGTGCAGCCAAGCTTTGGAGCTGTGTTTGGCTCATGCGAACTCAGCAATGAAAACAAAGAAGATGCTAAAAGTTGATAAACACACCTGCTCCTTCCTTTCCTTTGATGGTTCATCCTCATTTTGTTATTCTACACATGTGCTTGTCTACTTCTGTCAATATCATAGAAAATGCTGTTTGATGAATTGGAATATTAGTGCTGTTTATTTTCCTTGAAATTGATCAAGAAAGTCAACATTAGCTACTCACAACAGAAAACTGTTCTTGACAGGCTGTGGAGATGGCTTCTTGGGGAAGCATTCAGCAGACACATGTTAAGATGTGAATTTCAACTCTCAGAACTCATGTCAAAGCCACATGGGAACAGCAGTCCTCTTGTCACCCCATCTTTTTGGAGACGGAGACACGAAGCCACTTGAGAAGGATGGTTAGCCATATTAGCCAGAATGGCGAGTTCCAGATTCTTCTGTCTTAATATAGTGGGTGGAAAGGCATTAAACAAAACACCCTAAAACAGACCTCAGGCATCCACATATGTGTATATATACTTGTGTACCCACCCTCATACATACACCAGAGCCCATAAACATGCAAATACATATACATATAAAAGGGAGAGAAAGCAAAAGTAGGGAAAATAAAAGAAAATTATTTTTGAAATACAGGTGATTTAATATCATATTTATTTTTTAATCAAATTCACTCAGATGTATTTGTGTGCTGAAGTACCTTCTACTTTGCCACATAGAACAAGCAGAAACAGTCTTGCAGCAGTAGGGGAAATAGATCCAGAACAGGGGACACACCTGCTCAACTGCTTAGCAGCCATGTAAGAGGCAGGTGTCAATAGGAAGGTTGTCAGCTCAGCTTCTGCTGCCAAGAACAATGCAGGATATATAGTGGTGGAGAGCACTGTTTCTGTCACCCTTACCCTCTGTCACCAAATATCTACCCTGTTCCAATTACATGCATCCTTACTTCTCTTGCCTCTCTGTTGTCATAGCACCCCACGTAATTGTCATCAATACCTTGAGAAGACACTCCCAAGTCCCATCAATACAGCACCTATTTCCAAGACAAAGAACATGGTAGTCTTTCCAGAAACTGCAAATGGTCCTTTTGGAACAAAGACCTTGATCTTACAAATGAGAAAAAGTAAAACTAATGACATCTCTCACAGTCAGCTCCATATACATATACCCATCCAGGGTACAGCCTAAAAAGTGCACAGAGCTGAAGGAGACAGGGTGTTCTCTCCATAAAAGACAGGCTGTGCTAGTAGCCTGTGCTACTGCTACAGCTCAGAGTCAGTTGTTGTTGTTGGGTGTGGATTACTGAGAAGTAGACTCATAGATACACTACAATCTTCTGTCTCTGCATCTTCTACCCATGAAAAACAACTTATGTAAGAAAATGCCTCAAACAAGGATGGAACTCAATCAGACCATTAAACTGAGTGGCTTTACCTAACTGTGGGGTTTTGCTGAACCGCACATAGTGCCTCAAGGTTTTTATAAACCCTGTTTATTTTATTTATTTATTTATTTATTTATTTATTTATTTATTTACTTACTTACTTACTTTTGTATTTTTCAAGACAGGGTTTCTCCGTAGCTTTTGGTTCCTGTCCTGGAACTAGCTCTTGTAGACCAGGCTGGCCTTGAACTCACAGAGATCCGCCTGCCTCTGCCTCGCGAGTGCTGGGAATAAAGACGTGCACCACCACCGCCCGGCTACCTTGTTTACTTTGTATAACTTTAGGGGAAAATTCAGTGTTCCTAAATTGGAAAAGCCTCCCCCCCCCTCCAACTTCTGTTCTCTTACTTTTTTGCATGTTCTGACTTCTCCAGATCTTCCTTTAAGCTATTTGATCACTAAATAAAAGCTTACACTTCATATGAATATTTTTGGTATTCTGCACTGGAGAATATAGGTCTCCATCATCCCAACTCTTAATATCTAAATCCTACCCTCATCAGGAAGCACTATTCCAGGCTAGCTGCTTCCCCTCACCATGAAGCACTATTCTAGGTTAGCTCCTCTCCTCTTCCAGGAAGCACTATTCCAGGCTACCTCCTTCCCCTCACCAGGAAGCGCTATTCCAGGCCAGCCACACATAATTGTGCATATGTTCTTCTCTCTTATACTTTACATAGTGGCAATTCACTTTGTGATGCTAGTCTAATTAGTTTAAAGACTGAACACAAATTGTTCATGCTATAAGCTTCCAAAATCTCAAGTTTAAGCACAACAATCTGTTTTTCAGACTGCAGTTGGAGCACAGAAGGCATCTTCCCTCTGAAAGCATGGCCATATGGGACAGAGTGTGTAAGTGACTGTCCGTGTGTTCAGGTAAAAAGCCTGACTACAGCAATCTAAGGAAGTAAGAACTTCTTTCCAGTTCAGGGTTATAGATCACCATGGCAGGGAAGACATGGCAGCCAGAACATGAGGCTGCTGGTCACATGGCATCCAGTCAGGAAGCAGAGAAAGAGGAAAGCGGGTACCTAACCACCGGTTGTCTGCTTTACACTCAGTTCAGGATGCCAGCTCATGGAAGGGTGCCTCCCACCGCTGGTATGTATTATCCTATCTCAACCCAGTCTAGAAAATCCTTCACAGATATACCCTGAAACTTTGTTGTTGTTGTTGATTCTCTACCCTGATGAGTTTACAACCAATATTAACTGTCACATATGATTCTGGTTATCATGAAACTCTGGTGAAGGGGAAGACTCACGGATGAGATGCCCTTTAACCTCCCTGTTCCAAACCAACACTTTCTGACACTTGGGTTTCAGTGCTGGAATTTCCTTTATGGCACCAACTGCAGTCCAGATGAGTCTGGAAAGTTGAAAGATGCACAGAATATTTGGGAAGAAGTCTCTGTGTCACACTGGTACTTAACACTTTGTCTTTTTAAAATCATATGTAGATCCATAGTTAAGAATAATTCCAGTTCTTTCCTAAAATTGAGACAGCTGAGCCCAGACACATTTCAATTCTTTGGATATGAAAAAATGGAAATGGGAATACACCAGTTCTCTATTGCACTGGCTTCAACCAGTAACACTGAGCAAACAAATTCCAGCAATCAGGAAAACAAACAATAGGGAGGAAGGAAAATAAATCTGATAAACAATAGTTGCACCGAGGAAGCCCCTAGAAGGTTAGGCATTTCAAACCTGCTGAGCTTTTGGAGAATAGGTGGAAAGAAGCCTTGAAGACAGGAGAGGTTGGGTAAATTAGGTACCAGGGTTCCCTATCTCCTCTGGTGTGCTGTGAAATTTTATTCCTTTGGGGAGATGTGAACAACATCTGCTCAACCTAGGAAGCAAATAAGTTTGTTGAGTTTACTTATTGTTCTAGTTTGGTTTCTGTAGCTGTAATAAACATCATGAGCAAAACAAACAAACCAGACACACACACAAACATACAAAAACTGGGCAATGAAGAATTTATTTCATCGAAAAGGACATAGTTCATAACCTAGGGAAGCCATGGCAGAAACCTTGGCGAATGAAGCTTACTGGCTCACTCTCTGTGGGTCATGAACTTTCTTCTACAGTCTAGAATCATTTGCCCAGGTTTGATACCACCTACAGTGGGCTAAGCCCTCTTTCAGACAAATTTGATCCAGATACTCCTTACTTAATTACCAACCTGGTTGTGTCAAATTGACAATAAAAGCAACCCAGTATATTTACAGAGATTGGGGGAGATGTTGCTCAAAGGGGTATGTGTGCTTCTAAAGTAACCACACTGGAGAACCTATGCCTGGTATGGATGCTGTCTCTCCCATCAACACATAGATGGAACCACCTTTTCCTACTAGTCCCAAACCTATGTAGTCATCTAAATGCAGTTAGGGCAATTTTTCATACAAATGGGTGGTTGCAGTGGGCCTATGCTCTACTGAGGGTTCAGTGCCCCTCCCTACCCCTCCTTCTTGGAGAGAATGTAACATTCCACAGGCCCCATAGTGATGCTGTCTCAAAAGTAGGCATATCTTATCTCAGAAAGATGGCGGTATTTCCAGGTTTGTGGCATCCTATTCAAAGAACTGGAGAAATTCACAAACAGCAAAGTCAGAAGCAAAGGTACAAGATACAGAATAGATTTGTTGTAGAGACAGCAAGGCCTCAATGATATTGGCTCAAGGTTCCTGCTTACAGCCTACTGCATTGTTTTGTGTGTCCATTAGCATGAGCTAGATCCCAGGTAAGAAATGGTTACACCCACACTGCTCAGGTCTTCCCCCTCAATTTATATAATCAAGATTTTCTTCCCAGGAAAGCTTAGAGGCCCACCTCCCAGATGATCCTAGGCTATATCAAATTGACAGTGCTGGTTATTGTACAGGTCAATCATGTATAGGCATAAGATGGCAAATAGGGAACTTTCCCAAAGAGTGATTCATTGATTCATCAGACACTGTTGTACCTAGAAATACATGTACCTAGAAATCAAGGCTAAATTGGCCCTCCAGTTCTGGGATATGGTTCATGGTATGTATGACAAATAGAGAGTTACAAAAGGTTGCTGGGAACTTATAAGTCATAATTACCATCTACTTCAGTGCAGTTGGTTGTCTTTCAATGCTAAGGGCAAGTGAATATCACAAGCCCATTAGAGTTCCATGTGGCTATTATCCTTATATTGCCTTCCTCCATCCAGATTCCAGAGAAAAACTCATCAGGCTCAGGGAAGAAGTGTAATGAACAAGGGTCATTTCTACTGCTAGACACAGGGACTGCTGAATCCTGGTGCAGAAGAGGGTCATAAAAGCTCAGACCATATGAAGAGACAGATTCAGCCTGGTGGAAAAGCTACATTCAGGAGTTTATAGATAACTTGCAAGTAATCATGCTTCCATCTCCCAGCCTCTGCAGGCTGCCGGACTTGACTGTATGCCTTCTTGGGCCACAGTGGCTTCTTAGCAGGTTCTGCAGCTGGCTTTCTAAAGAGGACCAGGGAGCCAACGAGGTGACTACAGTTACAAACTCATAAGAGCTGTGCCCACTGCAGGGAACCTTCCCAACATTGGGTCCACCGACATCTTGTCTTGGAGGGGAAGGGATTCACAACTTCTTATGTCTATTGAAGGACAGACAGGCACCATATAGTGGCTTGGAGGTGTTGGGACAGGTAAGGGGTTGTTTGGTGCTGTGGTCTGATTACTGAAAATCCTAGAAGTGCAGCTATCCTGTAAACAGCCCTAGTGTAACTCACTGGATCAGAGTGGGGGGCATGAAAACATTAGGGGATGTTTGGAAAGTAGAAAGGGATAAAGAGATCAGCAGGGGTGGAAGGGAACATGATTACAATGCGGTATACACTAATGAAAATGAAATAAAAGCTAGTTTGTATAACTAGTATATGCTAATTAAAAATAAAGGACAAAAATGATGAAGAATGGGTTGGCAAGATGGCTTAGTGGGTAAAGGCACCTGCTGCCAAGACTGATGACCTGAGTTTAACCTCTGGGACAAACATGACAGAAAGAGAAAACCAAATCTTGAGTGTATCCTCTAACCTCTATACACCATACACACACACACACACACACACACACACACACACGCACACACAGGCATATATGCTGCATTTACATAATAAATAATTGAGTAAATAAATGTAACTAAAATATTTTTAAAAGAAAAAGGCATAAGTTGCCTTAGCTTTTGTGTGCACTCCTTGAAGGAGGTATTGCACTTAAGAACACCCTTGTTTCCACTCTGATCTGTGCCTTAGTCATTAATGAAGTAGGCATCACGCTTTACAAGGACAACTCCTTTGCTCAGATGATGGACTGCACGATGCATGCGCTTGATAGCCAGTGAATCTCTATTTTCCTTGCAGAGGCAGTATATAATCTCCAAAAATTGGACAGCTGTATTTGCCAAGTAAAGTATAGTATCGATCAACCTCTTAAACTATTACACAATGTGGGCTAAAATTGTCCTATCCATTCAGTCCTTTTCCATCACACCTGTGTTCCCACAGCAGATTCTTACATCCAAAAGGAATTACTAAGTCTTTATGCTTAGTGTGCTGCTATTGGCTAGCCTACTGAAATTCAATCTTTGTATTATTAGGAAAAATGATCTCTATTTTATTATACATATCATCTTTTTACACCACGCAGACCAACTGGCTGACTATTCTTCATTTTTTTCTGGTACTCCCTCTTATACCATTTTGTTAAAAACAGGCAGGGCATCCATTCATGTCCCATTCATTATAAGCTTGCTGCGAAGCTATCTCAGGAACTCCTACCTGACCATGTCTCACCTTTCCCAGTTCTTAGTATCATATTGTCCCTGTGTGGTCTCCCTTCTTCCAGTCTCCCTGTATGTGTGTGTTTGTATATGCATGTGTAAACATCCATGTGTGTGTGCATGGGTGTTTCGAAGCCAGAGGCCAATGTCTGGAGCCATTCTTCAATTGAGTTCCACCTCACTTTTAAGATGTGGTCTTTCACAGAAGATAAAATTTACTGGCTAGGTAAGAGCCCAGGAATCCTGGCCATCTTCTTCCCAGTGCTGGGATTATAGGACATGCTGCCATACTTGACTTTTTGAGTGAAGATGATAGAAATCAGGTCTTTATGCTAAAGAAGCAACCGCTTCGCTGGCTGATCCATCTCCCCAGACTCAGATACTTGTAACTTCTCTCTAAATTGTTTGATAATACTTCAGGTGATTGATTTGTGTATCCATGCTAAAGGTCTGCTGCAGGGAATTGAAGGGAAGATGCCCATCACCATCACAGGTAACACATAAGGGAAATGTTCACTGGTGTGGAATGTTATAGACTGTGTGTCCTATAACTCACATTTGCATATTGAAGTCCTTTCTCTCAATGAGACTATATTTGGTTACAGGTCCTTTAAGCCTAAATATGGTTATTAGGTAAGGATATAACTAATGAAGAAGAGGGAGAAATGTCAAGAGGACATATCTGTACAGTAGCTACTGACAGACCAAGGAATGAGCCTCAACATTGGCTTAGTCGTTAGGAACTTTGACCCACAATTCTCTCCTCTAGAAATGCAAGAAAACATCCATGGGTTAAGCAATTCAGTCTGTAGTGTTTTGTTATGGCATATTAGTAAGTATTGCACAGAATATTGAATTCATTCAGTATTTGCTATACTGAATGAATGAATGAGTGAGTGAATGAATGAATATGAATGACAAGAAACACCACAGTGGACAAAGCATTTGGTTCACAAGTATTAGGACTCCGGTTTCTATCCATAATTTCCATTTTTTAAGGAAGTGTGGCATTGTGCATCTGTAACTATAGTCCTGGGGACAGGCAGGCAAAGGATTCTTGAAGCTGACTGGCCAGGCAGCATAACTGAATTAGTAAGATCCAGGCTCAGTGGAAGAGCCTGTTTCAACAATTAATGTGAAAGCAAAAGAAGAATTCAAGGTCACCATCTGGCAACTCTTCACATTAGCACACACAGGTAAGTACAGCCACACATACACACATCAAAAAAAAAAAATGAACGCATGAATGAGTGAATGAATGGATGTGTCTTTGGCTCTTTTCATGTCTTTTATACCAGGTCTTCTGCATCTGTGCCTCTGTAGGTTTAGAGCCTTCATTGTCAATGTGATCTGGTGTCTAAATGATGCAGGGAAAACTTGAAGTAATATAATTGATGCTATGAAGGATTTACTCATAAACTTGCTTTGCAAATATTAACTTACCGAAAGTAAAAACTACTTTCAATAAGCCTGGACACTAACTGGGCTTGTTACCAAATGTCCAGAAGATGATTTTGTGCCTTAATTGAAGTTCAGAGTTGCTGAGGAATTTTCTGCTAATGCTTATTCACCACGATTGACCTTCAGTTAGGTTCCAAGCCACAGTAAGAGGAGACGACGCTGATGTCTAACCCATCTCATATGGTCTAAGTCTAAGGATATGCCTCTAAGGTAGCCCATGAGGGCAGCGCTGGGTCACAACAACCATTGATTTCCCTGCATCCCACACTTTTATCAAAGAAAGCATAATTCTGCCAGGTGGGCAAGACAACCCCAGTAACAGTTATTGAAAAGAACAACATTGGTGTGCTTAAGAAATATTCCGGGAATATTTTTGTTATGTAAATCCCAGCTCTGTACAACTGGCTAGACTTGCAGTCTCCTGTCTCTGTTTAAATGGTTCAAAGTGAAACCTAGAGCTGGAACCTGAGAGGGAATTTAAGATGATAGTATATGGAGGCGATATAAGCACAGGGCAAATGTTCTCAGCCTTCCTAATGCCGTGACCCTTTAATACAGTTCCTCATGTTGTGGTGACCCCCAACCACTCCATTACTGTAACCTTTCTGCTACTATAAATGGTAATGTAAATATTTGATATGTAGGATATCCTGAGAGTCAAAGTCACATTTTAATTACAATACTTAAGAGATCCATGAGACAAAAATGCCTCTGATCTGCAAGCCCCTTGCCCAAGTACAGATGGTTCCTGAAATGCTGGAGGCTGTTGTTTATGGGAGATAACAAGCCACATGTTTGCACTCCCCTAAACAAGTTTGTTTGATCCATCTGGATCTATGTGTGAGGTAACGTATGGCAGAAGGTTCACAAGCTGGAGGTATTTGAGGATGTTTGCTTGTCCCTGATTGGACCTGATGGGAAATGCAATGAATTGTGGGTTTCCTTCTTAGACTGCCGCAAACTGTGAGTCTGGGGCATTTTCTTGAGAACCTGGGTATGGACCTGACCAGAGCCCATCCCCCTGGCCTGCATTTAATTAAAACTTGTTTCAATTTTGGCTTTAAACTGTGGTAGTGGTCTTATTCTTGATGAGTGATTAACAATATCTGATATGTGACCCCTATGAAAGGGATTTGACCCCCAAAGGGTATCACCACTCACAGTTGGGAACCCCTAAATTAAGTTATGTGTATACCTTAATGTATACATAAACATACCTTAATATATGTTATAACGTTTTCTCTCATGACTGATCCTCCTAGGGCATCAGCCAGAGCCTGATCCAAGTCATATTAAAGAGCTTTTTTAGATCTCTTAAGTGTTAAGTTTTGTTTTTTCACTAGGAAGGCATAGTATTCTGTTAACAGGAGCAAGCTGACACAGAATGAGGGCGACATAATTTCGAAGACTTGGTGAAATACACACTGCTTCTCAATTGCTGGTTTGAATTTCATCTTCCCATTGCTCAGCTTGTCTTCCCTGGAATTGAATCCCGGGTTTGCTGTTAGTATTCTAACTAAACATTTGATCTTTGCCTTCCTAAAGGTGCAAGTCCCCACCTACTGATTTTTCCCCCAGCTAACCTGCTTGACATTAGACTAAAAATACCATGGATTGTTTTCTACTGGCTGTTGTGAGGAGCTTTTTTCTCAGGTCAGAAGAGGCTGTCTTGGACTGTGCCCCCTGTAGCCATGGAAACTAGAGAACAATACAAGGGAAGCCAGGTGGTGGTAATGGAGCTATTGCCACTCCCTAGTAGATGGGCTAAACTCAGCAGACCCTCAGGAGACTGCAGCTTTCCCCTAACCTGCTTCCACTGCTGCAGTTGATTTTTGAAGATTAAAAGGGAGTAGATGGTTAATTGAAAGCAGGGTTGTGTGTCTTTTTCCATGAAGTTAACCATCATACATGGTTGGGTGGGACTCTGCAGTCATGTATCTGTTGTCAGGTGTCACTTGCTCCTATAAGTAATCCCTCATGTATGATCTTTAAGCATGTCTGATGAAGCTAATAGTCTCACCCGATTTTAATAAAAATATACTTTAGTTTGACCTTGCTGGCAGACTATCTAGGCTATCTATCTAAAATGAACTCCTATCCCTAGGAGAAGCTAACAAAACACCAGCTTCTACCGTGCCTTGGAAGCTCCCTTACTCCTTTTCATGAATAGGTTAGGAGACTTATTTTTGTCTCTGTCCTTGCTCCTAGCCCTCCAGATCACTTATTTCCATATGGAGAAGAGGGAGCATAGGCTCAGCACCACTTTCTGGAACTGACACAAGGAGCTGTGTTCACACTTCGACAGATATTCTGAGGACATATGCATATAAATCTCTGCTTTCAAGCACAATACATTTTTCAAATGATGATTTCTCAAAAACAGACCGATCTGTCCTGCAAACTCTTGTGCCGAGGTTTCCAACAGATGAAGAGACAGTTTCCCCATGGCAGCAGCCACTGAAGTCTCTAACCCATCCTCTGCGTTCCAGACCAATGGAAAAAGACCAGAAGCTCAATTGAAATTTTAATTAGCTGAATTTACTAAAAAATGCTAGCATGATAACAGCCTTAAAGCCAAATCGAAGTCATGCCACCTAGAAGGGGCAAAAGGAAGGGTTTTAAATGTGGAGACAACAATTATCTTATTTCTGTGGAATTTTCAACAGCATGAGAAACTGATACACTCCCCTTAGCTACATGAGGAGATTTCTGTCTCTCCTGAACAGAGCAATAACAGGTGTCTCACCCCCTGTATGGAGCAGTGATAGGTGGGTTTTGTAGAAGTCAGGGCAAGGGTTAATTATCACATAGCAGTTACACCATTCTGGGGAGGGTGTCGGTTGATAGGAGTTCATGTATCAGGAATTTCGAGCAGAGGCTGATGGGTACTGAGGAGGGTCCCTGGTACAGAGAGGAGTTTCCTTTAGCTATCCCAAGCTCAAGAGCAAAAGTTAGTGAAACTCATGGCCATCAAGACAGGTGTTCCATTTAGAAAAGAAAAAAAACCCCATAATTTACATTTTTTTACTACTATCTGTTTCTATAGAACAATAATACATTAGATTACAGTTTCCAGTTATATGTGTTGGAAAAGTACAGACTATTGAAAAAAATTAAAATAACTGCCAAGGCAAGTTTTGCGTTTCAAGATTCAAATATATCTGGGTTACCATCTCCATCATCATCTGCATTAGGACACATTCTACTTTTGCCAGAAGGATGCTCTGTGATCAAGATATACAAAGGCTCTGATTTCTATAAATTGTATGTTCTATTAGTGAGAATGATTAAGAAAATAAATTAGCAAGTTATTGGAATCGTAAGTAATTATAATTACTATACTACAAAAGAGAAGTACTTTGTAAATGGAGCGCTCAAATTTTTAGCATCTGACCCAGACTGGAGGTCCAAGAACAGCTTCTCTAAAATGATGGCATTGTACTGACATCTGGAAGAACTTCCAAAGGGTGACTTGGAAAAGTACAACACAGAATGGGCAGATCTTGAGAAAACTCTGCCCCAAATACTGGCGGGCCATTAGGGGAGCCTGGAGAGAGGGTCTCAGGCCCTCATTCGTGTTCTGCACTCATTCTCAGGTGACTTGAGATGGTAGAAAGCTGTCGTAAGTGGGAGGGTTAAAAAACAAGATTCATGTTACAGCTCAAGAACTAATTGGAAACAATTGATCAGGATTAATATTGATTGTTAGCTTGACATGACCTCAAATCACCTAGCAGAAAAGGCATCTTGTCACTAAATATTTCTTGAAGATGACCTTGGTCATTAATTTACTCATTATTCATTCAATTCACAAATCCTCATTTATTGTGGATTAACATTTTGTGTGGCACTAAACCTCAGGGATGGAGTACAGAACTCCTGCCCTTGGTGAGGCAATAGCTCATTAATCACTTTCTTACTAACCATGACATTTTAGAAAGGAAAACCATGATTTTAATGTTTGTGCCCCTTATTGTACTATCCGGATTCCACCAAAGGTAGATAAAAATCTATTTCAAAAATAAGATTTGTGTGAGTACTCAGCATGTACTAATATTTATTGTCATTATTCCTTAAGCAGTGAGACTAGCCAATACTTATTTACATGGCATTTAGATCACATGACACATTCTAAGTAATCTAAAGCTAACTTGAAGTATATGGGAAGATGTCAATGACTCTGGATCTATAAGGGCCAACTTTCCCAGAAAATCCAAGGAGCCACCAAACATGTCATACATGCCATATCTTTTTAGTTTTCAGATGATTGTTTAAATCCGGCCTCATTTTTGCTAACCACATTCATGAGAATGACCAGTAATTATAAATCTCCCCTCCTCGTCTCTAGGTTTATCTTTCTAGTGTCTCTTCAGAGTCAGAATTTGGGGGTTTCTTTTGCAGAACCACAACCCACAATTGTGTGACCTAGTAGGAGGACCATGAAGTGTTTACTAAGTTGATACTTTAGAACCATATGAACTTCTGAAAATTTTATAGACAGAATTAATATAGAATAGTTATTTGGTGTCCTGGTTAGCTTTAGCATTCAAATGTGTGTGTGTGTGTGTGTGTGGTTCTAGATAATAGAAGACTCAGACCTAAGCCCATGGTGCCACAGAATTGAGATATTGATAACCACCCACTTTCTACTTGTGTTTCCCTATGTCCTTAGCTTGGGGCCTGCTTGGAACAGGAAATGGAGGGAGAGAAAATCAAAAGACAGAGGGAGAGAGAACAAAAACGAAATTCAGTGCAAACATGTCCTTGGAATCACCACTAGAAAACTAATCCATCTTTGTAACTTAATCCAATCTCAACTGCCACAAAAGTCCCCACCTCCACATATCATCACAGCAGGAATTAGCCTCAATCCACAGTGAAGCTCTCCACATGGAAATCACCCTCATTTACTGGAAGCAAATCCATATTATATTACTAAAGGTGGGAATCAGGGTCTGCAGGTTCCCTCGGAGAGTTCAGATGTTCCAGAATAAAGAACTGTGGTAGAAAAAGAGAGTATAGTAACAAATACCTTCCTGGGTCGAAGGGGGCTGGAGAACCTTACTGCTTTTGGGTCATGAGAATCCTGTTCCTTCATGACTCAGTTACATAGTCCCCAACATGTTCTGCACTGGACACCAGGGATTTTCTTACACTGGCTCTGTCCTTTGCTTGTAGTACTGGGTGTTTAGGTGAAAGCCCTACCAGCCTCCATATATACCCCAAAAGTCTGAGATGTTCGGATCTCCAGCTCAGAGCACCATTTTAGATCCCTCCCTCAGCATCCTGAGCAGCATCACCCCTGGGGGTGCCCTCTCCAATCCCCACCCTCAATGCACTAAGTGGTGCCCCCTTCCCTGGAGCTGCCCTCTTCAAACAGCCTCTGAGAGAGCCCACCAAAAGTCAGCTCCCCCATGCGCCTGTTCAAGACCACGCCTATAAGCTACTTAAGACCTGATAGCCATATTTGCCATGTTATACACTTCTGTACCCAGGAGTGCTTTGCTCAGATTAAATCTGGCTTTATTAATTCGGCTTAATAGACTTATTACATCTGTGGTGGATTCCCAGTAACGAGGGATTCAAAACTTATTACTGGGCCTAGGGTTTAAATCTTAACTCTATTCTTGGTTTCTTTCATATGTTAATCTCACTGCCTTTCTTATCTAACTTTTCTGTCCAGCAAGGCAGTGCTTCTACATTTAGATTTTTACATTGGACTTGAAATCTGTGTCCTCCCTGGTATTGGCTTTTCACTCCAGCTGTTGCCTATCCATTGACTGGATCGTGTTGTAAAGCAAGGTTTCTGGTCATCCTTGAGAGAACAGCTACAGCCTTTTGATATCAGAAACTGCAGACCCAGCAAGAAGGTATGCTTGCTTTGGGGGGCTGGAAAGGCAAAGTAGATACCTCACTACTGAAGGACAAAAAATCTAATCGATAGTGTTGCTCTAGTCTTTAGCAAAGAATTGGGTATAATGGAGAAAAGCAAAGCACAAGCATATTCAGCAGCCAGATAGTGTGGTCCTTGGTGCTTGCTGATTTCCTGGTCCTCCTACACTTCAGCAGTCTCCTCTGTGACTTAACCAGGATCTTACTAGGACAGCATTGAAAGTCTCACCTAGGCCTGCTGAAGATGAGCACACAACCCATAGCTAAGCAGCCAAGCAATCTGTAAGAAGTTGGCAGTTAGGGAACACTGCTCTGATATTTCAAGTCACAAGACACAATGCTGCAAGGAACAAGCACAGTGAGAACACTGCTATGGTCTGCACAGGGCACAGCTCTTTAGCAGGCCATTACACAAACCAGCTCATTTCAAGGGAGAAAGACAAGGCCTACCTGAACTTCTCTTTCATGCTTGAAGAGTCTCCCCGGGGTGCCAAACCAAAAGACGCGTGTGTGTGTTCATGTGTGTTTTGGCAGTTGTGTATTTGGTACTTGTGATGTATGTGTGTATATATGTACATGCATGTGAGTAAATGGGTGCACAGCCCATGTGGAGGCACACAGAGGCCAGAGCAGGATAGCTGGCACCTTTCCCTATGGTTCTCCAACTTTCACTGAACTGGAAGCTCACGATCTTGGCTAGACTTGTTGGCCAGTAAACTTGTTGGCTTCTGCCCCCCTTTGGGAGAGATACAAGTACCCACTGCTGGGCTCAGTTTTTCAAAATCTCAGCTGCCTAAGCTTCCAGAACAAGCACTCTTACCCATCAAATGGTCGTCCAGCTCTGAAAGGCATTTTTCAAATATCATCCTTGGTTATAAATAGACAAACGTTATTTGTTGTGTACTATCTTAAAGGGAGCCTTGGCCACTTACCCTGAACTCCAACAATGTCCCCAACCCCTCCACTAGACTCTCTTCTAATTTCTTTTAATTTTTAAAAGTTATTCGTTTAATTTTCAAAAGTGTCTTATGTATCTCAGACTATCCTTGAACAATTTAATTTTAATTGGTATGTTTAAACTTGATAATTTGTTTGTTTTTGACCAGGGCCCATGTTAGGCTGACTTCAAATTTGCTATGTGGCCAAGGATGACATTTAACTCCTTATCCTCCTACTTCCACCTCTAAAGTGCTGGGATCATAGGTGTTCACCAAACTCAGTTTATGAAATACTGTTGATCAAAATTGAACAGCAGCCTGCATACTAGGCAAGCAGTCTGGTGGACAAGCTTCATCTTCAGTCTTTTCTATGGTTCTTTTATAAATTTAATTTTATTGAGAGAGAGAGAGAGAGAGAGAGAGAGAGAGAGAGAGAGAGAGAGAGAGAGAATATGTGTGTGCATGTAAAAGTACACACTGCAGTGTAAGTATGGATGTAAGAAAACAAATTTGGTGAGCTGGTTCTTTATCTTCTATATGGGTTCAGAGAATGGAATTTGGGTCTCCAGGTTTATTTAGCACTTTACCTGCTGACCCATCGCACCTCCCTTCTACTCTAATTTCTAACACGATTATTACCTGCCAACCTAAGAGCCAGAATTCATTCAGTTTTCATTTCCTTTGGCACATATAACCAATCCCTATGCTACAAAGTCAAATCAAACCAGATGTGCTGAGACTTTTATTGACTATTTATGTAACAAGCTGAATTATCAAAAGGCTCAAACAAAATTAGTCGAAAATTAAAGCATAGAAAATTTAAGCCACCAACACTTTAAACAGGCTTAAGAGGTTGCCAGAAAGAAAAAAACAAAACAGGATAAGTCTGTTTGAGTTATGAAAAAGAAGTTAAGCTGAATTGAGACTGGAAATGCTGGCCCTTGACCTGCACTTTGTTTTTTAAACAAAGTATCAAGTGCTTTACTGCTTTGGGGATTAAAAAAATAAGCCCACTACTTATGTATAAATATAACACTGGCAAATGACTGTGTGGAAAATCTCTCATGTAGACTTGAAAAATAGGTCTTATGAAAGAGGAAGAGGGTCAGTCTTAGGTCAGATACTGACTGCGTGTCCCAATGACCACTTGCAAGGCTCGTCTGTGTGTTCCTATGACCATATGTAAAGATCAGCTGCGTGTCCCAATGACCACATGCAAGGATCAGCTGTGTGTACACATGACCACATGTAAGGATCGGCTGCATGTCCCAGTGACCACATGCATGAATATCTGTGTGTCCCCTTGACTACATGTAAGGATCGGCTGCATGTGCCAATGACCACATGCATGGATATCTTTGTGTCCCTTTGACCACATGTAAGGATAGGCTGTGTGTCCCAATGACCACATGCAAGAACGTGGCTGTTTGCACTTGCTGATTTAGGCTTTTTGATTATACATGGAACACAAGCATAATTGATGAAGGCTGGTGATGCTGAGTAAATGCGATTGATTGTTTGCGTTTAGAGCCTGGCATCTGCTACAGATACACAGTAGAGGAGAATCAGTCATTTCAGAGGGAACTGTTGACTGAAGAGTTAAAGCAGGAATAAGAGACCGACTGATGCTGAAAAACATCCGCTAAGCCCATTTTAGCTGAATATAAAAAACCACTTCCGCGTTCAGATTTGAACTTCACAGGAGCCTTTGAAGTAGGATGGGAAAGATAAATATTTTTCCAAGTTAATAGATGGAGAACGGAAGCTACGCGCAAAGTTAAGAGAGGGCCTATAGTGGAGCGAGCACTGATTCCTAGCCTCCTCCTAAAGCCAGGGGCTGTGCCCCACTATTCCCTGAACCTCAATGTCTGAAGACTCTGTAGCCAATACACGTTGTCCTGTTTTTTCCCAGTCAGTTTTCCATTGGAACGGATCAGATATGAAAGACAAGAGAAGCTCTGGGGAGAGAAAACAGAACACCCATCCATCAAGGGAGGGTTCTGTTCTGTTCCACAGGTCGATCTGATGCCCTGGAGACATTAAACCTCAGCTAGAAGACATTGAGGATATTTTCCATATTAGTTAAAAACTGTGTGAGTATATGTGTGTGTGTGTGTGTGTGTGTATGTGTGTGTGTGTGTGTGTGTGTGTGAGAGAGAGAGAGAGAGAGAGAGAGAGAGAGAGAGAGAGAGAGAGAGAGAGAGAGAGGAAGGGAAGGGAGAGAGAGAGATAAATGCCAAGGTATGCGTGTGACCGTGTGACGCCTAGAGGACAGTATTCAAGAACTGGTTCTATTCTGTCACCATGGGATCTCAAGACCAAACTCAGGCTGTCAGAAGGTAATAGCAATAGCTATTACCTTCTGAGCCACTTTGTGGGCTCCCCACTTCTTTTTTTGAGAAAGAATCTCTTTTGAACACAAACCTTGCATTTTGACTAGACTAAATGTCCAGTGAGCTTTTTCCTATATTCATTCCCAGTGCTGGGCCTTCAGGCATTAGGACATCCACGCTCAGCTTTTGTGTGGGTACTGGTGATTTAAACTAAAGTACTCTTGGTTGCACAGCAAGTGTTCAGCTTACTGAGCCATCTTTCTACGTCCAACATGGGCTTTTTACTTTACAATGGGAATGGAGGGCTAACTTACACAGGGTGTATGTTCCAGGCAGTCTTCATCTGCAAGGGATTTGAATCTCTAATGTAATTCATATGAACCCTAAGACTGGGTAAACGGTAAATGAATCTATATACAAGAACCTTCTGAGGGGCTCATTGGAACTATGCATCTCACTTCCCACCATCAGATAAAAATCCACTGATAAAGTGTTTCTTAGGACCTTGGTCAAAGATGCACCTCGAGATCTCTGTAAAAGAACCTAAGCGGAGATGCATGTAGTGCTTGTATATACACACATGCATGAATGTCTGTGCACACATACGACTGTGTAACTATGTTTCCTGGGTCAGGAAGTAAAAAATAAATAAATGAAGTGTCTGTGCCTACTGAGAAAAAAAATATACATGTGTGTGGTACTTCCTGGACAGTGGGTAAAGTCACTCCTTCTTATTAATAATAAATTTCAGCTCTCTATCCCTCTTGAAAGGTCATGGTTGGCTAGAACCATAACTTCCCATTATAGCCTCCCTCTCTGCCTTCATCCACTCTCCCCTTTACTCTACAGACTCCTCCCTTAATGAGCCATTGGAGGGAGTGAGAAAAGAAAACAGGCTTCATCAATTTCCCTAATGGCTCTTTCAGAAAGCTTTTTTTAAAAAGAACTTTATATTTTTAGATCTTTTCAAACAATGTACCTATTAGAAGGATGGCAAAGGCCTTGTGGGATTTAGGGAAGCTTTCATTAAGAAAGATTGGGAATGATTTCAAGGTCAGTGCCAAGTGTCTTCAAAGAGCTTGACTTCAGAGCTACAGAATGAGCAGCAAGTCTCCCTCCACAGTTAACCACACTGAGAGTCAGTTCCCAAGACCTGGTGGTTTGAATGAGAATGACCCCTTATGGTCATAAATTTAAATTCTTGGTCCTTAGTTGGTAGATTTGAGGAATTATGAGGTGTGGCCTCCTTGAAGTGGGTGTGATCTTGAAGGAAATGTGTCTCCAGGGGTGTTCTTTGGGGTTACAAGAACCTATACTAAACCCAATCTCTCTCTCTCTCCATCTCTCTCTCTCCCTTCCCCCTGCCTTCCACTTGTGCATCAGATGTAAGCTTTCAGCTCAAACAATGCACCTTACCATGATGGTCATAAACTCATTTGCAGAAACCGTAAACAAGCCACCAATCACAAACCTTTCTTTATAAGTTACATTGGTCATAATGTGTCTTCACAGCAATAGACAAATAGCTAAGACAGGAGGAGAGAAGCTTGTTTGACTGGCCAGTCTTAGATTAGACTCCTGATACTGATAGTCCCAGGTTCAAATACAGATTACTGTGAACTCTCAATACAGTGATGTTTCATGTGTAGCGAGCTGCGTGGAGCCACATCTGATGGAAATGTAGGGAGCTGCATGGAGCCACCTGAGGGTGCTGGCTCCGCCCTCCACAATCCCGAAAGCGAGTGCTCTCTGTGATAACACAATGATTATCAGCTGCTTGCATATGCATGGACCTATGGGCAATGCCCACCTGGCAATCCGGGATTGGCAGCCCATGCCTACTTAAGGGCTGGGAGAGGTTTGCCCGGGGAGAGAGAGAAAGTGAATAAAGTCCTGGAATAAACTGCAGTGAGAAGAGATCCAGGTGTCGCGTCTTCCTTGCTGGACGAGGTGGACGCGACATTCATGGTTGTTTCTTCCATGTGTTATGAGAAGGTTAGAGGACAATTTGAAGGAACCCAATTTCTTTTTGCACCTTGTAGGTCCCAGAGTTTGAAACCAACCTTGGCAGCAAGCGCCTTGACTCACTAGTCATCTTGCTGGGTATTTTAAATGAATATTAAAAGTAGACAATTATTCCAACAATTTCTGAAAAGGCTCTTTCTGTACTTCTGTTGCTTTATATTATATATAGAGATGTGAATTAATGTCCTCAGCACTGATTATTGCAAAATGGAAATATCATCAAGTTTGGATGTTCACCTTCCTAGACCAGGATGGAGAGGGGAAGACTTTGGACTTTCCACAGGGGAGGGAACCCTGACTGCTCTTCAGACTTGAGAGGGAGGGGGAGAGGAGTGGGGGGATGGGGAGAGGAGTGGGGGGATGGGGAGAGGAGTGGGGGGATGGGGAGAGGAGTGGGGGGATGGGGAGAGGAGTGGGGGGATGGGGAGAGGAGTGGGAGGTTGGGAGGAGGCGGAATTTTTTTTTCTCAATAAAAAAAAAGAAAGGTATACAGAAATAGAGAAAGGAAAAGTCAAGAGGCAAAAGATATATGGGATCAATTATTCTAAGAAAAGCTGGGTAGAATAAGCTAAGCTAAGGCCAGTTACTTATAAGTAAGAATAAGCCTCCATTTGTGATTTGTTTGGGAACTGGGATGTGGGCCCCACAGAAAAGCAGAGAGCAAAGAGCTAAAGAGTAAGAAGAGCAACAACAACAGCAACAGTCCTCTGACCTCTAACTATGGACATTGGCACAGGTGTGCACATGTGTATGCTCACCCACTTACCCCCAACCCCTGACACACACACATTAAAAATAGCTTGAAAAATGAAAAAAAAAATCCATGGATGACTGTGGTGTTGGGCAAATATTGTTTAACAGTAGATGCCTGAGCTAGGGTATGTTCAGGACTTTTCAAATAGCTCTGGAATGTTCCTTTGACCTTACATTTTTGTAATTTGTCTGTGGTTTTGTATATCTATTTTTTCAGTTTATTTTGTAATATTATGATTAAAAATGGAAACGTTAAAAAAAAACAAAAACAAATTAGAGATGCTCTATGCCCTTTATTGTCAAATATTCATCCAAGATTCAATTCTTCATATAAAAGAAATGAGTACTGTTAAATAATATAAAACAGGTAGAAATTATCTGTAAATAAAATCGAGCCTTTCTCTATTATGTATTCAACAACCAATGACTACACTATCACTCTATAACAACGGAGAACCTTCTAGTGGAGTCCAGATGGACAGGACTCCATCTCTGATGAGAGCTACCCAACTTTTATTGTTTCTTAGATTTCACCTCTGTATTTCTTGGACATTCATATTATCTAATTTTGTTGTTATTGTTGTTGCTATGACAAAATACCCAACAAAAGCAACTTAATAGTGTAAAATTTTATTTTGTTCCATAGTTTTATGATACAGTGCACCATGCACGGGAAGCCAGTACAGCAGGAGGCAGCTGCTCACAGTGTATTCAGTCAGGAGGCAGAGAGATAAATATCGATGGTCAACTTACTTTCTTCATTTTATTAAGTTTGGAAAACCAACCTTTGAAAAGGTGAACCCCAAAGTTAGAGTGGATGATGTGGGATTTTCCTCTTTATGCTGTGAATAGGTTTTTGATTAATTAAAAAAAGCTGTTTTGTCCTATGAAAGGGCAGAATATAGCCAGGCTGGAAGAGATATATAGAGAGAGTAGGCAGAGTGAGGGAGACACCATGTAGCTACTGAAGGAAAAAGATGCCAGGCCAGAACCTTACCGGTAAACTACAGTTTCTTGATAGTACATAGATGAAGAGAAATGGGTTAATTTAAGTTATAAGAGCTAGCTAACAATGTGCCTAAGCAATTGACCAAGCAGTGTTGTAATTAATATAATTTCTGTGTGATTATATGGGTCTGAGTGGTCAGGAAATGAGCCTACACACACAGATACACACACACACACACAGAAACACAAACTTATGCACGTGCAACATGAGCACACCTTCACAATCATTCCTCTAGTGATTCCAAATCAAATAATGTTGATAATCAAGATTAATTACCATGAGATCTAATAGGCTTCTTTCATTGGTGCCTATTTAAGTCAGTTTGGGCTGTGATAGAATTACCACAGTGCTGTTATACACAGATCTCTTTCATTCATTGTTCTGAGAAGCTATGAGCCCAAGATTTCATGGTACTGACACATTCACTTCCTGCTGAGGGTCACTACTTGACTTGCTAATGACTGGACACCTTCACCTTCCCACGTGGTCTTTTCTCCCTGTAAAAGGAGGGTAAGATGGAGAGTGTGATGGCTCTTCTTGGTTGTCAACTGGATTACATCTGGATTCACTGAAATCCAAGTGACTGGACATACCTGTGAGGGACTTTTCTTAATTAAATAATTTAAAGTACAAAGACTCACCTTTACTCTGGATCTTTAAGGTGGAAAGATTTAGTTTTAATCTGGGTAATACTGTCAGCTGACAGTAATGTAAAAGACACAAACAAAGAAGCTTTACCTCACTCCGGGAGCAAATCCATTCCTTCATTAGAATTGGCGTCTATGTCTTCAGGATTCTGGTGTATATTGAGACACCCAGCAATGTGGACTGAACAGCTACTGGATTCTTTGACTTTCCTCTGGTAGATAGCCATTGTTGGAGTAGCTAATCTACAACCTGTAAAATTCTCTAATAAATCTGATACACACACACACACACACACACACACAAGCATTCTCTCTCTCTCTCTCTCTCTCTCTCTCTCTCTCTCTCTCTCTCTCTCTCTCTCTCTCTCTCTCATTCTGTCAGTTCTGTTCCTTTAGAAAACTCCAAATAATACAGATTGACAAATTACGGAGACACTCAGAAAGTGGGAGAGGGAAAAAGAGAGAGAGAGAATTTAAGAAACTTAAAACATCTCTCCTTTTATAAGACTGCTGTTATGTAAGGTTATGTCCCTTTTGGTAGAATTTAACTTAACATTAGTTTTCTGCTAAATGTTCTATCTCAGTTTATGATTGCTTTGGGGAGTTAAAATCCTCAAATATATGATCCTTCTGCCTCTCTATTTCTAGTAGTAAAATGACAGACAGACTGACCCATGTCTGACTCCACATTTGATTTTGAGGAAAGCATAGTTCAAACCACAGCACAGCCTTCTTATAAAGCTTAACTGTCAGCTTCTCTGTTTTTGTTACTCTTATACTAAAACAAACTCTTCATGTGACCCTGGGACAGTCCCAAGTGAATTCATTCTATTTACCTGTGTTAAAATGAGGGTATTACCTGAGGTTTTAGACTCAATAGAACACGATGTCTGCTCCTTCAAAGACAACTAGGACAGAGAAGCCTTCACCAGCGAGAGTGGGGCCGGGCTGACAGCGGAGTTGATAAAGTACTTGCCTAGAATGCATGAGGATCTGAGTTAGTCTCCAGAAGCTCTAAAAAGATCAGGTTCCAGTGCTGCATGCATGCTGCACACTTACAGTCCCGGTGGTGGGAAGAGGAGATGAAACAGACCGACCCTGCAGCAAATACTGGCCAGGCAGCCTACACTGCAAGTTCTAGGCCAGTGAGAGACATGCTTCGAAAAACAATGTGAACAGGACCTAACACCCAAGCTTGATCTCTGCCTTCCATATGCACATTCATACACACATACACACACACACACACACACACACACACACACACACACACACACACACACACACACGAGGAGTAAAGGAGAAGGAGCAGAGAGGAAAAGAGTGTTGAGAACAGTATAGTATTAGATGATAAAATTCAGGTGATGTTTTTATAGGGCGCAGGGAGGAAGATACCCATTCAGGACAACAGAGAAGATCCCAGGTATATTATTAAATAGAGATATGAATGAGAAAGGAAAGCAAGAAGCGCTTGGGGCAAAAAAGGACAAGGAAACTTTAGACAATCCAACAACTCCAGAAGCTGAGTAGGAAGTATTTAACTAAGTGTAGCATAAACTTGGCATTCAAAAGGGGGCTACTGTATATTTCTTCAAAAGCAACAGCTTCTTTGTCCTTGAAAACATCAAATATATGTGAACTATAAAGTATAGCACTTAAAATAAGAGATGTACTGGATATATATGAAATTGGAGTAAAAGTGAGTTTTGCTGGTGAGCATGAATTTAGTACTTTGAGCGCTTGTCATAAGTCCTGTTAAAAGATACTGAATGAATAGGACTTGAGTCCTGCATGGGCCAAAAATCACTGTGTGCACATGTTACTCATCAAAGATCATTACTCATTGTTTTTCAGTTAACCCTGAGTCATTATTGATATACGATAGCCACTCCGACTTATTCATTTGATTTATCCCACAAATAGACTAGGGGGTGATGACATTCCTTTACTATACTCTTAATCACCAGACAGGCCTGACTGAAAAAATTCCTTGAAGTTACTATTTTAGGCAGGTGGTCATTAAATATATTATAATAAGGAATAGCAAAATTTCTAGAATTTTCTTTACCAAGACAGCAAGTTCTCTTCTCAAGGCCTAAATGCATATATTTTAAGATAATTTGGTACCCAGTTGGCATTGTGACAAGCGAAGTCTGCCGACAAAAGTGTGAAGCAGCAGCAGTTGAATGAAAGCGAGAGTCCGAGTTTCCCCTCCCTCCCTCCCTCTCTCCCTCCCTCCCTCCCTTCCTCTCTCCCTCCCTCTCTCTCTCCCTTCCTCCCTCCCTCCCTCCCTCCCTCCCTCCCTCATTCCCTCACTCTTTACTCTTTCTTTCCTTCTCTTTTTCCTTCCTTCCTTCCCTCTCACCCTCCCTTCCATTCTCCCTCTCTCCCTGCCTCCTTCCCTCCTCCTTTCCCTCTCATCCTCCCTTCTTCCTCCCTCCCTACTTCCTTCCCTCCCTCCCTTCTTCATTCTTTCCTTCCTTCTCTCCCTCTTTCCCATCTTCTCTCCCCTTTCTTTCCATTCCTTTCCCCCTTTTCCTTCTTGTTTTCTCTTTTTAAGAGGTCACATATAAGCCAGGATGACCTGGATCTCATTATGTTTAATTTTTGATCCCTCTGTTTTCACTTCCTGAATTCTGGGGTAAAAGTATGCCACAAACTCTGGGTTTGTGCAGAGCTAAAGACTGAATCGAACACTGTACCATGCTGTACCAACACTATACCAGCCAAGCTCCTTCTTAGTCTTAAGATTGTATTTTCTTGGCATAATTTCCCAGAGACTCCAGATTCAGCATCTATGTCCCTACCTCTTTCTTCACTCTCTTCTAGGTGCATTTATTTCTGTCTGTTCTACTAAAGAAAAGTAAAAGAAAGACTTTACTCTGTTCTCATAACCTTTAAAACCTTGTTATTTATCAAGAATTTTACCTGTGATACTGCCTGGAATATTCTCCTTGTGTCTCTATAGCCTTATTACAAATTCTTGCAAACACTCCAGGAAGCTTAGCTCCCAAAGAGCAATTTAAAGTGCAGTGAAACTATGGTACAGACAGAAGGTATAATGGAGGTAGGAGGGACAGGGAAGATGTCACCTCTAGACCCTTCCTTCTGTCCATTTGTATGAGCTACTTTTTATACTGCTGTGACCTAAGCAATTTCAAGAAGGAAGGGCAAGTTTTGTCTGATTTTTTTTTTGTTTTTTTTTTTTTGTTACAGTCATTCTATCATTGCATCATTGCAGGACCGGCATATGGATAGCAGGATCTTGAGGCAGCTGATCACTTTACATCCATAGTGAGGATGAAGAGAAAGATGCACATTGATGTTAAACTCATTTTATTTTTCCTTTTCATCATTCTGGTACCCCACCCTAAGGAACAATTCCGCCAGCAGTCTCAGGTCTTCTTAATTAACACAATCCAGAAACTCCCTTCATGGATATCCCAGGTGGTTTGTTTTCTTGGGAATCCTAAATTTTGTTAAGTTGACAATCAAGATTAACCTATCACAGCCTTAAATTGGTAATGGCTTGTCTATGGAACCAAGACTCTCCCTGAGGCTAAACAACAGTCATTTCCTATTCAATGCTGGTGGAGTTTAGAAGACTTGACAACTTTTCTCAGTAACTGCAGTCTCAGGAGTACAGTGGGTGGATGATTTATTTGTAGATAGCTGAGGTGTCCATTTTCCAAGTATTGGAGTCACAAGAGGGACGAGGCTACTGATGTTATGTTTACAGAACATTCAGATGGGAAGACCTGGAGTAGGAGGGAAAGTATTTTGCCCCTTCATCTTCATCTCCGAGAAGTAGTATTTCCGTGCATCCCATCCATCATTTCTGTACTCTTCAACCTGCAGTTTCCTGGTGTTAGGTGGAAGGAAACATGTAGTTCAAGCTGGAAAGCATCTTGCCAAAGCTCGGCAGAGCAGCCATCTTTCCTGGATTTATAGGATCTTGTTTCTGCCTCCATCTGAGAGGCTCATATTTTGTCTTTGGTTGCAGGTGCAAAGCTGAGCAGATTCATGGTTGTAGCTGAGAAGACACACAGAGGCACACGCTGTGCGAATTATTTTCATGTGGATAATATACTTAGGGGGCCTCGACTTGATCATACCAGGCTTATCCTGATCTGAGCCTGGGATTTCCATTTTGATTTTAAAATTAAATTATTTATGTGTTTCTGTTTTTATCCATATATGTTCACTACTCACAATGTTGAATGAATTTTAAGAAACAAATTTCATCCATAATGTCATCAACGATATTAAAAGCTTTAAAAGCACCTATGTAGTCATCTATCCAACTATCCAAGCATCCATTTGTTATTGTATAATCTAGCGTTTAAGCAGCTGTTGTTAGAAAGTGTTGCCATCTATTTATATTAAATACATATGGCATTGTTTGGGGAATTCTTTTACTTTGACAATATATACTTTTATTTGTGACAACATACACAATATCCGCTGTCTGTGGTGTGTGTGTTGTGCAGACGTGTGACTGCATGGACTCATAGTACATATGTGGAGGGTAGAGAAGGCCATTGAGTGTATTTGTCGGTTACTCTCTACCACACCTTGGCAGACTGGATCTTCTGTTGAGCCTGCCACTCCTCATTGTGTCTCTGTTGGTTTGGCCAGCAGCTCAGAAGAGCCATTCTTTTTCTTGCCCCCTCAGTGCAGGGATGGCAAGCACAGACATGACCATGCCAGCTTACCACTTAGGGATTTGAACCCAAGACTTTATGCTTGGACAGAGAGTGTTCGTATTTACAGAGCCATTTTGATATTAAAGGAAATTTACTGGGATGTCAATGGATGTGTTCATAAATGACCTGGGTGGAATAAGCAAGCATGTGGATTGGTTTTAATTTCTATTTCGGTGCTGATATCCCTCTGTCATTAGAGGAAAGCTTTCATACGGTGAAATATAATTCGGGCTTGAGAGTGAGCTGTGTAAACATCTGCCCCTGCAGTTTTCAAAGGACTCCACATAGCTGCCTCAGGGTTACTTTGGATTGAGGAGGAAGACAACATAGGACACTCCTCCTGGGGCTGCTCTACTTCTCTTTTTATAAATACTGTCAACTTTCACAGGGTGACATTTTTACTTTACTGTACTTATTTATTTTGAGCCTAAAGGTTCTCAGGGCTTCAAAATATCTTTGCAAAATGCTGATCTTTGTGCAGCATCTCAATAGAGTGCTCGCCTCTCCTCCAGCTGGCCTTGCAGCTCTCCCGAGTATTCTCTCTGCTGATTCTCCATTCTGGAGGCTGATGTAGCACAGGAGGAAGAATGTCAGAGGATGGTTGCTGACATCAGCCTTGGCCTTCACATGCATCCTCATGCTTTTATAAGTACACACACACACACACACACACACACACACACACACACACACACACAAGTGTATGCACACATGTACACCATACACATTAAAAATAAAAAAGGGCTTATTTCAACTCATACTTTTAGAGGGTTTAATACATGGCCCATGTGTCACCTTTATTTGGGGGCCAGTAGTGAAGCAACACATTATGATGGGGACGCCTGAAAACAACAACAAAACCACTGAGCTCATGACATGATGAAAGAGGAGAGGGGAAGGGAGTGCTGAATTTCCGTGTTCTCTTCATGGACATACCCTGACACCAAAGACTGTCTGCTAGTCCCAAGCTCTTAAAGGTTCTACCACCTCCCCAAAGAGCCAAAGTACTGACAAAATCTATAAAAACAGAGCTTCTGGGGGCGTCCAAGATCCAAAGTGTGGCAACTCACAACCCAGAAAAAAGCAGTTGACATTAGAAGACACACATGTGACTCAAAGTGGAATCAATTGGTTTGTTTGCTTTAATATATCATTGGTGACACAGGACTTAAGTGTCCCTGGTCCTCAGTAGCAGGATGGGGCAATTGATAGGGTTGAAATGACTACTATGACAGTGTTGGGGAAAGAAAAATAAAAACCAGACAGGCCTCTACTGTTAGGTAGATGAGCCAATTTAGTGTGGTAGGAAAAGACAGACTTTTCCTCCTCCTTCATAAAGATCAAGACAGGTTGTCCAGAGACAGTTTTATTTATTTATTTATTACAGATTTATGTGACATGAAAGACTTCAAAAACTCCTTGGGAAAGGAGCTTATGTTGATGCTTTTAGCTTCAGTGAAGTACAGTCAGGCACAAAGAAATCAGAAATAGTGTGATCTAACCCTGTAGTCAGAGCCTGGCAACCTGAGCAAGCCAAGCTTGGCCGTCTGTCCTCAGTAAGCCAATTAAAGGAATAAGTCACAGGGAAAAAACAAAGAAAGAATACTGATCTAACATGGCTACCCTGGGGAGATGGAGAGAGAGGTATAATGATCCCCCCTAAGTTACAGTTAACTTAAATCCAAGGTCTGGATTTAAGTTGAGAGTCAGAGGAACACACAGCTAAGCAGTCCTGATCCTTCTGTGGGATGCGGTCCTGCCCATCATCTTTGTTAGGACAGGTCTTCTCTGACAAAAAGTCTGGTAAGTTACCAGAAGTGTGAAAAAATTTTTCAGGACACTGGATTCTCCTGCAGCTGGTACCAGGGCTTCACCCATTTCATTTCCCCAATTTCTTAGTGATGATTGTCTCCATAACCTGCTAGTCAAAGGGTCCCCATATATTTCTAGAATACCTTCATTCCTGCCGGCATGGTTCACAAACAACAGCAGACTAAGGAGTGAGCTCTTCAGACATGCTGAACGATCCAGTTAGTGATCCCTCTTCCCACACGAGGCAACAGGACCTTTCCGCAGTGGCGGTTTTCCCGTGAAAACGGGGATACAAAGCTTTCCAGGCTGTGCCTTACTTTGGGGCAATGAAGTTCTCTTTTCTATGACCCTCTTGAGGAAGAGTCCTGTGGTTCATTTTCCTCCCTTTAGAAAAGTTAGAGGACAGGATGGCAAAAGATCCAAAGGGGTCGGAAAGAGCTCTGGAGTCAGCTGTTTCGTAACTTCCTCTGTTCAAAACACTCAGTACACCAAGGAACTCTAATTGGAGGCATTGTGTTCTAAGCATCAAGAACATTTAACTTTAAGCAATGTGAAAGTGGGAACAACTTTAAACACACTTCTATTCAAGCTCAAAGGTGGCGTAAGGGGTCAGGGATCCCTCAAATTAGGGCAAGATCTGTCTCACAGTGCAAATGCCAACCACAGACCAGGAAATATTAGGATAGTGCTACTGCTCTCTGCTCCACGACTGGTTTCAGTATTAGCAAAGAACGTGAAAAATCCTACAAGGTAATTGCTGAAGCTGTTCATGAAGAGTTTGGAGAGTAGCCTCTTGTTTTACTGTTACGTCTATGATCCTGTCTGAGGATAAGAACCATTTTCTTATAAACATGGGTCAGCATCCCAGCCATTTTACCTTGTGCCCTGAGAGTCTCAGGATACATGGCTAGTTTGTGTCTTAAGCCTTATCCCCTAGAGTCTCTGATTATGTGGCTGACACCATCAAGCATGGCAAATTCTTCTCCTCCAACTTGCACATCTGACCAATTCAACCTTCCTTGTGTAATTCCAGTTCTACCTCTGTAATTTCAGGACTCAAAGACATTTGATGTTACTCATCTTCCCTTGGACAACCCAATGCCCCTTTCCCTGGAAAGGGCAGGCATTTTCCCTCTTGTCTCAGTTGCTTTTATCTCTGCTGTGAAGAAATACCAGAGATGAACATTTTTAAAGGGAGGGTTTATTTTAGCTCGCAGTTGGAAGATGAAGTCCATCATGGTGGAAGTCATGGCAGCAGGAGCTTGCAATAACTATCACAGTGTATCCATAAGCAAGAAGCAGGATGGTGGGCCCCTTTGTTCCGTCCCACCTGGTTAGTTTATACCTGAAATAACCACACAGATATTGTATTAATTAAATTACTGCCTGGCCCATTATCTCTAGCCTCTTATTAGCTAACTCTCACATCTTGATTCAACCCATTTCTAATAATCTGTATGTCACCATGAGGTCGTGGCTTACCGAGAAACATTCAACATGTCTGACCTGGCAGCTCCATTGCAGCTCTTTCTCTGCTTTCTGCTTTCCAGAATTCAGTTCTGTCTCCCCACCTACTTAAGTTCTGACCTATCACCAGGCCCAAAGCAGTTTCTTTATTAACCAATGAAAGCAACACAAATACAGAAGAACCTCCTACACCAGTTCCCTTTCTCCTTTTTGTACTCCAGGAACCCAGCCCATGGATTGGTGCTGCCCACAGGCAGGGTGGGCCTTCCAATCTCAGTTAATGTCCTCTGGATGATCCTTTATAGACATTCATGGAGGTTTGTCTCCTGTGTGATTCTTGGTGCTACCAAGTCGTAAACAATCCCTTCTTCCTCTCACACATCTTCATGACCACACACAAGTTCCTAAAACTGTTTTCACATGTTCTATACAGAATGTCTGTCCTACCTTATTAACTATGTACCACCTACCTCATGAGAGGATGGATATGTTATATGTGCCTTCTTTCTTTCTTCCTTCCTTTCTTTCTTTCTTTCTTTCTTTCTTTCTTTTTTTCTTTCTTTCTTTCTTTCTTTCTTTCTTTCTTTCTTCCTCTTTTTAAAACTCTTTTCTGATTGGGAGCCCAACACTCAGCTATCAAAGAATGACACAGAGATTTACTTTTACTTATAAATAGCCAGCCTTAGCTTGGCTTATTTCTAGCCAGCCTTTTTTTTCTTTAACATAAATTAAATTAATTATCTTTGACTTCTGGGTTTTTATCTTTCTATATTTCTGTATATCTTTCCTTTCCTTCCTATTTCATGTCCAACTGTGAGACTGGCCTCCAGCATCCCGCTCTCCTCCTTTTCTTGCTCCTCTCTCTCTTTTTGTCCTATTTATCTTCTCTGCTTGTCAGCCCACCTATACCTTTTCTTCCTAGCTATTTGTTGTTCAGCTCTTTATTAGACCAATCAGTTGTTTGGGGGCAGACAAAGTAACACAGCTTCACAGAGCTAAACAAATGCAACAACAACAAAAAAATGGACCACATCTTTAAGCATCATTGAACAAATAGTCCACAGCTTAAACAAATGTAACACATCTTCAACTAGTATTCTACAACAGCTATATGAGTATGTAGAGCTGATTTCTCTTCATATTGTATAAATGTTTTGCATTTTGCTAAAGATTTCCAAGGAGAGATGGTATAATGTTCATTTTCCTCTGTGTCACTGGTAACATGGCACACTGCATAACCAACTTGAATTTGTTGAATGAAAGACAAGATACCTAATGTATCCTTACTCAGTTACTAATTCCCTAATTTTTAATACTTTTCCTTGTTAATAAACATACTTATTTATTAGTTAGCTCAAATCAGATAACTAGTCTTTGCTTGAGGAATTTTCAGTGCATTGAGATGGCAAATGAGAAAATGTGTACAAACAACTAGTTTTCTACACAATAAGAGAATGAAGAGTTTCTCAATTTCCAGTACAAAGTACGAAAAGCTCTTTCCTTTCTCCGCACCATTCCATTCCATGAAGAAAATAAAGGGCTGAGGATATAGCTCAGTTGGTATAGTATTTGTCTAGCATGAAGGTTACTATCCAGCACTGTATAGACATAGTGGCTCACAATTGTAATGCCAGCACTCTGGAGGAAAAGGCAGGAGGATCAAAAGTACAAAGTCATCTCAAGCGCCATAAACTGCTTGAAGCTACCCTGGGTTAGGTGCCATGACATCCTATTGTCTCAAAAAAGATTGTGCTAAACTGAAAACAAACAGACAAAGAAAAAATTGATGCCCCCCCCCTACAAAAGAAATTAACAACAACAATAACAAAATAAACTGAAAAATTCAGACCAGAACAGTTCAAAAATAGGTATGCAATCTCATGTTTCAGCTTATTTTAGTCTATAGAAAATACTTGCTCAGACTAATGTTATTTATTTCATTAATACTGTGTTTATTAGTGAGGTAAATGCGAGTATGTATGTATATGATACGGGTGTCCTCTTAAAAGTCTGTATGCCTATTTGTCTTTTATCATTGTACATACATAATTTCAAAATTTCACTTAGATCATATTTATACTTGAGTTCACGAATGTTCAACTAACTCAGCACTGTGGAGCAATGAACCAGATAACCTTTTCTTTGATTCTGAATTCCTAAAGTTTACCATGCTGCACCCTTCTCCCAAGTTGTAGTAATCACTAATATCTACAGGTATTGCCATATATCCCCATGAGGAAAATAGCCAAATTCAGTCTCAAGTTAAGCACACACTGGCACAGAAGTTCAAAGATAGGGTCTTAGGGAAGTGCTCATATAATTTCACTGATCAACAGCAATAAAGCAAAAGTTGGAAATAGGAAATTTGGATATTTATTGTTTCATCCATCTAGAGCCAATATTTCCCTTTCACTATTTCCTTCTAAGCAGTATAGCAATCTGTTCTTTAAATAGTTACACAATCTTCCATACGCAGAAATGTTAATCAAAGTTCTCGCTACTCTTTCCTTATGAATATCAATGCTGGCTTGTTTTCCTCTAGACACAGAACTACAGAGGACCCTGACAGCCCTGCCACATCCCTTGCCACTTCACTTTCATGTCTGTGTCTTGCACTGAAATTTCTACACCACTGTGTGGAAATATACAGTACATGGATTTGAGTATTGATAGGTGTTTAATCTGAGACAGAAAGCAGCCACACATTCTCCACAGTATGGATGTGTAACCCCCCCTTTTCCTACTTGTTTAATAGCAGCTATTGCAAGGCATTAGTTTATTTTAGATACTGAGTCTCATGTAGCCCAGGTATGCTTCATACTACATAGCTGAAGTCAATTTTGAACTCCACATCTTTCTGCCTCTACCTCCAAAGTACAGGGCTATAGCTATACACCACCACACCAGTTTACATGGAGTTGGTGATGAACCCAAGTCTTCATACATGCTAGGCAAGCACTTGATAGAACTATGTCTCTAGATCCTGCTCTAGCTTTTTGTTGTTTTAATTTTAATTTTTAATTATGTGTGTCTGTCTGTGCAGTGTGTACACTTGAGTTCTGGTGCCCATGGAGGACAGAAAAGGACATTTCTGTACAAGGAGAGACTTGCTCTAAATCACATACATTATGTTAACTACATTCTAGGTTGCTGAAACAAAAATCCCTGACAAGAAGCAACTTAAGGGAGTGTCTTAGTCGGCAGTCAGGGAGTGTCTTAGCAGTGCTCTACTGCTGTGAACTGACACCATGACCATGGCAACTCATGTAAAAAAGGCATTTAATTGGGACTTACTACAGTTTGAGAGTTTGGTCCGTGATCATCATAGCAGGGAGCATGGCTGGATGTGGATGTGTAATGATGTAGTCGTAGCTAAGAACTTTATATCACAAACTACAGAGAGACAGAGAGAGAGAGAGAGAGAGAGAGATTGGACAGCACTCCAGCCACACACCTATTTCTACAAGCCTATACCACCTAATCCTGATTCTATTGAACACTTCCACTCCCTGGTGACTAAGCATTCAAATGTGGAAGCCTCTGGGGCCCATTCTTATTCAAATCGCTTCAGGAAATAAAGGTTTGCTTTGAAGTTCCAGGAGATATAGCATGCCATGACAGGGAAGATATGGTGGCTGGTCACATTATGCACTTATGCACAGACGAAATGTGTCTAATGACACATTAAGTCTCTTCAGTATTCAGGAATGTTCCGTGATGTATACTGAGATAAACTGTGAAACAAATCACTGTTTTGGCTTAAGGGAAAATGGACTTTTCCCTGAAGGGAGTTGGTTGTGCCAGGACTAAGAGAACAGTCACTCTGGAATTCTCATATCTTCTACATTCATTCTTATCTGCTCTTCGGAGAAAAGGCTGCAGGAGCTGGCTTACCATGCAACTGGGTAGAAGAGATGTGTACTGGACTTCCCAGGGTACCTGCTGTACTTGCCAGGTCCCAGAGCAAAGGGTTACATGGAAAACATATGGAAGGCAAGTGGGGCTAGAGAGATAGGGAAAGTCCAAGGCTAAAATGCTGTGGGCCTTGAGACACCTGATCATTCCCTCAGGACATTTACATGCACTGAGCTTTTCTTCCTTGGTATTTGAGGACCAAGTTCTCTCACTAATCTATCTTGTGGGTGGATGGGGGTGGAAGGTTCCTTCTCCTCTGTCACTGGTTTCTTGCTTCTTTTGATCCTGATGATGCTTTATTTCAGTTCTGATTCCTGCCATGAAGTTGAAGGGGAAAGTCAGTATCGGAGCTAGTGATGAAGGAAAGAACAAGAACTTTTATCTTGTATGTTTATTACCTTGCAAAATGATGCAAGAAAGGTTGGTTTCCTGTTGGATTTTTGGGAAATATTCAGTTTACAGAATGGCATGTGTTCATTCTAGAAAAATTTGAACAAAAAATTAACTTTGCATGTCTGTGTATTTGTATGTGTATTCATACATGTGTGTATGGGTTCATACATGTGTGCAAATGAGTATGGAGCCCAAGAAATAATATGGGATTCCCCTCTGTATGCTATGAATACCATTAGTTAATAAAGAACTGGCTTGGCCTGACAGAATAGAACAGAGCTAGGTGGGGAAAACTAAACTGAATGCTGGAAGAAAGAAAAGAGGAGTTAATGAGAAGTCATGTGGCCCCTTCGGACACAAATGCCAAAACTTCACCTGGTAAGCCACATGGCAATACACTTATTAATAGAAATGGGTTAAATTGAAATATAAGAGCTAGTCGATAAGAAGTTAGAGCTAATAGGCCAAGCAATGATTTAATTAATACAGTTTCTG
Source organism: Microtus pennsylvanicus (assembly GCF_037038515.1). Lineage (NCBI taxonomy): Eukaryota > Metazoa > Chordata > Mammalia > Rodentia > Cricetidae > Microtus > Microtus pennsylvanicus. The sequence goes on along the minus strand of NC_134588.1, from coordinate 10,345,452 downwards.
TGTGGTTATTTCAGGGCTGAGCAGTCAGGAACAAACTAGTGGCCTCTCACAACAAAGAAATGTCTTCTTGGATTGTTCTCTAGCTTATTATTTTGATTCAGCATTAGATGAACCTTGGGCTTACCCATTGGCTAGCCTGAATGGCACACATGATTCAGGGATCTCCCTGACTCTCCTCACTATGGTCACAGTATATCTGATTTTCACATGGGTGACAGAGATCCAGCCTCATCTCATCATACAATAAACACTTCACTGGCTAACCTGTCTCCTCATTTGTAAGAAGGCAACTCTATTCCAGTGGCTACTGAGAGTTTATTTTTAATTTTTGTCTGTTTATTTTTGTTTGTTTCCCAGTAAGTATGATTAAGATTTGGTAGAAATGCTTTCTAGATTCTAGCATTGGGTAATCAGTTCCAATCAGTTACCAATTTAGTAGAAATGTTTCAATGTTTTTGGGACACTTTTTTTCTGCTTCTTGATGCAGGATTTTACTGTCCTATTGTTTTATGCAAATGGTAAAATTTTAGACAGGCAAAAGTAATCCTGATCTAGAGGTTTGATATATTAAAGATAAACACAAAACAGGACATTGGCATACTTCTGTTACAATTTCCTAGATGTGAAGTTCTATAAATAAATTTTAATATTTGCAGAGTTTAAAAAATATTTATTTTAACTTTTATGTTATTGTTTTCATGTGTGCACGTATATGCATAAATGGATTCTTGTTCCATACAAAGACCATAAAAGGGTGTAAGTTTCCTTGAAATCGAGTTACAGACCCTATGAGTTTCCATGCCAAACCTGGGTTCTCTGCAAGATCAGCAAGTCCTCTTAACCACTGAACCATCTCTCTAGCTCCAACATCAACCTCCATCAGTACTTTTTTAGTTAATTTATTTTTCATAATACATGTAGAAAGACAATAAATATTTCTCATTAGGCACTTGACAAACAAAATTTCTTAAATATTAGTTCATATTACACAGGTAGCAACTGTATTTGTTCTTGCATGTGTCGGGAGTCAAAATACTCATTAGTTAGTGCATTCTAGTCTTTTACAAGCTTGGCGTTTAGTTTATACACACTCTGATTGATCTGAGAAGTTTCACTGTAGCCAAATAGCAAAGGGGGCAGGCAGGAGTGCAAGGCGCTGGAGTATAAAAAGCTTTACTAAGGCATAGTTAGGAACAAGTGCAGTAACCCCTGTACTTCTGCTGTGTATATATATATATATATGTCAGTGGTCATGGAGTGGAGCAGGTCTGACCTTGTTTGAGAAGCTTGGTAAAAATCTCATATTGACAAACATTGTAGGCCAGCAATTATTTTGCAATGACCTTTCTGTATAATTGAAATCTCCTGTGCAACTCTGGTCTGTAAAGACTCAGGCGGCATGAATATGGCATTAGCTACAGGGTCACAAACCTTTATTATACTTGTTTTCTTGCTTATGCATTCATGGCTCTTGTATGTCACAGCACAGAGAAAGGAATTCATACATATGCAGTGATGGGTATGAACTCCTGACCAGAGGTGCAACTGATGGCTGAAGGTCCAATGAAAGGCAGAGTTTTACAAGACAGTGATCTCACAAATCACCTCAGACTGTCTCCAAGGTTCTTGACTTGATTCTAAGAGGACAGGGATGCTCAAGGTAAGAATTCCATGGACTCAAATCAATACCTAGCCTGAAAGTATAGAAAGGGTCTTAATACAAATGAGAGGAATTCTTATATCCAGGAGTCATATCACTCAGCAATGTAACTCTTCTATCAACTTGGCTTGTTAGAGGACCAAGAATAAGAAGGGACTGGAGAGATAGCTTAATTGGTAAAATATTTGCTGTGTTATCATGAAGACCAGAATTAAATTTCCAACACTAACATAAAAAGCTAGATGTGGTCATGGGCTTGAAATCCAGGGCTGGGGGTGAAGAACAGGAGGCTTTCTTGCCCAGTTAGTCTAGATGAATTAGTGAACTTCAGATTTAGTGAGAGACACTGTCTCAAATACTAAGGTGGAAATGGTAGAGAAAGAGACCCATTTTTGACCTCTGGCCTTCACATCTGGACACATGCACACACACACACACAAAAGTCAGGGTCAGGATTTCTTGTTCAGGAGGGGATATGGACTCAGACTTTAGGAGAGAGAATACTCAGCGTGTGGTGGGAACTTTGGCATCAATGGTGCATTGCCTCTACATACATCAACCTCTTTTGTACCTCAAATAAAGGATAGATGTGTCTCCTCTCAGGCCTACTGAATTACTCCTTCCAAGCCTATCTTCCTGATGGATGTGATCTATGTATATAAAATAAGAAATAGAGGAGAAAGAGAGTAAGGCAAAAATTTCAAAAGTGTAGGGTGAAGGAGAAAATATTTGTATTAAGATTTACATTTCTTCTTTGGGTAAGGAGAAGGATTCAGAGAAAAATATGAAAGCCCAAAGTGGGTATGTTCAGTATCTTGATAATCTTTTATTTTGGTAATTGACCATATTTTCTATCACTCTGATGGATAGTGAATGTGTGGACTTTACCAAACAGAAATGTCCCGTTTCTAAGGAAAACTTGATCTTTGGGAAACTACAGGTTAGCATCAAGCTAACATAGGCTGCCCTTCTGATTGCACTTCAGTCTCACCCTAGAGACATGATGCTGTTTCTTAAGAAGCCTAGGATTACATGATCCGAAAAGAGTGAGACTTCCTGGGGTCAGAGTTGGGAGAGCCTGGAAGGACATTGGAGTCAATCTAGTCATAACAGTCTAGTTCTAGGTGTGTGTGTGTGTGTGTGTGTGTGTGTGTGTGTGTGTGTGGTGCACATATGTGTGTGCGCACAAGCATTCATAGATGATAGAGATAGGTAGATGAATAGATAGATGAGAGATGATAAATAGACAGAAAGAAACATGTGATAGATAAAAAGACAGAATATATTCTATCTAAATCAGACTATGAAAGTAAAAACAAGACCACAGACTGGGAGGAAGATAACTCAGGAGAGCAGTTAGACTTGAAGTTTCTGAGGGAATGCTTGGGGTGCTCCAGTCCAGCAGATGGGTAATGGAGGCCTTTGACAAAAGCTGTGAACTGAGCCCCAGTGACTCTGTCTGTGGCACAGAGCTTGCTTACCTCTTTTTCAGGCTATCTCCTCCTCTGTACCTCACCTAGTTGGCATTTTCAGGAAAGTTTATTTTACCCCAAATTGAGACTGCAATAAGTAGATGAAGAAATAGGAATGTGAGCATGGATTTTTATTTTTCCAAAGTTGAAAAGTTAACTAGGAGACAGAGGAACAGCTCTCTTCCATGGTCCCTGGAAAGGAAGTCTCTGGCACTGATTTGACTTGTCCTATCCAGAGTTTATCAACACCTATAGTTCTTGAAATCTTGTTTTTGATGCCCTTATTTGAACTACCTGGAGGCAAACATCAACTACTTGTAGCTCTTTATGTCCTGTTATTGAAAATGTTGTTCATTCTCTCTCAATGCTATCTTCCTATCTAACAGACTCAATCATAGCAATTCCATGCCAAGACGACTAGAAAGTAGATTTTTATAGTATCTACTAGTTGGAAAAAATAAAAACTAGTTTACAAGGAAATTACAGAGCCATGTAGTAAAACCTGCTTCTCAACAATGATGTATCTGTGCTAGTGTGCCTTCATAAATTATTTTTTAAAAATTTTTTGGTCTTTGGTAAAATTAATTTAATGTGTTCATCATGAAACAAAAAAAAATTTTCCTGTGAGCACCAACTTGGTTCTCATACCCTCCTTAGCATCAACAATCCAGCTGCCACAGGGATCACACGGTCCCTTCTGCAGATTTTCAGTCTTCCAGATAAAAAATAATTAAAATATGGATTCAGATGGACATTTGAGACCAGCTAACCCAGGATGTGACCAGCACCCAGCTTTCTCAGGTGCTCCTCCAAGACAATGCATACAAATAAGCAGGAAGCAGTCTTGAAAACCGATGTCCCAATTCCTTTAACCTGTTGTGCCTGACCTCTATAAGAAAGACATGGGAATGTTATGATCTGATGGCCTGGTCTGTCACTTGTTTACCCTGTCCCTTTAAGAGACAAGTCCAGCCCACTGCCATTACCCCCCCTCTGCCTTTGCAAGCTGGTCCCCCTCCTGTGAGCTTTCTGTCTCTGACCCAAGAGTGGTTGCTGCCACTCCTCCCCCACCTCTCTCCCTCTCTCTGTTTCTCTCTATCGCCCCTTTCCCCTTCCCTTCCATTTATTTTATAGTTTATTCATTATATTTATAGTTTATTCAGTGGGCTCACTGAATAAACTATACCCAGACTCTTTCTGCATGGCGTGTTTATCCATCTCTGTCTCTCACCCACTAGCGCCGGCTGTGGGTCTCAAGTCTCTGATCACCTGCCACTGCAGCTTTTCCTGGGACTGGCTTCTTCTCATGGCCCACCACCACCTCTTGGGGAACTACAGTTAGCCCTAGAGCTACAGCTATGGTTATGGAGTTGGTCCCATCCTCACCACTCCTTTTCCCTTAGAGGATGTGCAGTGCTTTGCACAGAAAGCTTGAGAGCTAGACCTAGCAGCCACAGGCTTCAGATTTAAGCACAAACATACTGGCTACAACAATGAAAACGAGAAGTTATGAGAATGGGTACAGGCAACAAACAAGTCATGAATAGGATTAAATGTTTGCAGGTGAAGGAGATGGGAATGCTGCACTGGGAGAAAGCTGGGAAGCAGTAGGTTTTCACCAGACAGGGAGAGAGGGTGATGTTTCTCTGTTGAAGGCTGTGAAGTGTTCAGTCCATGGGGCAGGCCTATGGGAGTGTTCATCACCCCCACATAATGCATAGCCAGCCCATGGGACCTATGGGAGAAATTCCTACCATCATCTACTGCATCCACAGCACAGCACAGAGGAGCCTTGCTTTATAAACTTATGAAGTTTTTAGGATTATGGTTAAAACATTGTACTTATTTTTATAACTTAAATTTAGAAAATTTGCTTGCAAAGTGCGCATTGGCTCTTGTTCAAGAGGATCTTGGTTCTATTCCTAGTACCCACATAACAGCTTCCAATTATCAGTATCTCAAGTTCCAGGGGATGTGACCCTCCTCTATCCTCTGCAACACTAGATGCAGACATGGTACACAGACACACACTTTACACAGAACACCCACACACATAAGCAAACAAAGAAATAAAGATTTAAAACTTCTTCACTCTCTGTCTCTGTCTGTGTGTATCTCTATTGTGCATGTGTATGTTTGTGTTTAAGTATGTATACATGCATATATATATTTATGCAAGTGTGCTCTTCTGTGGTTGTATGCACACACACATAGGTGCCATGGTACACATGTGAAGATCAGAGTAACACTTTCTATAGTGGATTGTCTCCATCCATCTTTTGCTGTTCCTCATGTCCCCAGTTACCTGTCCACAAGCTTACAGACTGTTTCTCTCTCTCTCTCTCTCTCTCTCTCTCTCTCTCTCTCTCTCTCTCTCTCTCTCTCTCTCTTTCTTTCTCTGTCTCTCATTTCCATACCAGACGCTGGGGTCATAGATACATGCCACCACATCTAGCTAGCTGTTGTGCATAGTTCTGGATCCAACTCAAACTCAGGCTGTCAGTTTGTGCTAAAAGCACTCTGATCTGTTGAACAATTTGCTGGCTTTAAACTTGTTTTTCTACTGAAGGTTAGTGAGGTCTGTTCAAGCACCTGTGTAGACATGTAATAAATCAAAAACTCTAACATAGTATAACCTCCTGGGCAAAAATAAATATGCTCTAAATGGATCCTTGAACCCCTCTTTTGGCTATCAAGTTATAGAAAAATAAACTTCACAAAACTGAAATTTCCCCAGGAGTCTCATGTTCAGAAAAGGAAAAGACTGAAGCTTAGTGCCAGCTAGAGGAAGAACTTGTCTTCTGGAAAGAGATTCCCCACAGTTAGGAAACTTGTCAGAACACCTGGCTAGGGCAACTGGAAATAGATCAAGAGGATGTGTGGCACTTTGACAAGAGTTGATTAGCTAAATGCAGTTCCAGCCATCTATTTACACCCAGGACTCATATCAGGACCCCAAAGATGGGTTTGGGAGGTCGCTGGACCTCTTCATTTCTCGTCTAAATGTGGCTCTTCTTATCTGCTCTTCACGATTGTGTGTCTCTTTACCTAGCCTATTATGGATGGTTGCCAAGCCTGGTTTATTTGAACTGCCAGGATTCAGGCTGTGACCCTGATAGTTCGGATCACATACCCTTATCTCTGAGGGATAATCCTGTGCTTTCAGAGAGCAAGTCCCTAACAATAATATGTAAGAAGAAGAAGAAATTTACTAGACTAGTTAAAAGAGAAAACTCTTGAGGCAGATTCTTTTACATCAACTACTGGGTTTATTAATGGTGTCTTACAGGGCCTGAAGCAAATTTTCTGTGTTTAGAATGAGCATTATACAAATATTTATCTCCTAAGATTGTGATGATAATTAAGTGAGATGCCAAAGGAAACTGCAACAGGGACTGACATACAATTTGCACAATGGTGAAATCTTGTGCGGAAAGAAGTTTGCATCAAAGATAAAAAAAACAGATATCAGTGAAAATTTTGTTCTATAAATGTTATGCAACTTTGAGTTTACAGCATTGTATTGACTAGATGTATATTATTTCGACACAAGCTAGAGTCATTTGAGGAGAGAGATCCCCAGTTGAGAAAATGCCTTTGTAAGATTTGTCTGTAGACAAGTGTCTACAATACTTCTGTTATTGATGATGGATGTGGCTGAGTCCAGCTCACTTGGGGGCAGAGCTATGCCTCCGTAGGTGAATGGTATAAAAAAATAGGCTGAGCAAGCCATGGGGAGCAAGCCAATAAGCAACAGTCCTCCATGGTCTCTGAATTATTGTCAGCCTTGAGGTTCTGGGCTTAAATTCCATCCTTGACTTCCCTCAGTGAGGGAAATAAGCAGTTTCCTTTTCAAATTGTTCTTTGTCATGGTGTTTCATCACTGTCATAAAAACCCTAATAAAAACATATGTGTGTGTGTGTGTGTGTGTGTGTGTGTGTGTGTAGACTTGGGGAGGCTGGAAGAGAGAATTAGATCCCATGGAGCTGGTAGTAGTTGTGGGTAAACTGTGGGACTTGTGTACTCAGAGCGAACTCAGGACTCGTGGAAGAGCAGTACCTTTAACTGCAGAGTCATTTCTCCAACCCCTAATGTGTAATGTTTGAAAGCCAAAGCCCATTTCTACCTTTTTTTTTTTAAAAAGAATATGCGTGAGACGAATAAGATCTAGAAGGTTCCTTCCTCATGGCAGAAATTCCATAGAGGAAAGATACTTTCAAAACTGTAGATGTTACATCTCTCTCCTTCTTTTTAGTTTTGCTCCAGTATTTTGTTTTCATCTCTTCCTGCTGAGTTGTGAGCTCACCTGCCTAGCATCACAGGAACTATTCATTATTCTTGCCTTTTACCCAGAATTCTTTGAATCCATTCAATTCTTGTTCTCATCCCATTGCGCCATCTACAATCTCCTTTTTAGTTCTTTAAATGAGTTTCTTCAGCCTTCCACACACCAGTAAGGTGATTAAAGTCTCCTTTTTTAAAAATCATACTTCCTCTAAATGCCTATGAGGATTGGCCCCTGGCAAAGCATTACCTCAAAGAAATGTAAATTACAAGCCACAGGGGCTTGTGGGGAGGATAATGGAAGTAAGTGTGTGATACCTCTCAGAGAATAAGGATTCAGCTGAAAGATTTTGATAGATAAAGCAAGTGTTTCCATAAAAGAAAAAGGCATAAAAAAAGTGCTAAGGAAGCCTAAAGGAATTCCTCTGGATAAACTGGGAATAAAAAGCATCAGAGGATGGGCAGGATAGATGGTTCAGTGGTTAAGACTACAATACTGTTTTTTCTGAGGAACCAAGTTTGGTTCCCAGCACCGATATAATGGATCACAACCATCTGTATCTCCAATAGTAGAGATATCACACACCTTCTGAACTACAAGAGCCCCAAGCATGCACATGGTGCACTTACAAACTTGCTGGTAATACATTAATACACACAAAACAAACAAACAAACAAATAAATAAATAAATCCTTAAAACAATTATTTAAAACCAAAAGGCACAAATGTGATTATATACACCAATAATCCCAACATTCTGGAGACTGCAATAGGATCTTCAGTTTGAGGCCAACTTGAGTTACATAGTGAGACCCTGTTTCAAGAAAGGCTGGGTAAGAGTCTAAGTGAATGAAGCACTTGTCTTGAAGTCTGAATACCAGAGTTAGGATCCCAAGAAGCCATGTAAATCTAGTGCAACAGCACATCTATAATCCCAGTATTCTACAGGGAGAAGGAAGGCAGAGACAGGAAGATCCCCAGAAGACAGTGGGCCAGCTAGCCTGGTATACAAATGGGCAAACAAGAAATCCTTTCACAGACAAGGAGAAAATTGAGGGCTAGCATTGAATTTGGTCTCTGAAATGCACACATATGCCAGAATGGCACGAACCTGTGACACACACACAGAGACAAGAACAATGGCACAAACCTGTGACACACACACACACAGACAAGAACAATGGCACAAACCTGTGACACACACACACACAGACAAGAACAATGGCACAAACCTGTGACACACACACACAGACAAGAACAATGACACAAACCTGTGACACACACACACAGACAAGAACAATGGCACAAACCTGTGACACACACACACACAGACAAGAACAATGGCACAAACCTGTGACACACACACACACAGACAAGAACAATGGCACAAACCTGTGACACACACACACACACAGACAAGAACAATGGCACAAACCTGTGACACACACACACACACAGACAAGAACAATGGCACAAACCTGTGACACACACACACACACAGACAAGAACAATGGCACAAACCTGTGACACACACACACACACACAGACAAGAACAATGACACAAACCTGTGACACACACACACACAGACAAGAACAATGGCACAAACCTGTGACACACACACACACAGACAAGAACAATGGCACAAACCTGTGACACACACACACACAGACAAGAACAATGGCACAAACCTGTGACACACACACACACACAGACAAGAACAATGGCACAAACCTGTGACACACACACACACAGACAAGAACAATGGCACAAACCTGTGACACACACACACACAGACAAGAACAATGGCACAAACCTGTGACACACACACACACACACAGACAAGAACAATGGCACAAACCTGTGACACACACACACACACACAGACAAGAACAATGGCACAAACCTGTGACACACACACACACACACAGACAAGAACAATGGCACAAACCTGTGACACACACACACACAGACAAGAACAATGGCACAAACCTGTGACACACACACACACACACATAGACAAGAACAATGGCACAAACCTGTGACACACACACACACACAGACAAGAACAATGGCACAAACCTGTGACACACACAGACACAGACAAGAACAGACCAAATACAACTTAGGAAAGGTACTATTTGATACCACAGTTAGGAGTCGAATTGCTTATGTGCGGATAGCTAGGATGTTAAATGAAGAGAAATATCTGCGTATGAGAAATGGCAAGAGTAAGTTAGTATTGTTCTTGATTAGAGTTTGTGTTCAGAGTGATAATCATGTGTGTCTCAAACTTGCTTTGCTGTTTTGTGTTTTGAGATAGAATTTTACTGCACAGACAAAGCTGGCCTCAAACTTGAACTCTCCTGCCCAATTCCCAAATATTGGGATAAAGAGACATGCACCAGCATGTTCAGATTTGGGACTTGTGATACCTGCAGAAGGGCAGATTTCTGTGGAGTAAGTAACAGCCTTTCTCATGCCAGGGTGTGGGTTACAGTATTAACAAACTAGAACGGATACTGTGATTCAATTTCATGTGACAACCTGTGACCCAAATCACGCCTGGACACCTGACCTCAATAAGTCAATTACAAAACCTAAATTAAAGGAGAGGAATTCAATACAGCCACATTAAGAAGAAAGACAAAGAGAACAGTGAATCCTCTGAGTTCCACTTTCAAGGGCCTGAAGTGAAATTGGTGTCTCACATCTAAGCAGTCCCTCTCATGTCGTGGTTGACCCATTATTGTCTGGGCTCCAGCTTTGTCCTATCTGGTGGTGTGGCAAGTTGTTAGAACTGTGTGAAGCCCCTTTCTAGAAGACACGTTCCCCAGCTATTTGGGGCACTTCCTTTTCTCAATTTGAGACTGCTGGGGGAAATTCCTGTTTCTTAATGGTCCTCAAGGGTTAACAGTTAGAGACTTGGTCTGCACAGTTACATCTGAAAGTTTCAACTGAGAATAAACACTTTAGAATGCAAGCACAGTGAGTAAATGCCCAGAGAATCATACCCGAAGAGGACAAAGGTTATTTCCTCTGGGGACCCCTGTGTGAGCAGGTAAAAGGGGGGGCGGGCATTATCTTCTTAGTGATATACATTTATGTTATTTGTTTTTAGTGTGTGTGTGTGTGTGTGTAATGTATACATGAGTGCACATACTCACAGAAACCAGAATAGAGCATCTAATGATCTGGAGCCAGAGCTAGGGTGGTTGTGAGCTGCCCATTGTGGATACTGGGAACTGAGCTCAGGTCCACGACAAGAGCAGCACACTCTCAACTCTGAGCCATTATGAAATAGTCATAAGAGTTGTCCTGCAAGCCAGAGTCAACCTGGTCCCCTTTCATTATGGAGAGCCCAGTTCAGCATATCGTAATGTTCTCTGGGCAAGTATTTGAAGTGACCCCTAACTATTTCTAACTCAAATCTAGCTCAAAAGAGTGGAACTTTTCTCTTCCTGTATCAGAGGGAGAAGATGTGAGTCATGAGGGTGGCAGTAAACTGCATGCCTTATTTACAGGCATCGGAAACTCACTTCCCACATTTTTAAAAATAGCTGGATACAGTGGTACACACTTGTAATTCCAGTACTGGGTAGAGAAAGAGCTGTGCATTTCTGGGACTTGTGAACTGGCCAGCCTAGCTTACTTGAAGAACTCCGGGCCAGTGAGAGAGACTGAGTCAACATAAACAAACAAACAAACAACAAGTAATAAATGATACACAAGTAAGCAAACGTACCCCACGCTGGAGGGTGCCTGAAGCATAATAATCAAGGTATCCTCTGATTGGTCAACCTCCAACGTGTGCACATATACCTTTACACACACGAACATACATTCATTGAAAATAACCAAGATTCTAGAAAAGTCCTAGATCTAAATAAATAAGTAAGAAAGACAATTTTTTTTTAACTATTCTGGGCAAGCTCAGCATTACCAGAAAATTTCAAATTCTTTCCCATTATCACTACATTGGATACTAAAGTATATGTATGTCTATGGTTGTGTTTAAGTATATGAATATATGTACAGTGATTTAGCATAAGGTTTCTTTACTGTTTGAAAATATTTCTTTGCATGATGGTCAGTTCTTTGTCTTGTCCACACTCTTAAAATATACTCTTCTTCTTACAGCTCGTGGTATATTTGCTTAACATTGCTTTTCTGATGGAAGCTTCACCCCAACCCCTGGCATCCTTATATTCAAAGAGTCTGGAATGCTCTGTTGAAGCTCCACCCCAAGACCCCTCCCCCATCTCTCTCCAAATCCTGCCACTTCTCAGAAAGCTCTTCAAATAATGGCTCCCTCCACAGGGTATTTAAACTGCCCCCCCCCCCCCCAAAACAGACAAGAGGGTTTTCAGTTTCTCTTGTTTATCTCTTTTGGGGATGGGGAGTTTGAAAATCACCCAGGAGCATTTTACCCATTAAGCCTGGGCCTTTCCTAATTTGATTTGATTTTGCCTGATTTAGACTGCTGCTTCAGTGGAGACTTATCGGGGTGCAGAAACTTTTCTATTACTGCTTTGTCATACCCTTCAACGACTTGGTGTCTACGGTTTGTGAACTATAACTTCAGCAAATTTTGGAATAAGAATCTGAATTATTGTTTGCTGGCTTGCTTTCTCAGTGATGCCTTTCTTTCTGAGGTTTGTTCTTACTGTTTAGGTTGCCCTTGAAATCAATATCCTCTCGTCTCAGCCACTGTGGGGCTGGGATTACACACATGCACTGCCTCACCCAGATTCCTACTGTTAGGAATATTTCTTAACATGACCTCCCTACCGACACAGAAATTCCCAATCAAGCCAAATCAGAACACTCCAAATTAAGAAATATCCAGATTTAATGGGAGATCTACGCGACTCCTTGGAGGACGAAAGGGAGAACATGTTTTCCTCTTTCCAGAGATCACTTAAGTACTCTGGGAAGTGGTCCCGACCCCATCCCCAGGGAGAGGTCAGGACCTGGCCTGCTGGGATTTGGAGTCCAGACCAGTCCTGAGGGCTGGGATAGATGCGAGGGACTGGGGCCTATGCTCCCAACTTGACACTTATGTATAATTTATATATGATTCTGCATGTCCCCAACCAAACACAGATATCTGAGGGTAAACTCAAAAGGACAGAATACATGCATTATGATGTCTGCCATTCCTGAGAATGACCAGGGTTAGATGCATGATGGCCTCTCTCACTCAAGGCTTCTTTCAGAATTTTATGTGATAAGTACAAAATGCTGAGTTTATATCTTACCACAGAAGCTGGAGCCCTGCCTTGCACTAGGTGAATTCTTTTCCAAATTTCCACCTCCCTTGACTGCGACTTAGAGTAGTTATACTGATTATATCTCTGTACAGAAGATAATGGCTCTAATTGTTGTATTGCTCTAAGGAGGTAAAGACAGTTTGAGCATTCGTTTGGAATTCATTCCTCGAGTGGGTCAAATGCATACATAATTGGGGCAGAAAAGGTACCCCCCCATGCTAAAGGTGTTCTTTGTTATATTTTGTTTTTTCAATTTTTAGTTGTGTGTGTGTGTGTGTGTGTGTGAATGCATTGTATGTGAAAGAGCGAGGGATAGAGACAGTGACTTTTACAATGCATGTGTATGTGAAAGAGAGGGATAGAGACAGTGACTTTTACAATGCATGTGTATGTGAAAGAGAGGGATAGAGACAGTGACTTTTACAATGCATGTGTATGTGAGAGAGAGAGAGGGGGGTAGAGACAGTGACTTTTACAATGCATGTGTAGGGGTCAAAGCACAGCTTCATAACGTCCTTGCCCTCCTTTCATGTTTTCATGGTTTGAGGATTATTTTAGCTGACAATACAGTTTATTTGATGTAGCCAAGAGTCATCTGAAAAGGTCTCAGCTGAGGAATTGTCCAATTAGCTTGGCCTACGGTCACATGTGTAGGATATTTCCTTGATTGTTAATTGAACAAACCCAAGCTAGGTGGACATGGAGGTCCACAGAAACAGGATATTCCTGGATATAGCTGACTGGTTAGTTAGTTCTGGGGTCGACTGAGAATCCTGCCTTAGAGAATAAGTGTAGTAATTGGTGGAGAAAAATTCCTAATGTCCTAATGTCAACCTGGCATCTTCACGTTTATGTATATGCACTGCACAGGGCAATCCCCCCCCCCCCCTCTCTCTCTCTCTCTCTCTCTCTCTCTTTCTCTCTCTCTGGAAGCCGGAAGGAACTCCGAGGAAGGGTAAGCAAGCGGCCCCAGCCCTGCTGCCCCACAGTGCATTGAACTTCACAGGAGCTAAGCAGCCTACTGAGCAGAAAAGGCACCCTCGTGGGGCCATCTGTGAAGGGGAAAGTGGTTCACAGGGGCAGGAATAGAGGTCTGGATAAAGACCTTGGCCAGTCAAAGTTTGGACATCTGCCACTGATCGTTGGTAGAGCTTAAGGACAGCATGCCACCTTTCTGAACCCTCTTCTGCTCTGTGCAGGAGGGCATCAGTCTAGAGGAAGGAGTAATATCAAAGGCTTGCCTTCGTTTTTCCATCTATAGTTATAATCATGATGAAATAAGCACATTTTAGGATACAGGTTCAGGCTCTAGGTATAGATAAAAATTTTTCTGCTTATGAGAAAAGAAGAAAAAAATTGGTATTGTTTGCAGGCCTGATTAAAGGCAGCATAAAAATTGAAAACCACAAATCCAAGAATTGACCCATCCTTACAATGCCATAAATTCTGAGTAAAGTTATTAAACCCATAAAATATTTGAGTAAAGGTGCTTGTTCATTTTCCAAAAAAAGGACAGCCAATATAGTGCCAAGGCTTCAAGTCTCCGGAAAGGGGAGGCAGAGATGAGATAAAAGAGCCTGGAGTAGGCACCCAACCTTTGGAAGGGTGCAATACTGAAGTGTCCTCAGCAGGAAGGTCGTGAAGGGAAGGAGAGCAATCAGGAAAATGAGCAGACTGCTGGAGCTAATGCAGAAGACAGGAGCTCATCTTAAATGTGGGCTGATGCTAGTGGAGCCATTGAGCTGGCATCAGAATTTCCCTTTCTCCGGGGGTTTATGATGTTAAGGTGAATCTGAGTTTAATCTCTTCTAATTTTCAAAGTAAACAGTAATAAGAACTTGGTGGAAAAGTAACCTGGGCCAGTAAAGCAGCTAGACAATCAAGTACTTGTGTAAACTTAACATCCTGAGTCCTGTCATAGGATCCCATTCATGGGATTTGTCCTCTAACATCCACACATACTATGGCATGGGTATGCCCACACTGACACACATAATACACACTGTACACACATAATAAAATTAATTAGAAAAAAATATGGAAGCACCATAAGAAGAGCTCGACCGGATCTGGAAAGATTGTCAACTCTAAGCACACTAACCCCAGTTCCTCCCCCAGAGCCTATATAAAAATGTCAGATGTGGTGCCCTGTACTTACAGTCACAGTGTTAGGGAGGCAGAGACATGGCTGTCTGGGCTTCCAGGCCCATAAGAGACCCTACATCAGAATAAATGGATGTCACCTGCATTACAACACCTGCAATATCAGAGAGATGATCCTCTAGTCTCTACCTGGGTGTGTAGCTGAGGGCACACATATCCACACACATGTACATCTGCACATATGCTCACAGAAACATACATGTAAAGAAGACCATGACAACATTTGTACAGATCTATAGATATTTTTCAGAAAACAAGGAATTGGTGGGGATGAAGTGTGAGCCGGAATGGCTATGAATACTCCAGAGATAGCCAGACTTCTGACTTGAAGCAACGGCCCTTGAAGTCAGGAAAGAATGTTACAGAGACTGGCATAGCTGTCCTAGCATGGGCCTGAGTCGAGAAGACCACTAGAATTCATGCTATTCTCTTTCTAGCTCCAGACAGTGGCTAAAAGCCTTGCAGGAATTTTGTCACTTTCAGAACAGTGCAGAAGAGAAGCAACTGTATGTGTACAAACTTAAAAGAACAAAAAAAAACCAGGACTGGAATATTCTGTCATATGTGTAAATCCATGTTGCTGGGCAACTTTTCTTGGGGAGCTTTGAACAATAATCAACTCACTGTGAACAATAATCAATTCACTGATAGCAAAGTCTAGAACACTGAACCAGTGAGCTTTATTAGGCTAAGTTACAAGAATACTGGTAACTAAAGGATATCTTTATTATCAAAGAGTTTATATCTGTATGTGTAAGAACTCACAAAGGTCTCATCCCTGGAGCTTTCTGTGCGACTTGCAGAAAGCTTGGCAGGTCAGAGAGTCTCCTTTTCTTATTAATTATTGCTGCTTATAAAACTTCAAAGAGGACTCAATGAATCTTGTAAGTTTCAGTGGCTTCCTAAGATTTGTGAATTGAGCTTCAAAAGTTTAGTTTACCCCATGAATCATTTTTATTCTTTTTTTCATTTATTTTACACATAAACCACAGTTTCGCCTTCCTCTGCTCTTCCTGTTCCCTCCCCCCCACCTGCAGTTTAGCCTCACATTAACTTCTCTGTTCAGAAAGGGGCAGGCCTCCTATGGGAGTCAACAAAGCATGGCATACCAAGTTGAGGCAGGTCCAAGCTCCTCCCCCTGCATCAAGGCTGGGCCAGACATCTCCTGCACCTTAAGGAGACTTTCGACAATAGGGAGTGTTTCACTTCAAGGAAATAGCTGAACAACGCGTGACCACTATTAAATAGTTGTAAGTGCAGCTTGCTTGGGAGCAAGTTTCCTCTGCAGAGAAAGTGTTTTGACAGCCAGGGAACTAAAAAAAAAGGCAGACTGTCACCAACAAATACTACATTCCAGTGTCTTTGAACAAAGTATGTAAGGGGAGCTGCTGGGTGGCTTATTTGAAAGGCAGGCACCAGGGTAATTTTACATTTCAAATAGTTTGCTTTCCTAATGTGCAGGTTGCTGCATCTGTTAACCATGGATGTTTTATAAATTGGAAGAGAAGTAACTAATTAGCATGTATTTTCATGGATGTCTTAATTTCTTTCCTCAGGAAGAGTAAATTCTGCATTAGATTGTAACACAATCCTAATTAGTCTTATTAAAATTAAAGCCCAGAGTCGGATATTAGGGGGTGAAAGCTGAAAGATCAGAGAAGCAGAGTAGCCAGCCACTAGGATCCTCTTAGAATGCTCAAACCAAAGGCGCCAGGATCTTGTCTTTATAACTCCTCAGACTGAATGCCATGAGATTCTGACTCCTCCAGCCTTATATTCCTTTCTCTGAACAGCCATATTCCTCCTGTCTCTATCTCCCTAGTGCTGGGATTAAAGGTGTGTGATCCCAGGTGCTGGGATCAAAGGAGCTCTGTTTCTCTTTTAACCAGATTCAATCTTGTATAGCCCAGGGTGGCTTTGAACTACCAGAGATACTTCTGACTCTGCCTCCTGAGTGCTGGGATTAAAGGTTTATGCCACCACTACCTGGTCTCTATGGTTAACTAGTGGTTTAGCTCTGCACTCTGATCTTCAGGCACGCTTTATTTGTTAGATCACAAATAAAATATCACCACCCTAGGTTATTGTGATCTAAAAATTGGCTCACTTTTGTGGCAGAATAAAAGGGGAAATAGAAAAAAGTAAGGTCCTTTCCACAGAGGGCAGGTGTAAAGGCCAAGAACCAGCTCTCAGTCCCAGAGAAAAACTTCCCATGATCGGGGAGAGTAAAAGATTTCTATAATAACTTCACACAGCATCTGAGGGCCTTTTCTTTAGTTCTAATTCTCTTGTCCTAATTGTATAATTTATTAGCTCTAATTTTCTGTCCCAATTCTAACATTCTTATTTTTCTACATTCTACATTCTTATCCCTCCAATCATATTTTTTACATTCTTATTTCTGTATCTATATTTTCATTTTTATCACTATTACAAAATTACGAGCATATATATCTTCATTCATTAGCAACTTTTTAGTAATAAAATACCTACAAGGAAAATTCTCAGGAACACAAGCATTCTTTGAAGATACATAGCTAAACTTATCAGCTAGATTGTAGCCAACCACAGCTGCAACTGTGAGGAGATCCCAGCCATCTCATAAAGGGGCTGCTATTGGTTACAGAGGGAGAGAAATAACCATAGAGATATCTAAGGGAAAGACAAAGAATACCTACACTATTTTAAATTTCTTAGGTATGATTAATAATATCTGGACATAGTCAGTTAACAGCCTTTCTTATTACCTGAATCTCAGGACCTAGACAATAACAATCTCCTGGACCTAAAATATTACATCAAAACTAGTACAGAGTCTTAATTACTATTTTGAATCAGAGCAGGGAGGCGCTGATAAAGGAAGCTTAAGGCAACATAGGTGCTCTTGATCTCTTGAAGGACTGCGTTATAATAAGACCAAACACTTGCAATCTTTGAAGGACTTAGATCTAGCAATGCCAGACACCTGCAGTTCCACTCCAGGAAAGTGTCTCCTGTGATGGGTCCAGAAGAACACATGTCTGGTCAAATTGCTCTGTCAGTGAGCCAAGGATAAAGAACGGGTTTCTAAGTTCCTCACCTTATTTGTGGAGAATAGTGTAGAGAGAAGTCATCTTCCTGAACATCCCCAAATATATGTGCCCATAAGATTGAGATGCAACCATGAGATAATTATATATACACATCCTGTGAGATCACACACTACAGTGCAGGCATTGGGAGGACATCATTGATGCTTTAGCTAATGTGAACAACAGTTTTCAGAGTAAATGGTCCTGTGGAATGTGCCCAGAAAGGATTCTCCTCCATCTGAGAACCATTCCTCTGGTGGGTTTGTCAGACTTTAAGACAATCCTGAAGCCATTTTTGACAATTCTGAATCCTCTCAGCCTCTGTGCCATAGTACTTCCCCTCCTCCCCTGGGAACCAAGGATGTAGCAGCTACACTTGCACGTACTCAGTTCCTGAACAATTACCCATATACTTATGCTTTGGTTCAGTCCCCTGGGAAACGGGGTCAAAATGACCTCTTACCTCATCTGATCTGGCAACAGCTCTCCAGTCAATTATTGGTAATAGCCCTTTCAAATAAGCCAATCAGAATAGTCAAAGAACAACCCCCCTCGCTTCTGTGGCCCTTTAAAAGTAGACTGTACCCGCTATTCGAGGTCCCTGAATGCTCGGCTTCCTGAATGCTGGGGGATCCTGTCATGACAGAATTAATAAAATCCTCATGCTTTTGCATCAGCTGTGGTGTATGAGATGGTCTCTGGAGGTGACTCCTTCTCGGTGTTTGGACGCTAGAGTCCAACAGGTTGACATCTGAACTCTAGCTGTCACCTGCTATAACTCTCATGATTTCCAACAGACAGGGAAGATAGTAAAAACTAACTTTCCCCAGAAAACAGGAGCATATTCTGGAGAGCTACAGTCAACAGTTTATCTGATGTTGCCTTGCTGGAGTAACCAAATATTGGACAGAAGCAACTTCCTTTAGTTCACAGTTTAAGGGAATTCAATCAGTTATGGGAAGAATTCGGCATAGTGGCAGAGGAGTTGAGCAGCTGCTCACATGGCATCCACAGTCAGCATCAGAGAGACAGGTACTGGGGCTCAGCTTGCTTTGCCTTTTCACTCACTACCTGCTGTTAGTCCATTGCAGTTTGGTTTCAGACACATTAGTGTGGGTCTTCTCACTTCACCTCAATTGACCTAATCTAGAAACTTCTTTACAGACAAGCACAGAGGTTCATTTCCGAGGTGAGTCTAAATCCTATCAAGTTAACAACAACCAGAACTAACCCATCACAGGGTAAAAGAGCAGGAACATGGAATCATTTCCTTATGGAGTCTATCTCCAATCTCTGTAGAGAACTAAGCATTTCCTACTTCTACTTTCAGGGCTAAGGGTGAAGCCCCAGCAGCAAAGTGCTGCATAAATGTTACAGCCAGAGTCTGTTTTGAGTTTTTCCAAGCTCAGAGTTTTACAAACAGAAGAGAACATTGGGTATCTCTAATTAGCATCTAGTGGAGTCCATAACCATTCTCTGTGCCACAGAGGAAGGAGCACATGTGTGTGGGCGGAAAGGCTGACTCTGTGAGCTCTGCTTAGTCAGTAGAATGGTACAATGCTATCCAGTTTTACATTAACAGATGTGATGCTGGGTTACACATCTGCCAATGAAATACAAGTGGCTGTGAGTTTCCCTCTTGCATTTCATAGTTCTGTGGATGCTAAGGGCAATTGAGAATAAACAATATTATAGGTGAAACATCAATAAATTCTATTCTTTCTAAGTCTATTCAGTCACATACTATGATAAAATAACAGAGTCAAGATTGTCTCATGATTTCAAACGTCCTTAGTCCAACCTTTATAAAAATAGGAAGATATCAAAACAACAATTTCAGTGAATACAAAAATAATGATTATGTTTAGCTGCCATTAATATATGTACATACTTGATGATTTTAGTACAGTACTTAAAAAGTATGTTTTGACAGATGTTGATCCATGGAATTCCAACACCTAAAATTGCTTCAAGAAGCAGCCAAGCACTAGTGAATGGGATTAGTAGGATGTGCCAGTAAGTACTGAGGGCTTCCACCCTCCTGTCCCACTGTTTTTGTCTTGCCATTCCTTGCATAAATAGTTTGGACAAATTTCCCTTTATTCACTACTGTTTCAGAACATAGGCTTATACTCTTATTTGTACACATGCATGATCATGCACTTGTGTGCATGTGTGTTATGAGCATGTGAGTGTATGTATGTGCATATATGTTATGAGTGTGTGAGTGTATATGCTGATGTTAATGCATGTATGAGGCAGAAGTTGTCATTAGGTATGTTTCTTTATATACTTGCAACTTATTTTTAGAGACATTATCTCTTGCTGAACCTGGAGCACTACAATTGTCTCGGAGACTTCGTGATTTTCTTGCTGTCTCTTCTTAGGGGTGGGAGTACAAGCCCTTGCCACCACACCAAGCACTTTAACTGAGTGCTATAGATCCAAATGCAGACTTCTTGCTTGCTCAGCAAGCATTTTATCTATTGAGCAATCTCATAAGGCCCTCTCTTCTGGTTTTCTAAATCAATCCTTACACACATAGCTTGGCCATATGTATAAATTTTTCTACAATAGATAAAAGTGAATAAAACAGAGAAAGGAAGCTCTTGTCCCCTGGGTGTGAGTGAATAAACCCAGTAATATCACCTGAAGAGCTCTAGGTTTACCTTGCTTTCAATCATATTTTTTCTGAGCTATTAGGTGCCAGCCTTGCATGGGACCCCGAGAGTCAATTCCATTTACACCTACTGAGCTCATTCTTTGAGTTCAGTGCACACTTTACTCTTCAGTGATGGCTATTGTGCTGTAAAAGACAGTGCCACCTTTTCAACACATCAGTTACATCATTCCAGTATTTGTACATAGTCTATCGCTGTGCCACAAATATTTGGGACAGTAACTACTTGAATGGGTATCTTATAATTGTTCAAGATAATGGACAAAATTATCAAAATATATGAAGATAAATAGAGTAGATAAATACTAAAATAGTACTAAAATAACTCATTGAATGTAGCAAATGGGAGGAAAGCGCAATGTCATAATGTTTCTTATTATTAACTGCCCTGTGACTGTTTTCTAAGCAGGACACATCCCATCCTAATCCCCCCCATCTCATTTTGTCCCTTCATTCTTCAGTTTCACCCTAGACCTGTCATTATTTGGATTTCCCTTTTACCCAGTCATGGGCCCAGGGTAGATTTGTCTATAAGTTGATTCTGTCACCTGATTTGACATTGTCTACCCTCATTCCTAAACACACACACATTGCAAGTTCTCTTTTGTACGCTAAGTATATACATCACCTGTTTAATCTTCATGTCATTTGTTACTGTGGCAGTAATATAAATTCAACTCACCAAAAATTAAATATTATTTTTCCCAAACCTGCTCTACTCTTAGCCTTGGATATCTCAGAGCCACATTTGTCAATTGTCACTGATAGTCTCATTCTTTTCTTCCTTTTATATTTATAAAAATTCACAAGGTTCAATTTCAAAACTATTTACTATAGAAAATCATTAAGTTCTAGAAAGTCGTGCTATAGTGTTCTACACATTAAAGTTAAGGATACTATGGTGATAATTAACATTAATTATAAAATTGGTAGGATCTAGAAGCATTTCGGAGACAAGACTCAAGGCATACCTACAAGGGAGCTTCTAGATTAGGTCAACTGAGGTGGGACATTGACCTCAGCAATGGGTGATACTAGCCCATAGGCTTGTATCTGGTCTAAACAAAACAGAAAACAAGCTGAGCAACAGTGTTCATCTTCTCCTTTGTCATTAGGATTCAATGTGACCAGTCACTTCAACCTTCTGCCACCTTATTCTCCCTGCCATATTGGATGAAAGAGTGATAGTCAAGAAGGATCTCAATGCTAAGTGGGCTACTTGGTTGAATGTTGCAAGCTGTCGATACCTGTTGTCTGTACAGATGAAGTCTCAGTTCTCAAGGGGATCTAGGTTATGCAATTTGACACCAAACCTAGCAGACATGATCTCTCATGTGTCATCCTGTCAGTGCACATGCTTGCTGCTAAATAAAAGAAAAAAAATGAGGGACAAAGTGAAATTCAGAGGGTGCAGATCTTGGTATACAAAAGTGAGGACCTGAGTTTAGACATCGGTGCCCAACTAGAAAGATGAGTTCAAAAGTGTATAACTGTAATTGCAGTGAGTTTTTTGTTTGTGAAGAACATGTCTTACTTTTTTATTTTTTAATAATGTTTTATTATTTTAAAAACTTTCTTACATAATCTGTCTTTACATTATTTGTACCCCATATTATCAAGTCTTCCCATGCTCCCCAACTCCCTCTCAACTTCATGACCTCTTATTTATTATTATTATACATAATGTACATATATAATTAATTATTACACAATTTTATGACATTATATGATATGTAATATAGTAATGTATGATATATGCATATGTGTGTATAAATGAAACCTCTGAGTTCATTTCATGTTGTTCATGTGTATATGTAGCTCTGGTTAGACTCTTGGGATTGTCTAACCCATCAAGTGACTTGTAACTGGAGAAGCCTGATTGTCTGTCTCTCAGCTTTTTATTTATGGTAAAGTCGTGTGGAATTCCTCTTCCACATTGGCAGCCAAATGATGTTGTCACTGTTCAGATCTTGTTTAGATAACCACATTGTTGAGATTTCATGGGTGCAGCTTCCCTATCACATGTAGAACGTGTATATATAGAAGATGCTATCTCAAAATAAATGCCCTGGTCCTCCGGTTCTTTAAATATTTCTGCCACCTCTTTCACACTGTTCCCAAAACTTTAGGTGTAGGGTTATATTGGAGATGTAAGAATTTGAGCTGACACCTAACTGTTAATATGTTCTCTGTACTTTGTCCAGTTGTGAGTTTCTGTAACAGTCATTGTCTGCTGCAAAAACAAGCTTCATTGATGAGGTATGAGTGCAACACTTACCAGGGCATATAAGCATAAGTATTTAGACTGTAGTTGGGAATTATACTTGTTTAGGAATGTGGCAGTAATAGGTCTTCTTCTCAGATCTATGACCCCAGTCACAGGTAACTTGCGAGGTTTGTAGTATTACGTATGGTTCCTCTTTATTGAGAGAGCCTTAACACCAACTGGGGGACTGTTAGCAGCTCAAGAGATATAAGTGCCACAGTGTATATACTTGGCTGTGTCTTGGTGAGTTGTTCATTGTGTTTCACAGGCCTTTTAGCTGG
The DNA here is from genome assembly GCF_037038515.1 of Microtus pennsylvanicus. NCBI lineage: Eukaryota > Metazoa > Chordata > Mammalia > Rodentia > Cricetidae > Microtus > Microtus pennsylvanicus. The sequence continues at coordinate 10,322,302 of NC_134588.1, read as the reverse complement.
GTAGCTTTTTAATTGGGTTTTGTCTTTTGGCAGCTTGCCTAACAACTTTGGATGTAATTAGAGTCAGTTCCCAGAGAGAAAGCTTCCAGGTCAGGTCCAGCTTTATTCTTCCATCTTATGCCTAAAATATGTATTATCATCAGCGATCTTATGGGGGAAACAATACCTTAGAAGCTCATGGACCAGCTACCCTGAGTCACACAGTGACAAAAAGAGAGAGACCTATCTCAAATGGAGGGTGAGGACCTGTAGGTGGAGGCTGCTTGTTTTGTTTTCTGACCACCCAGTCCCCAAATAATCACACAGAAACTTTATTAATCAAAACACTGCTTGTCCTATTGGCTCTGTTTTCTTATTAACTAATTCTCACATCTTAAATTAACCCATTTCTCGTAATCTGTGTATTGTCATGCGAATGTGACCTACCAGTAAGTTTTCATCTGGCGTCTGTCACCCTCAGAGGCTATATGGCATCTCTCTGACTCCATCTTCTTTTTCTCCTCTGTCTCAGCTTGGAATTCCTACCTTGCTCTATTCTTCGCTGCCATAGGCCCAAAGAAGATTCTTTAATAACCAATGGTAATAAAACACATTCACAGCATACAGAGGGGAATCCCACATCAAAGACCAACATCTTAGATCTGAGGTTGTTCTCTTCTGCACTCTCATTGTAGTATCTATGTATGTGTGAGTACGCGTGCGCGCGCGTGCACACACACACACACACACACACACACACTGCAAATGATTAAGAAAAAGAGGAGTTGCTTCCTAGTGAACTATACCCCTTTTGTGAATACTAAATTCTTAGGATAATTATTAGTTTCAGTTTGGAACTGTCACTGCATAGTTGAGCATTTGAAACAGTGAATGCAGAGAGGAAGGCGCTCTTGGCACTGCAGCAGAAACCCGGCTCTTCATTTCTAGAAGCCACTGTCTATGGTGGGACTGTTTGTAGTTTCTAGACTGCCGACCTTTCCTCCGCATCTGAAAGCTGCAGGTTGGCATGCAATGATTTCTGAGAAGGCTTGAGGTTTAAATGCACTTCATCAGAACCAGAGAAAGAATATGGCTCCCCAGTGTGAGGGAAAATTATAAAATTCACAAAACCTTCTAAAATGCTAACTCTTTTATTATGACTGTTTGATGACCATCATTTGAAGATCAATTACTTAGGGAGAGAAATCAATTTTTGGAAAGGGAGAGAAATCAATTTTTGGAAAGGGGCTGGCAGATAATTTCTGAATACACTTGCTGTACAGTGCTGTGTGTCTCTGCAGGCATTTGCCTCCCAGAAACTATGTGTGAGGAAAGCATAGAGAACACGGACTTGCAGTGCTCTGTGAAGTATGTTGATGATTCATTTGCATGGAATGACTGGATGTCCCCTGCATCAATAGAAGGCAATGACTGGACAGATTCTCAGGCTGTCCCTCATACAAGCCTTTTTAGTGCATAGAGAAATAATCACAATGACGAGTGACAAGTTTGATAAATGTGATTCTGAGAATCAATACAAGAGGAAAACAAAGAGGCTGGGGAAATACTACAGTCAGTAAACTGCTTGCCTGGTAGCATTAGGGCCAGGGTTCAGTTCTTAAAATTCATTGGAAAAATGAGGCATAGTATTGTATATTTGTAATCTTAGTACTGGGGATACAGAGAGAGGGGCCGTGGCGCTAACTATCCAACCAGTCTAGCCTGGTTGATGAGTTTCAGGTCAATGATGGAGCCTGCCTCAAAATATCATGGTGAATGGCAGTGAGGAACCTTGTCAGAGGTATTCATTTGCTTTTTCATGCACATGCCGACACTCGATGCTCTGTCTGTTTGTCTGCCTCTCTGTCTTTCTATAAACATACAAACATAAACAAAATATAACTTTGAATATTAATATCTAAAACTGAAGACAAAATAACCTCCCCTAAAGTTATTCCCATTTGTCCAGCTGAAATGATCAAATCATTCTTTAGATGTGGTTACATGGAGTGCTGCATCCTCAGACATGCTGTGTAGACATCAATTTGCAAGATCTTCCAAACTAAAACAGGTGAATCTTCTGGACCAGACCCATCACTATTACAAATGTGTCTCAGAAATACATTCCGAGTGGGCATATTATGGAATTAATCAGTGGATAATCTTGTGTGGGATAACCAAATATTTGAGGAAAATCAAACATGTTTTGGGAGGAGAGTAGAACTGGAAGTGACGTAAGAAAGGACGAAAGAGCAACCTGTGCACAGAAGAATGATTCTCAGATGATTACAGTGACGTAAGAAAGGACGAAAGAGCAACCTGTGCACAGAAGAATGATTCTCAGATGATTACAGTGACCTAAGAAAGGACGAAAGAGCAACCTGTGCACAGAAGAATGATTCTCAGATGATTACAGTGACGTAAGAAAGGACGAAAGAGCAACCTGTGCACACAAGAATGATTCTCAGATGATTACAGTGACGTAAGAAAGGACGAAAGAGCAACCTGTGCACACAAGAATGATTCTCAGATGATTACAGTGACGTAAGAAAGGACGAAAGAGCAACCTGTGCACACAAGAATGATTCTCAGATGATTACAGTGACATAAGAAAGGACGAAAGAGCAACTTGTGCACACAAGAATGATTCTCAGATGATTACAATTAGTAAAAAGATAAAGAAACATCTCACACAATAGTGATTAAAATAATTAAAAACATTGAGATTTAATCATATGACACCCCTGAGGAACAGCGTGTAGAGGAAAGTAGAAGGGCTGGATGGCTGGGAAGTGAATCCCTCCAGGAAGCACATCATCTGTTGTTAAGCTCATTCCTGAAAAAGTATTGGTTTAAAACCAATAATGTTTTTGAAATGCCTCTACAGTGAGCTGGAGAGATGGCTCAGTAGTTAAGATCACTTAACTACTCTTTCAGAAGACCTCAGTTTGGTTCCCAGCACCTATGCCATGATGTGATGAAGCTACCAACAACCTATCACTCTGGAATCAGAGGATCTGATACCCTCTTCTGGCCTCTGTGAGCACTGGTAATCACATGCATAACTTACACACAGAGAAACACACATACACACACACACACACACACACTTATACACTTTAAAAAATCCCTGGCCGTACCTTACATGGTATAGATGTAGAAAAGAATTGCCTGAAGATAACTTTATTTGCCCAAGAATTGGAGTCAATAATTGACAAGTGGGACTTATACAACTAATAAGCTCCTGTACAACCAAAGGAACAATCTCCAAGTGAGGAGGACACCTAGAGGTGGAAGATGACCTTTGCAAGGTGTACAACTGGCAGAGTATAGCTATCCAGAATATATAAAGAATCGGTGGTGGCGCACGCCTTTAATCCCAGCACTTGGGAGGCAGAGGCAGGCGGATCTTTGTGAGTTCGAGACCAGCCTGGTCTACAAGAGCTAGTTCCAGGACAGTCTCCAAAACCACAGAGAAACCCTGTCTCGAAAAACCAAAAAAAAAAAAAAAACTTTGAAAAGAATTCCAAAAAGCAAACAAATAAATTACCAATTTAAATTATGTCTTTGGGAGATAAACTGAAAATTCTCAAAAGAAGAAAAATGGCTAAGAAATATCTCAAAAATATTCATCTCTAGCAGTTACAGAAATGCAAATCAAACAACTTTGAGATTTCAATCAACAAAACAATGGACAACAAATCATGGAGGGGACACGAGGAAAATGAAACCATTATTTTCTGTTGGCGGGATTGCAACCTGGGGCAGCAAGTTTAGAAATTGCTGTGGATTCTCAAAAAGCTAAAAATAGACCTATGATTTGAGCCAGCTATACCAGTCCTTAACATATGCCCAAAAGACTAGACAGTTTACTCCACAAAACCCTACTCAGCCATGCTCATTGCTGCTGTTCATAATAGCAAGGAAATTGAAACAACCTAAATGTTCTTCAACCAAGGAATTGATAATAAAAATGTAGCACATATATATTAGAGAATACTATTCAGCTGCAAATAGAAGTAAGATCATGAAATTTGTAGATAAACTGGGTGATGGTGGTGTGTAGCTTTAATCCCAGGACTTGGGATGCAGAGGCATGCAGATGTCTGAATTTGAGGCCAGTCAGCCTGGTCTACAGAATGAGTTTGAGAGAACTCTACCTCAAAAAAAATCGATTTTTTTTAAAAAAGAAGAAATTTGTAGATACAAGTAAGGAACTATAAAAGTTCGTAGTGAATGAGGTAACTTAGACCAATAAATACAAGCCTCACATATTGTCTCTAATCTGGTACTCCTAGATTTGATTTTCTTGATGTGAATACATATCCTTCTGTAACTGTGAATATAGGATAATAAAACCAAACCATTCTTTGGGGTCAGGATAGCAATAGAGAAGGAAATAACTAGATACAAAAGACCCAAAAAAGGATATGAAAAAACAAGTAGGAGATTTAATTAGGGAGGGGGAGTTAAATAAATATAGAAGAGAGAAGGCAAAATAACAGTAAGGACATTTAAAAGCTACATTACAAAGCCAGGCAGTGGTGATGCATGCCTTTAATCCCAGCACTCGGAAGGCAGAGGCAGGCAGAGATCTTTGTGAGTTTGAAGCCAATCTGGTCTACGAGAGATAGTTCCAGAATAGGCTTCAAAGTTACAGAGAAGCCCTTTCTTGAAAAAAACAAATAAACTCTAAAAAAATGAAAAACAAAAAAATCATAATGAATCATAGTATTAACTATCTATATAAAATAACTATAATACTCATAAGCTGGTGTATAAATGTATAGTTAAACAAAAACTTCTCATTTGGATTGCCAATTCTTTCTCCAAGAACCAAAGACCATTAAAACAAAAACTTCACACTAGGCACAAGAAGTGCTTTTCTGAGCTGTTAGTCAAGGTTGTTAAAGAGACCCCAGAACACTGTTGGCTATTGCTATTTCCCTAGGTTGCCCCAGAGGTTGAAGGAGAGTCCCTAATGCTGAAGACATCATGCTCTTCAGAAAAAGAACCCAGAGATCCTTGAGCAGGAAGTAACCTGGAAGCCCCTTCCTTGAGGACTATTTTTTTCATGGTACCAGAAGGTGCCATACACACTTGGAAAGGACAGAAGCAATCAACAATTTTACCTATGAACTACCACCACAACAACATGGCATGATAACCCTAAGGGTGCAATAGAAGTTGCTCTTTTACTGGATTCAAGAAACACCTGCTCACCAAGAGGGAAACCATCATTGGCACCTGACAGCTATCCAGCTACACAACTGGCTTTCCAGGTGGTGAAGTCTTGGATCCTAGAGCACAGCCTACAACTGCACTTTGCTAAACTAACATAATCCCTAACTACATTGCAAATATTTATTTTTATACTCATGGACAAGTATATTCCTCACACTTAATCAGGAAACGTCTCTCTGTAACAGAGTAATATAGAAAAACCACAATCAAAATTCAGAGATGTGGAGCCCAGCCCCAATCGATATATCTACAGTTCAACTTCCATACCTAAGGGTCAGTGAATATTGCAAAAGAGGGAGCAGAAAAGCTTCAAAAGTCAGAGGGAAATGGCACTTGCTATAAGATTGTGTCTCCTTGGAATTGCAAAAGATACAGTCTATATAAAGTTTTACCAACATGACTTCTTAAACATAAACTGAACAAGAAGAAAAACAATAGACATGTTAACATCAATGGATTAAAACACATGATCTTTAATTCTACACACACACACACACACACACACACACACACACACACACATTTGCAACAAAAACCAAACAAAAAAACCCTACAGGCAATTAAGGGATACTGAGAATGGGAGAAATAGTCTTCTTCAGAGCAGAGCACATCAATTGGTTATGCAATACCAAAAGGTCAGTCTTGAAGACATACATACCAGTAACATAATACTGATGGATCATTTTGTATTAATTATTTAGGAATGGATAAGCACATACACATGTATGTGTGTATAGCAGAAATTAATGAAAATGGTGCCATCAATTTGTAAGAGAGCATGGAAGAGTATACAGAAAGATTTGAAATGAGGAAATAGAAGTGAAAATGATGCAATTATATTATAATCTCAAAAAATAATAAAAAAGAATAAAGAAAATGTCTTGGCAGATGGTAAGTCAATAATAAGTGAAAACATGGGTTACAAATGCTTGGCGTGCCTCTGGCTACATGATCCTGAGTGGTCAAGTCAGGGTTCTTGAGCAATGGGAACAGTGTAACAAATGATTTTTGAGGAAAGAAAAAGAGGAAGCCATTTCCTATTGTGAGGAAGCCATTTCCTATTGCAAGGAAGCTGCTTGTTGGTTCTGGGCCACCCAACTAGCTTAGACCCGAAATAATCACACAGAAACTGTATTACTTAAGTCACTGCTTGGCCCATTAGCTCTACCTTCTTATTGGCTAACTCTTACATTAATTTAACCCATTTCTATTAATCTGTATATTTTCACGTGGCTGTGGCTTACAGGGTAAAGTTCCCAGTTACTGTCTCCAGTGGCTCCATAGCTTCTCTCTGACTCCGCCCTTCTTTCTCTTAGCACTCAGTCCAGTCCTCCCTGCCTAGCTCTGCTCCACTCTGCCCTGCTTTGCTATAGGCTCAAAGCAATTCTTTTGTTTATGAGGGAAGTCCCACATCAATTTCCATCTATCTAGCTTGGTCAGAAAAGCCAGGGGCTTCTAATGGGAGGCTCTTTAAACATCATTGTTTATTCTCATAAACAAAAGCCGTGGAACTTCTGTGACTAGTAGATATAGATCTTGGGTCTCAAATGAGGAGACTAAATCTAATTGCAAAAGTTAGTTTAATGGTTCTAATAGAATCATCTAATCTCATGGTTCTTAATCATGGCTACATACTGGATTAAACAAGGCTACTTTTAAAAGATATGCATTTGTGGGTCAAGGAGAAGTGAGCCTCATTCCCAACCAGTCTGACTGAAGTGAGATATAAGCTCTGACAAATTAAAAAAACAGCTTCTCAACACAAAATCAAAGCTAGAACTAAAACCCAATTCTTCAATTTTGCTATTTTTTGAAATTTATTTTGAAACTTGTCAAATTGTTACTTTTTTGTATGTTTGCATGTGTGTGTGTGTGTTCAAGGATACATCTGTAGGTATAGGTATTTGTGCACATGTGTGTGATATATTTAGACATACCAGATATTTTGAAGTTTAACCTTGTTTAATACTGCAACAATATCTCAAAAACCTTCTTTATTCATACAAAACTTTCAGATTGCAATATCTCATTTTCCTATCTATTATGTTATTTCTTGCCTAAAAATATAAGTTTGGTCTGAGAAGGTATCTCAGTCAGTAAAGCGTTTGCCTTGCAAGCACCAGAACTTTCAAGCCCAAGGACCTCAAGAAATAAAACATGAATGTGGTAATGTGTGCTTTTTAATACCTGTGCTGCACACTTAGGGATTGGCAAGCTCTTGAGGCACCCTAATGAGACAGTCTGTTTGAATTCATGAAAAACTGCCTCACAAAGCCAGGTAGATGACACCTGAGGTTGTCCTCTGACCCCTACATGCACAGACACACTAGTACACATACACCTACACATGTACTTACACGACACACACACACACACACACACACACGAGGGTAGGGTTCTGGGTCTTACTTCAGAAGAAGGTGAGGAGAGCATAATGGGTTATAAGATCTGCTTTAGGAAGGGTGACCAGGAGAAGGTGAGATTAACCTTCCTACTTTTGTGTCTCCTCAAGTTCCTTCATTTTAAAAGTATTTGGGATAATCAGATCCTAAAATCCATCTGTTACAGAAAACATTCATTTACTTGGACATTAGCCATCTTGTCATATGTATTTCAGTTTACCAAATAATTGATCAATGCCATTTGATTGTAAATCTACTAAATAAATTATAATCACTTTGCTAAAGCTGCTTCTTTGGATACTATTACCATTGGATTCTAAAAGTCAACATGCAGCAAGACTCTTTCATGCTGTGGTCAAATTGGAAAGGGAGTGTCTTTGGTTTGAGCATATTAAAATACACTGTCACTGCAGATATGATAGATGAGAGCTCACGAACCAGGAAAATATAAAGTTTGCAATGAAAGCACTGTCAATTTATACTAAGAATAAAGTTTTGTTGAAATGAACTTCAGAGAGGCTTCTAAAGGAGACACCCACAATACACAAGACGATGCCACACTCTGCACAGTGCCTCTGCCTGTGGCATAGCAGCATACTGGTCCACACCTTCTCTGACTTCAGCAATGTATCCAATGACATGTATCACTCACACTATGAAAAATGACCCAGATTCCACATTTTAAAAATATATTTGAAAGCCAGAGTTCTTTTTTAAGTAAGATTTTATTTATTCTTTGGACATTTCCTACATATATACAAACTATCTCGATCATTCATTCTTTACTCATCCTTTCAACTCCTGCCCCACATCAAATCTGCCTCCCAGCCTCAAGTCCCGCCTAAATGTACACATACACAATTGACGGCTCCATGTACAACAATCATATCAATGCCAGAAGAGAGCATTTCACAGACTCTCCCTTCTTCCAACTCTTAAATCTTCCTGTCCCGCCTTTCATGATGCCCCCTGAGCCTTGAGGATATAGGACAAACAAAACTATCCCATCCCTGACTGAACATTCACTGTGGCCTTTTTCTACATTATTTATGACAGTGTTCAATTTTTCTCTTCTTAATAAAACTGAGGAATCAACTCACTAGTAGCTGTAAGCACTTAGATTGTACGTGGAAAACCCTATCACTGGGGTAATAGGACAGTCACAAAGAAAATCTGTGCTTAAGATTTATGATAGAGCTGTTTCACTTGGACCTGAGCAGATGGCTCAGTAGTTCATGTGTTTGGAGCCCAAGTGTGAAGACTGGTGTTTGGATCCCCAAAATTCACATAAAGCCTAACAAGGTAGAAAGGGACTTTGTGCTTCTATGATAAGATGGGAGAAATGCAGGAGATACCCTGGAATCTCATGGACTAGCTAGCCTGGCATATGCAGCAGTACACAAAAGACCTTGTCTCAACCAAGATAGAACAAAACACAGTACATAATCATGTCTTCTGAACTCCACATGCACATCTTGCCATATGTGCATCCACATGCTGTTTAATCCAGGTACCCCCACATACAAAGAGAGATTTAAAAAAACACCTCATGAAACAAGTGTTTCCCACTTTACAAATTTACAAATGTGCAAACCCCCCTTCATGTAAACCAACTGGGCAATATTTATATTACTTCCATTAAACTAAGCAAAAGGGCACCTTTCCTGAGAATAATATGATATTCAGTAGCAGAATGGAAAAATAAACTATGTCCAATGGAATTAGAATGTTAAGAGAAACAATAACGAAAGTTAGAATCATATTTGCATTGAGGAAGATATATGTTCCTGTCTGGAATTCTTTACTCTTGATGGCTTACGTGCATTTGAGAAACCTGACATGTAAAAGACAAAGGCACAGAAATTGTAACCTTGAGGGAACAGATGATTGTTTGGGTGAAGACAAGGATACAGCAGTGCAGACAGAGGAAGAGGCATGGGGATAAATCAAAGACGACACTTAGACAGCAACGTACCCATACCCATATGTTGTCTTGGAGTCTCAGCTGAAAGAGGAACATGGTATACATTTTTCATTTGCCTTACAGGCAACTTGATACACTTGAAGGTACAACAAAGACTAAGGAAGCTATTGTTTATCACCAGTAAAGAAGCATTGCTTTCTAAACTGGAAACTACAGAGGCACTCATTTCACCCATTGCAGGGAACCCAGCAAACTGAATCAAAAGTTGTCACAGTTCTCACCATTGACAAAGAAGGAAGCCATATATCAAGACAATTCGAAGATTATCTAAACTGAAATAATGACTTAAGAAGTGACCAGCAGTGGCTATGAGATTTGAGTCAATGGGCAAGAAATAAATGTTGACATAATTGCCTGAGACATAGACTCATAAATTCAAATTTTAGCAAAAATAATTCCATAAATGGGGCAAATGTACAAATTATTGTCTAGAAGTGTGCAATTTAGAATAACTGAGATTATCAAGACGACAAAAGGTAAAAGAGCAAAATAAAGTCCTCACTTCTATCCACATATTTCATAATTTATATTCGTATCTATGCACTTGTTTGCCAAAAGATCAATCTTGAGAAAAAGCTAAACTTGGAAAACTCAGCTTCATGATGATGAACTTGGAAAAGATGACTTCATGGAAAATTGTTTGTTATAGTGTATAATATTCAAATATGCCTTTGATGATAAATATCTAACTATAATGAACAGATTTCACTATTGTGTGTTAATAAAAATTGATTCCCTGAATAATTTTAGATGCAAAATTGAGATATTGGAAACATTAATATATATGAGTGTTAACAAAGTATGTATATATGCATATGTTACATGTATATGTACACAGTGGAGATGGTATTTGGGGGAGTTTTCTCTCTCTCTCTCTCTCTCTCTCTCTCTCTCTCTCTCTCTCTCTCTCTCTCTCTCTGTGTGTGTGTGTGCTCCTCTCCTTCCATCTTGCTTGAGGCAGGATCACTTGTTTTATGCTGTGTATCTCAGGTGAGCTGGCTCATAAGCTTCTGGAGATTCTCCTCTCTCTGTATCCCATCTTGGTGTAGGAGGCCCTTCTGTATTTGTATTGTTTTCATTGGTTGAATAAAGAAACTGCCTTGGCCTTTTGATAGGGCAGACTTAGATAAGTGGATTAGACAGAACAGAATGCTAAGAAGAAAGGCAGTGTGCCAGACACCATGATTCTCCTGCCCAAGATGGACGCTGGTTAGACTCATGCCAGTAAGCCACAATCAAGTGGCGATACACATTAATAGAAATGGGTTAATCAAGATGTGAGAGTTAGCCAATAAAAGGTTAGAGCTAATGGGCCAGGCAGTAATTTAATTAATACAAATTCTGAGTGGTTATTTTGGGGATTATGCTAGCTAGGCAGTGGGACACAGCCCGCTCCTCGCACTACACTATGACGGCTGTAGGGATCCTGAGATTCCACACATGGGCTGTTGCGTATCTTTTACATGGGTGCTAGACGTGCAAACTCATGTCTTTGTGTGTGTGAGGAAGGCACTTTACCCACTGAGACTTTTCCTGAGCCTAAGGACTTTGTTTTTAGTTGTGATCACATAGAGGGATTTGGTGTTATTTTTAGATAAAAATGAATCATTAAATTGAAAATATGAAATAAACCTTAAATGAGATATTTTAGGAAATAATTATATTGGAGATTGAGAATGATTATACCTAGGCTAATATTTTATGCAATCATATTGAGAGGGAGATTGTTTTCATAACATTAACAAAAGTCAGTGTTCTAACATTTTATCACATACAACTTTCTTTACTTTTTTTGTTTTGTTTTGTTTTTGTTTGTTTTTTTTTCAAGCAAGGTTTCTCTGTAGCTTTGGTGCCTGTCCCAGAACTAGCTCTTGTAGACCAAGAGCTTGAGGCCTTGAACTCACAGAGATCTGCCTGCCTCTGCCTCTTGAGTGCTGGGATTAAACCACTGTCCAGTTCCTTTCTATAGTTTATAAAAGATTGAGCTCACATGATAAGTAACTCTTGAATTCCCAATCACAGTCAGTTCATACAAGAAATTGTAGCTGCTTGAAACAATTTCTCGGTTCATGCCCTCCTCTCCATATGTATGTTCACTGTTTGTGCGGCATATCTCACAGGAAGCCAATACTGCTCTGCTCAGAAATGGAGAACGGATGTGATTATAGAGCAGGGATGGAGCAAAGCAGGCCCTCCTTAGGCAGAAACCACAAATGATAGACTACAAAGTATATGCAAGTGAACAAAGCAAGAATCTTAGGAAAAATTGTTACGTGAGTTAAACTAATGTATATCTAACAGTGAAATACCAGACAGCAAGAGGCATGGCAAATCAGCTAGACTTGGCACAACAGGAAAGAGCTCTTTGAGAACAGCATACAAGTTTCCAAACTCATCCAGAAACAGTCAAATGAAGATGTTCATACCAGACCTGGGAGAGGGAGTGTGCTGCAGGGTTCTGGAGCTTCATGGGTAACATACACAAAAGCAGGAAAACATTGAAACCCTGACAAAGGTATGTCGGGATGATCCAGCAGTCAATTAAACATTTCTGTCCAAACCAGGGAAAAAGAGCGAAGTAAAATAAATCAACGTCATATTATATTAGAATTGCCTGACTGCGGATTAGCTCTCTGTGAATCCATCCTAACGAGAATAAATAATGAGTAACACACAGTGCGAGAAGATGCCGCTCTCCATACAGTAGAGTTCTGGGCAAAGCGGGCGACAGCAGACAGTCCCCCAGTCACACAGCTCTCCATACGGTAGAGTTCTGGGCAAAGCGGGCGACAGCATAGACAGTCCCTAGTAACATTTTTCCACACAAGGCTCACTCGTAAACATACTCATTACTGCACACAAATCTGAGGGAATATGAGATATTGGTTAATAATACAGCATCTCTCTAGGGATATTTATTAATTACAAAGGAAAAATTAGCCAGTTTATTATTAAGAAAAACCACAGACCTCTAAACTAATTTAAAAATTAAGCAGCTGATGTTCGTATTCCCAGCTCTGGGGAGGGGAGGCCGACGTTCTGGGTAGCCACATTGGTAGAACTGGTGAGTTTCAGGACATGGCAGAAACTATGTTTCAAAACTTTGATAGAAGTCTAGGGAGAAGGCAGAACAGATAAAGAGGTTTGGTGTCTAACCTAAGCTATAGCAGAAGAAAAGTTGTCTTGTGACTTCGTGGACCGGGAGATGCATGCACACCCCCACACTCCTACACCCCTACCGCACAATGCAATAAGTACACAAAAGGCAATGAAAATACTTTTAAAAAATCAAGGTGAAGAGAGTCATGATGGCGCTGGTGGCCAGCAGTGGCCTGAGCATCATGTTCCAAACTCTTTCAGTGGTTATAGTAGCTGCGGCCTTGGCCAAGGCCTCAACCTCTCGCTAGAGTAAGTGCTCCGGTGGAGAGGGGACCCCTGGGAAGAGAGGAAGCTGTGAGGAATGGTGAGAGAGCAGAGTCTGCACCAGGCAGACATCATGACTGGGATCATTAAGAAAAAGATGCTCGTCACCTGGAAGTGAAGTGCGAAGACAACAAGGAGTCTGGCCCTCAGCCTACCTGTGCGTGGTGAGACACAGATGAGTAGACAGTGGTGTGATTGCAGAGAAAGAATTGAACAAACAGGAGGTGAAGAAAAGAGTGGTTTGTGCCCTGTGAGGTGACACAGACCTGGTGGGAACAGGTGGATTACAATGCCCATCAATAGAGCCAACAACAAACACAAGTGCTTGCCTTCTTCCTTTGAGAAAACAACCACTGAATGCAGTGTTCTGACTCCCAGAGCCACATCCTAGCCCAGGAAGAACAGTGTCTACAAAAGAAAGATCACAACTGAGTGGACAAGTCCTGCTGTGTTGACTTCTCATCATTGGCCTATTTCTCTAGTTGGTTGTGGTGGAAGTTCAGCCATGAGACTTGGTGACTCTGTGTTTAATTATGGTTTTGCTGTGCTACATCTGTCTTTGGCCAGAGATTTATTTATTGGGTTGGACAAACAAATGAAGACACTCAGAGGCCCCGCCTGCCTCCACACAGAGTGGACAGGATGAAGACACCAGAAGACACTGCTCAACACTAGGCCTGAGCCACGATGATGTGAAGCTATGGGAAGGAGAGATGGGAGAGAAAGAGGAGAGGAACAGCATGAGCATTATGAAGAGAGGCAGATGTGCAGACTCAAGGGTGGACAGGAAAAACTCATTGTGAATAGTCTGCAAAGCCACCTGAGGCCATGGTGAATCCTGGCCTGCACTGTGGCTGAAGGTCATACCTGGGCCAGTGGTTATGAAGCAGCAGAGTCTGTGTTGATGTCCATGGCCCACGGTGCCAACAATGGCCCTATTGATGTCCCTGGTCTGGACTGCTGCTTGGAATCATTTTGATATCCAAGAGATGCACAGTATTGGTCCTGCTCCTCACTGGCTACAGCACTTGGGAGAGTTGGCTCTGTGCCTTGCCTTGGAAGCACAGTAGTTCTGACCCTTTTGATGGGGGCAGAGGTGAGCAGCCCAAGGGTATGATCAGGGAGAGCTAGCTCCATGGGCCCAGGAGAGATGTCTCTCCCCTCATCCCTCGCCACCCGCAGCAGGAAGGATAACTGGCCTTTGGTGCAAGAAAGCAGGAGTCCTGGTCCTTCACCAGTTGCAGCAGATGGGAGAGCAGACCCAGCCTTGCATGGACAAAAGAGTAGAACTGGCCATGGTGGAGTGGGTGTGGTTGAGTCAGAAGAATTGGTTGAGCTCCTACTAACTACAGCATTGAATGAATTAGCAGGACAGTCCTGGAGAGTTCTGTATCTTTCTGTATCCTCACCCCAGTGGTGAGGATGCTGGAGAACTGGCAGACTGACTAACTCAGCTACTACCCAGGTCCAGATCCAGGGTTGAGTTAGCTCAGCCCAACATCCACTCCATCTATGAAGTGCTGCAACACATGAAGGAACTGGTCCTGCAAATCCAAAGTTGCAGGGTCTCCACAACACAGGGCAGCAATAGGACATCCAAGGGGAATCCCAGTGAGAGCCCAGAATCAATAGTGTAGCAAAAGTCAGAAAGTCAGAGGCCTTAAAAACAATGGACTCATTGCAATAAACATTTGCAAGTAAAAATATATTTTGCAAGTAAAAATATATGGATGAAGAAGTATACTGTGTGACATACTGTGACAAGTTGACGTTTTTGCAATTTTTAGAATTTTATTTTATTTTTTTAGGGGATAGTTGCAAGGGCAGAGTATGGATACAGAAAGATGGGGAGATGAGTGGGATTGAGATGCTTGATATAAAATCTACAAAGAATTTTAAAAAAGTGAAAAGTTTCTATGCAGTAGAGATCTGCATTTTTTTTGTATTCCCACAACAGCGATTAAAATCAAAGATTATTATTTCTCTAAAAAATTCAAGGCAGATCTAAACTAAAAAATGATGCCCTAAATTAACTTACAGTATCCACATGCATACAAGGGGTGGAAAAGGGAGGAAGGGAAAAAGAGAGAGTGCAAGATAGAGAGGAAGAAAGGGGGGAAGGAAGGAGAGATCAATTAGTTCACTAATAATAACACTAGCATCCTAAGAGCACAACACAAAGCATTCCTGCAGCACAATGCCACTTCTCTGGAAGTAGACAAATCTACAATGATTTAATCTAATGAATTTTAAAAGCAAAGCCCAAGTAGAGTGACATTAACAATGCCAATAGGTGCTTTTTCAATCAGAAGGTCAAAAAGGACAAGGAGACACTGAGTGACTTCCACAGACCAGAGGAGTCATGGCTTCTAGTCTCACAAGGGATCCTGGAATTCTGACAGAGAAGGAGTGGTGATACATGAGAAACTTGAACAGTAAGATTGATACTGTGAAGGATTTAATGCAAACTTGCCTAGGAAATATAAAGTTATACAAAGCAGAATTTAGTTCAAGGAGATTTGCCTCCAATATTAAAGATAAGTAATGTACTAACCAGTCTTGTTAGAAAATGCAAGAAAGAGAATTTTGTACCATAATTGAAGTCTAGAATTGCTGATTATTCTTTTGCTAATGTTCATTCACAAAGATTGATCTCCAATTAGTCTCCAACCCACAACAAAAGGATGCAACCCTCACAAATGTCCATTAGGTCTATCCCCAAGTCAAGGAATATGATTCTAACAAGCAGCTCAAGTGAGTAGTTCAGGGTCACAACCACCTTGTTCTGCCATTAAGTCGCCTGTGTCCTTATCAGGAAAAGCACAATTCTGCCAGGTGGGCAGGATGAATCTGGGTAACAACTATTAAAAAAGAACAGTACTGATATACTTAAATAATTCTGGCCTTTGTCATTGTCCAAGTGGTCAGACTTGGAGTGTCTTATGTTTGTTGAAATTTCTCAAAGTCTAACTTGAGCTAGGGACTCAAGAGAGAGTAAAAGATTTCATATGTGGGATGTGTAAGCCTAATACACACACACACACACACACACACACACGTATGTATATATTTAGGTATGTGTGTGTGTGTATCAGTAAAATCTATCAAGGTCCAGTTTCTTTTTTGGGCACCAGGCAGAATAGGACATGTTCTATGTCAAAGAGCTTTTCCTTTATTAGGCTATAAGTGTGCACAGTGATTTTACACTGGAAGGACATATTGATTATAGAATTGTGGAGACAGACTAGATAGTAACATGAAACTGTGGAGTGTAAACAAGAGGATGAAAGCAGGAATAGTTGGCATCAGCATCATCTCCTGCCCTGTGTTCCTAGATAAAGTACAGCTGTTAGGAATGTGTTGTCTGAGGTTTCTGGCCTGCTTGATTTCTGTCCTGTCTGCCAGGTCCCATAGCCGTTTAGCCCAAAGAAAATCACATAGAGGTCTACAAAAGTTATAAACTGGCCCATTAGCTCAGGTTTCTTATTAACTCTTATAACCATTATTCTTATCTGTGTTAGCCACATGGTTCAGTATCTTTTTCAGTGGGGAAGGTCACATCCTCCTTCTTCAGTGTCTGGACAGGACTCGGGAGGAATGGACTTCTCCTTCCCAGAATTCTCCTGTTCTCATTGACCCGCCTATACTTCCTATCTGGTTGTCCTGCCTATACTTCCTGCTTGGCTACTGGCCAATCAGCATTTATTTAAAACATAATTGACAGAATATAGACAATTCTCCTGTACCAGGAATGCTTGCAGAATGCTGTACAAATTTAGCCAGTGAGCTTTTATTTTATTTTTTAATATGTATTCATGTGTGTCATGCATATGCATATTTCCATGTGTTTTGGCACATGTGTGTGGTGATATGCTTGCACACATATGTACACACATATGTACACCATCTGAAGCTTGACTTCAGGTGTCTTCCTTCATTAATTTTTCTTCTTCATTTGCTGAGTTAGCATCGCTGCTGAAGTTGAACATCAATGATTTGGCTAGTCTAGCAATCTATCTAGGCTTAGTGATCCCATCTCTGCCTCTGAGTTCTGCCATCACATGAGAGACCCACACTCACCTGGGTTTCAAGGATCAGAACTCTGTCTTTCATATTTTGGTAGCAAATGCCTACTGAGCTATCTCCCCAACTCTTAGATGCAAAATTATTACAAGGTTTAAAAGTTAAACAGTACATAATCATTCTATAGTTTATGTTCTAAGAACTCTATGTAGATAAAGTGATTGCAGTAGCTGGACCAGAGCTGGAGGCCACACAGTACCCCCAGGTCTTTAATAGATGCTTCCTCCTGAACCAAGTCCAGACAGAATCACAAGGCCATCATGACCTTGGCTTTCTGCATACACTGGAACTGTCTTATAAGAGATTTCAGACTTACAGATTTTCATAAGAAAGAAATGAAGCTGACAAAAAAGAATAAGGAAGTGAGATGAAGGAATCTGGTCCTCAAAATTAACTTGGATAGTTGAATTAAAAACTCATATTAAGAAAAGTCATATGAAATTAGAGCTTTTTATATCACAATAGTCATATAGATCCATATGGAAATGACAAGAAACTGTCTGTCATAAAGCTGGGTGAAATAAAATATGATTTACAGCTGCCAATCACTTAACACAATTAAGTTCTATTTATTGGAAATCTATAATAAGGCAAAAGTAATTTTTAATGCTATTCCCAAAGGTAGACATGGGAACAGTATAGAAATTACAAGAACATAAATTCGGGCTACGATGAGTAGTTTCTGAAGCAGTTGCTCTCAAGTAAATGTAGTCAAAGAAAGGTACAGATTCCTTTGAGTTAAGTAAATATAGTCAAAGGAATGTACAGATTTTCTCTAGTTAAGAAAACACTTTATGTGCTTTATAGGGTGTGTTTGTGTGTGTGTGTGTGTGTGTGTGTGTGTGTGTGTGTGTAGAGAGAGAGAAAGAGAGAGAGAGAGGAAGACAGAGAGAAATAGAGAGAGAGAAAGAGAGAAAGAGAGGGTGTTAGTGATGGTGTGTGTGTGGTGTGTGGGTATGTGGTATGTGTTTATGGGTATGGTTGTGTAGGGTATGCCATGTGTAGGTTGTGTGAGGGGAATGACTATGGTATGTGTGTGCATGTGTTTGTGTTATATCTTGTGTGGTGTTTGTGGGGTATGTGTGTGGACATGCTGTGCTCATATGTGTAAGTCTATGTACTGGAGGTGCATGTGTACATGTGAGATTGTGTGAAACCCAGAGATTGACACTAGGTGTTTACTTCAATGGCTCTTTGCCTTATTTCCTAGTACATCCTTTACTGAACCTGAGGGTCCCTGACTGGCCTATAGACAGGGATTCATTTCCTCTACTTCCTCAGAACCTCCTTTTTATTTGGCTGTTGAGGATTTCAATTCAGGTCCTCATTTTGAATGACAGGCAGTTTACCAATTAAACGATCTCCCCAGGCTTTGATTAGAATCTTCCAGCATCTCCGCAGTGGCACTGAAACTAAAACATGGGGACAGCTAACTGTAGCACATGCCCTTGGTATGAGCTTATGTGTTTGGACACGCAAACAAAGATGTGTAGCGGAATAAATGAATGCAAAACAGATTGTAAAATATATACACAGCTTTAATGGGGAAATTAGACTTACAGTACCGTGCGCCCAATTTATAAGTAAACATTCGCCCGAGGCAAGCCCACCCCCTAAGGGGCTGGCTTAACCCTACATTTCCCCCTTTTGTCTAAATAAGACAGAACTAAACCAAATACAACTATAAACAATAATAACAAATAATAATTATAACAAACAATATTGAGAACAAAAGTTTTGCTAGACATTCTATCTCAAGAAGTCTAAATAATATAAAGAGTAACTACAATTATATAATCTTCAACTCTGTCAAAGATCTGAGAAGGGAATAAATACTACTTAACAAAAGAGAGATATCCAAAATGTGCAACAAATGACAGAGACAACTGACTACCTGGGCAATCACCCAATGTCTCGTTTGCAATGTTGAGTCAACCAACTTTAGCTAAGGCCTAACATAACTGACATACCATTATCAAATGCAAGGAACTTTCTTAGAATTATCCTACCCTGTCTTGGCAAGATAAGACAATCCTGTTTCATATCTTAGTCAGTAGTTGAGGTTTGGGCTTTTCTTAACCCAAAAGCCAGTTCTGCCAAGAAGACAAGCTCCCAGTGGAGTGTCTTTGGTGCTCAATGTTCTCTTGGGAGTAGAGTGGTGTTGCCAGGAGTAATTGTGTCTCGGTGGCACAGAATTCTAGGTTAGATTAAAGGCCATTTTCTACAGCTCTTCGAAGAGGCTGAAGATTATACTATCTATACTAAATATAATCTCTATGTATCTAAAAGACCTGATTAACCTAAAAATAAATATGACAAACATATAATTCTCAATACCTATCTAACTTGAAGACTAAGAATAAACAACTGTCAAATATATGAAGACAATGATCTTCACCTGTAAACAATGTCATTATATATCAAATGTAAACAATGATATTACATAAATAGTATTAGAGGTAGAAATGTACATTGTGATATGGTAGATGTATCAATACAATATAAGCATACTCTTATACAAAAATAGAGGTAGGGACACTCACATTCAATATTCAATATATCAATATACAAGAAACAGTACCAATATAATTTTCTAAAAACAGTAAATCACAAATACCAATCATCCCATCAAACCAGTTAATCCCCTCCCCCCATTTTTTGAAAATACCCCTAATTCCATAAAATATCTCCCCATCCCCTGAACCCTAAACCAACCACTAAAACATGTCCCTAACCCTGCGGGCAAACTCTGTTGGGAGAGGGGACGTCGTCCTCTGAGATTGCTTCTAGCTGACATGGGGGCAACGTTCTCCTTAGGGGCCCCTGTGAAAGCAAATGATAGTAAAATTCCCAAATTAACCTTTGACTTAAGAAAATTGTAACTAGTCTCTGAGCGTTTTGAGAAGGTCCAGCCAGAGTGTTGTCAAAAATGTGCACCATTCGAAATTGTCTCATGCAATTGGTACCAAAAAACAGGTCTAATATTAGCGCTTAAAAAAAAAAATCATGACATCATAAAAATCAGATTGAGTTGATGTTGTAGGGCCCCATCTTCATCCTGGAAACTTCAAAGATTACTGTAAGAAAATTTGTTGCTTGTTATGGGAAATTTAAAAATTAACAACAAGGACATATACTGACATATAAAGAAAGACACAGATATGAGGAAAAGCAAAGAATGTTTATCAAGTATATAATTATTCTTATTCTGTCCCATTTCATTGCTCCTGACCTGAGACAGAAACTCTGAGATATCTCTTATCAACAGGCTTGGAATTGAAGAGGGACTGAGCCATAGTCCAACTCCAAAATCAGCTCTACATATTTATAAAGAAGTGTTCAATAAAACACACACACACACACACACATATATATATATATATATATATATATATATATATATATATATATATATATATAAATACTTACAGAATGTATAGAATTTTAATGTTGATCCTTAGTGGGTCGTAACTATTTTCCATCCATCAGTAATTAAATATTCAGGGTCCCCTAAATTCTTTGAAGATGAGTATTATCCAGTGGAAATAGGAAAAGAACCCTGCCCCCAACCTATCTATATTCCTTACCATCAGTATGCTCGCCATCCTTGTGAATGAATTGTTATTTATCTTTTCCAAGTGGCTTCTCTTCTTCAAACCGAACCTTTATTAATTTTGACAGTATCCACAATTTTTCCTTACCTGTGGAGATAAAAGCAAAACTCCTTCCCCAACACAGCACATCTCCTGGCTTCCATTGTGAGGTCAGCACATCCTTGAAATAAACTGGCTGATTTAGTTCAGTAGACTTTTCCATTATCCAATGTCTTTCTGCAGCCGTTGTTCCCTTCTCATTAGCATTGAGAAAATTCAAGGTTAACAAAGCATTATGTAACCTATTTCTGGGGGTGTTTTCCACCCCTCTCTGTTTGTTCAACATATCCTTTATAGTTCGATTTGATCTTTCTATGACTGCTTGACCTGTAGGATTGTATGGTATACCTGTAACATGCTTGATATTGTAATAATCAAAAAACCGTTTCATTTTCCTAGAGACATAAGCAGGACCATTATCTGTCTTTATTTGTGTTGGTATACCCATGATAGCCATGACTTCTAATAAATGAGAGATTACTGAATCAGCTTTTTCTGAACTTAAAGCAGTTGCCCACTGAAAGCCTGAATAAGTGTCAATGGTGTGATGAACATACTTCAATTTGCCAAATTCTGCAAAGTAGAACACATCCATCTGCCAGATTTCATTCCTATGGGTGCCCTACGGATTAGCCCCTGCTGGCAGTGGCCTTTGGCTATAGAAAGAGTAAGTAGGGCATTTCTTTACAATCTCCTTAGCTTGTTGCCATGTAATAGAAAACTCCTTCTTCAAACCTTTGTTATTAACATGATGTTTTTTATGAAATTCAGAGGCTTGAAGCACACTACCAATCAATAATTGATCAATTTCTGCATTACCTTGTGCTAGAGGACCTGGCAGACCCATATGGGATCGGATGTGTGTTATGTACATAGGGCAAAGCCTGTTCCTAATCAAATCTTGAACCTGGATAAACAATGAGGTTAGCTCTGTATCATCAGGTATAAATTCAGCAATTTCAATATGTAAAATAACTCTTTCTGCATATTGTGAATCAGTAACTATATTAATGTGTTCTTTTAAATCCCTTAGCACCATAAGAATGGCATATAATTCTGCCTTCTGGACAGAATCATAAGGACTTTGTTCCACCTTACCCAAGTCTTCTGATTTGTAACCTGCCTTCCCTGATTTATTGGCATCAGTATAGAATGTTCGGGCTCCAGTTATTGGAGCATCACGGACGATTAGAGGAAGGATCCAAGAAGTTCTCTTTATGAAGTTAAGCCTCTTGTTTTTTGGATAGTTGTTATTAATGTCTCCCAAAAAATTAGCACAAGCTCTTTGCCATGGTTCATTGTATTCCCATAATTTCTTTAGTTCATCAGTAGTGAAAGGCACTATAATTTCTGCTGGATCTATGCCTGCTAGTTGACGAAGTCTCAGCTTGCCTTTTATAATTATCTCAGAGACTATTTCCACATAAGTTTTCAGTTTCTTACTTGGTTTATGTGGTAAAAAGATCCATTCCAAGATAATATTATCTCTCTGCATTAAAATTCCTGTAGGAGAAATTTTTGATGATAATATGACGAGAATACAATCGAAC
Organism: Microtus pennsylvanicus; assembly: GCF_037038515.1. Taxonomy (NCBI): domain Eukaryota; kingdom Metazoa; phylum Chordata; class Mammalia; order Rodentia; family Cricetidae; genus Microtus; species Microtus pennsylvanicus. The sequence goes on along the minus strand of NC_134588.1, from coordinate 10,299,984 downwards.
TCTGGATTCACCCTGTCCACATGTACCTACTGTAATTTCTCTTCAATCATTGTCAGTTCCTTTTCTGCTTCAGCTGTTAATTCTCTGGGACTGTTTAAATCTTTATCACCATCCAAAGTTTTGTTCAAATGAATTATTAGATCAGGTGTTATCCCAATAGCTGGTCAAAGACTGGAAATGTCTCCTAACAGTCTTTGAAAGTCATTAAGAGTCCGTAGGCGATCTCTCCTAATTTGTGCCTTTTGTGTCTTAATTTTTTCAAACCTATTCTATAACCTAAATAATTAACAGAATCTCCCTTATGAATCTTTTCAGGAACAATTTGCAATCCCCATTTAGGTAAAAGTATCTTTATTTCTTCAAACAGTCTGTTCAAGGTATCCATGTTTGAATCGGATAACAAAATGTCGTCCATGTAATGATATATTATCGATTTGGAAAATTTCTTGTGGATCATTTGCAATGGTTGATTCACAAAATATTGGCACATGGAGGGGCTATTTAACATACTCTGGGGGAGGACGGCCCAGTGGTACTTCCTTGAAGGTTGAGAATTATTATAAGTAGGCACTGTGAAGGCAAATTTTTCTCTATCTTCTTTTTGCAAAGGTATAGTGAAAAAACAATCCTTTAAATCAATAACTATGAGAGGCCATCCTTTTGGTAATAAAGAGGGCAAAGAGATTCCAGATTGCAGAGGGACCATAGGTTGAATAACCTTGTTGATAGCTCTGAGATCTATCACCATTCTCCATTTACCTGATTTTTTTCTTAACCACAAATACAGGAGAATTCCAAGGGCTGGTAGATTCTTCTATATGTCCAGCATCTAATTGCTCTTGTACAAGCTGTTCTAAAGCCTGTAACTTTTCCTCAGCTACAGGCCATTGCTTTGTCCATATTGGTTTCTCAGTCAACCATTTTGGAGGCAAGGCTGTTGGTATCTCTGAAGGGACATCAATTGCTTGTTCTTGAACAGCCCAAATGGCCGGTTTTCTCCATTTGTAATATCTTTTAATACTATTCTCAGAAATATAGGCTCTTGAAGTAGCAGGAATGTTAATTTGGGTATTCCATTGTTGTAATAGGTCACGACCCCATAAATTCATTGCAATATTGGCTACATATGGCCTTAATTTTTCTATTTGTCCCTCTGGCCCTATACATTCAACCCATCTCTTGCTCTGCCTTACTCGAGATAGGGTTCCAATTTCCAGGAGCTGAGCATTTACATTCTGAAGAGGCCAATATGGATGCCAATATTCTGGGGTAATGATACTTACATCAGCACCTGTGTCCAACAGGCCAGTAATAAAAATGCCATTTACACACACTCTCAGCTTAGGTCTTTGATCATTTATAGAAGTTTGCCAAAACACACGTAACTCATCTTTCTGATCATTATTGCTTGTAACAGTAGGCAAGGGGCTTCCTAATTGTTCTGATGAGGCACGTTCTCTGCAGTAACTGGAAATGACTGAACCATGTTTGCCATGGGGGCCTGTGAGGTCCCCCTTCTCACGTTTCCCATCTGTATCAGGTTGCCTTGTCTATCTCTTGTAGACCTGCATTCATTTGTCCAATGTCTGCCTTTTCCACATCTTCTACATAAACCTGAAGGCTGAGTCCTCCTATTTCTGTTATTTCTAGAAGATGCATTATTATTATTTCTGAAAATCCGTTGTCTACAAATCCTTTTCATATGACCCATTTTTCCACAATTAAAACATTTGGTATTCTGATGTCTCCTTTTACCATTGGAAATTGCTTCTTCTACCCATGCTTCAGTGCCATAGTCAAATGTATCAACATTCAGTGTATGCAAGACCCATTCTTCCTAGGGCGCTGATCTGAACTTTAAAGGCCCCCAAATCCTTTTGCATTCCACATTTGCATTTTCATAAGCCAAAGACTCAATCATTATACTTCTTGCTTCTGGGTCAGATATCCCTATTTGTACAGCCTTAGTTAGTCTTTGTAAAAAGTCACTAAAGGGTTCTCTCTGACCCTGTTTAACTCTGACAAATGATTCCATTCCCTGTCCTGGGTATTGTACCCTGTCCCAAGCCCTTAACGCTGATGTAGTACACATGGAGAGTGTGTTTTCATCCAAATTAGCTTGTTCCTGAGGGTCGGAAAAGAGCCCTTCACCTAGAAATTTATCTAGGGAAATGTCAATTCCCTTCGCTTTTTCCTGCTGTTCTAAGAGTCTAGCCTCTTGCCTGAATAAGCATTTCCATTTCAATTGTGGTCCACCCTCATGTACCACAGAGCTCAGCTGAAGCCAGTCTAGGGGGTTGATCTGTTTGTCGTGGCCCAAGATTTTAAAATCTCTTTAACAAAAGAGGCATGCATCCCAAAAGTCATGACAGCCTGTTTAGTTTCTTTGAGATCATTCATACGGACAGGCTCCCATGTATATTCCTTGATGACCCTAGGGTTTCTGGAACCAATCACCTTCTCTGTTGTTATTACTGAAAAGGCAGTTAGAGCTGTAGGTAGAGCTTTGTGGAAATTGTCCCAGAGGGATTTACCCACAGATGTAGTTAAAATTTGCCTTTCTACCCTTTGCTCTTCTTCATCAGAATTTAGAAATTCCTCAATCTTTTCAATTCTATTCACCATTGCCTTCTGCAATGTCTGTATCTCCTGTCCAGAATTATGTTCCAAAGCCTTCATTGAGGATTCTAAAGTATGAAGTTTGTCCATTAGAGATAACTTCTCATCTTTGGAAATAATTTTTATGGCATAAACCATGCCTTCTTGTATTGACAATCTTTCCCCCAATCTGTCATAAGCTTTAGACAAAATTCAATTGCCACATTCAGCAGGTTTGATTCTCTCAGTTAATGTTTCAGTTCCTACAGAAAGGGACTGCTGAAGTTTACGATCAAGTCAGCTGTTCCTTCTTCCATAGTAATGAATTTCTCCTTAACCTCAGCCTGTACCTTTTCTAAATTTTGCTCAGTTAACTGAGTCATGTTAAACAAAGATCTGTTCTCTTCCTGGAGAACTTCAGACTGATTCTTGAGAAGATTGTTGTCATTCTCAATAGTTTTTAAACATTCAACCTCTGCCTTAAGAAACCTGGATTCGTCTCTTAAAGACTTTATCATATTTCTATTATCAAACCATATAGTGCCAAGGAAAACTACGAATCCCAGAAATATCCATAGATGTGGGGTGATAGACACCTCTTGTAAAATCTCCCTTATGGTACACTCAAAAAGTCTGTTAAAGTCCTGAATTGTAACGTTTTCAGACATTTTATTTATAAAAGAAAATTTTTTTTTTACCTGCAATGACCGGTTCCTGCCAGTGGTGGCGAAAAAGTCCACTTGAGTCCACAAGGAGAGCCGGTCTGAAATAACTCAAAACCAAATGTTATTGTTCTGCCTGAGGAGTTAGAGTGGTCGCAGAAGGGGTCACTTTGAATCAGACCAAATCTGCCACTGTGGCGGCTTTTGTTGCAAAACCACAGGTACTTGAGCTTCCGGGTTCCGCTCCAAACATCAAGGCAGGCAGGAAGGGGTTAATTGCTCCGGCGAGCAGGCGGGGCGGAATGGGCATTTGTGTGGCCGAGTGTATCGCAGACTCGGCACTGGGGCCCAAGTCATGAACTAAAAAGCAAAAGCGGCACCCAGGAGCGTGCTATGTTAGCTAGCGGGCTACACGCTTGATTCCAAACGCACTTCCGGTAGTTAATCTTGCTCGCAAAGGCTGGTAAAGATTGAGCTCGCACCCCCTGTGCCAGGGTGGGGGCAAGTGCCCCACGTTGGACGCCAAAATGTAGCGATGTAAATGAATGCAAAACAGATTGTAAAATATATACACAGCTTTAATGGGGAAATTAGACTTACAGAACCACGGTTCCCACGGAGAACAGGAAGCAGGAAGGGGCGTGCGGGCTCCCGCGCACCCGATTTATAAGTAAACATTCGCCCGAGGCAAGCCCACCCCCTAAGGGGCTGGCTTAACCCTACGAAGATGTACTAGCAATATGATTGTTATAAAAAATGGTGCTTGAGGAGTGGTAGTTCATGGTTAAATGATCTTTTTATGAATGTACTTTTATTTGTTAAAATCCAGTTTCTCCTACTTCTTACTTTGGTATGAGGATCCACAAGGGCCCAGATGGGAAGTCTTTCTCCCAGGCTTATAAAGGTAATGAGGAGTGACTTAGAGTACTTCTGTCAGTCAGTCAGGCTTCTGTTTCTAGAGAAGTGGTAGGGAATGAGCCACTGATGGATCTCCTTCAACTCATTTACTGAATTTAGATAGAAATATTTGGCACCTGTATATATGGTTTCTCTAGAGGTTTTGGGACGAAGTGGGAGAGATTGAGTGTTGCATCTGAACCAAAATTAGATTAAGATTTTGAAGCATTAAAGTGAGAAATATGTAGTATTAAAATCAAAGTCTGCTAGCGGAAAGAAGTGGGGAAATGTTTGTTAAAGACTCATGACTGCCTGAGAACAGTCATTAGCAATGCTTTAGATGGCAGTGAAGCAGGACACTAATGCTCATCAAAGAGAAACCTAAAAAAGTCATTGTCCACATCTGGACATGCTATCTGATGATCTGATTCAGTGGAAGGACTTGGTCTTTGAAAGAGACTCTTCCTAAGTATCTAGAGGCTAGCAAGTGGGGGAGTCATTGGTTACTGAAAGGATAAATGGGAATCACATGTGTACAAGCACGGAAAAAATTATAAAGACAAATAACGTTAAGAACTACCAATAATCCCTGCAACTCGAATTGGGACAATGTATCTTTCAGAACAATACAAGACACTAGGGAAATTGTAAGTATCAGTTTCATGATACCTTATCATTATCAAAGAGTGAAGTGCCTACAAATTGAACATTTTTTTTAATTCCAGGAATTATAGAAGGTTATAAGCTGTATGTATGAATTATGAAAAATATTTCATGTGTGTCTCATATGCAAATATTTGACAATGGCTTGATTCAAGTGGGCTCCTGGGCTGAAAGGATAGAAACTGAACCTTTGGAACATAATCATTGAAGCCTGGGAGTCAACCAGTTGATGGGAATCCCTGGGATGCTGTTTCAAAATTTTTGCACACAGAGTACTTTGAATTTCTAGAGCCCTAGAGCCTAATGACTTGAGTGTTGGGAACTGAACTAAAGTCCCATGGAAGAACAAGAAATTTTAGTACCTCTTTAGTCCCAAGATGGAAACAAAGACTTAGACAGAATGATATGATGTAATTTGACTGCATTTAATGTTTACACCTTTAACAGATAAATATATATCAATACATCAGTTATATATGATGTATATATAGAGAGAATGTATACAATCTCTCTCTCTCTCTCTCTCTCTCTCTCTCTCTCTATATATATATATATATATATATATATATATATATATATATATGTTTTTAAAGGTTTTTAAATATTTACAGTTTAAACTTTATTGGGATGAAGAGATGGTTCAGCAGTTAAGAGCATGGGTTGATCTTCTAAAGGTCCAGAGTTCAATTCCCAGTAACAACATGGTGACTCACAGTCATCTATAGTGGGATCTGATGCCCTCTTCTGGTGTGCAGGCATACATGATGATAGAACACCCATATACAGAAAATAAATAAATTAAATTTAAAAAGCCTTTATGATTATCACCAAAACTAAGAAAGGCTGGATATGTTCCCTGAAATAAAGTATATGTAATTTTCAGTTTTTAAAGGTGCCAAATGAAAGCCAAGGAAGTGACCTGGTAGGTAAAGGCACTTCCAACCAACACAAAGAGGACTTGAGTTTGATTTCAGGGATTGACATGGTGGTATCAAGGAACTAACTGTTGTTCTCTGATTTTCACTCTTGGGGCATGGTACACAAGTAGCCCCCTTCCCCCCAAAAAACCAAATAAATAAATAATGTCAAGGAAAAATTTGAATGCACTGAAATGAGCTAATTATTTACTAAGAGAATATTGGAGAAGTATAAAGGAATAAAAGTGGAAATAAGGTTGCCCTTCACCAACCCTAGTAGAATTTTGGAGATAACAATTTTTTTGATTTTTTTGTGTGTATATTTTTAAGACTTTTCTACATATACAATCATGAAATTACTAGCAACAGTTTCTAAGAATATGATCCTGCTGTTTAGTGACATATAATTATAAATGTAAAGTAAAATATTTTTTCAAAAATTTTTCCTTTTACTATATGCATATGTTTCTGATTTTTAAAATAGGTACTTAAAACAGCATTTTTGTATTTATGGTGGTTGTTTGGAAAAACATCTCAAAGTGGAATTATTTGGATCAGGTTGACTTGTAGGCATCTCTAGGGAACTATTCTGTTTACTAATTGTCACAGTCCACTGCAGGTGCGTAATTCCCAAAGTTGGGCCCCATCTACATAAGAATGATGAAAACTATCAGAGGCCAAGCAAGCCTCATTTGAAATAGTACTCATATTAAACAGTACAGACTTATTTGATAACTTGAAATTGTAAGTTTATTAAACACTTTCTTCCCAAATTTGCTCTGACTAGGATGTTTTTAATTACAGCAGTTGAAACATATACTAGAATAATCTTTTTTTCTCCTCCTCCTCCTTTTTCTAGTCCTTGGTTTTGGGAAATTAATGTTGGTGTAATTAGGTTTTTTTTTTTCTTGAATACAGTGAAGACCTGTTTTAGTGACCAGGAATATGTCTATTTCCTATTACAAATGAGGGAGATGCTGTGGTTTGGAATGTGCACATGAACTTGCCTGATTTTGAGAGGTTACTGTGTGGGAAGATAGTGCTAACTCTAGGGACTGTTGACAGTCATGATCATTCTTTACAGTCAACTTACAAATTAGAAAATAAAGCAACTTTATAACTTTGAGACATGGTGCAGTCGGTGAAGGGCTTGCTTCACAGGCATGGGGACTAGAGTTTGAATCTTTAGCACCTGCATAAAAAGCTGGGCATGTTGATGTCTGCATGTAATTTCAGCATGGGTAGAACACACTGAAAAGTTCTGGAGGATTGCTGGTCTGCCTGTCTTGACAAACTGAAAGCTGCAGGATCAGTAAAGGACCCTGTATCAAAAAATCATGTAGAAAGCAAAAGGAAGATGCCCAGAAATTAACCTTTGCCTCAAGAATTATACCACACACACACACACACACACACACACACACACACACACACAGGATTTAGGGATTTATTAGAGTAGCTTACAGAATCATATCAACCTATTTGGCTATTTCTAGAGAAAGAGCTAGATGGAGAGAGAGAGAGAGAGAGAGAGAGAGAGAGAGAGAGAGAGAGAAAGAGAGTGAGATAGATGGAGAGAGAGAGATGCAAAGGGAGAGCGAATCCCCATATTTGCCGCCACTGCTCAATTTTTCATGAAATGATTTTTCAAGTTTAATTTGCTTTCTGCCAAGCAAAACAAGAACTGCAGGTCATTAGCCTACAGTGGAATCTAGAAGATGTAGGTTCTTAAACCAGCAAAAGAATGTCTCTGCAGCAGGAGACATGAACTTTCTGCTTGTGTGAACAGGCAAAATGGATCACAGCTGTCCAGCATACACAGTGTTATGTTTGATATTCATTCATAATTTCACGAAGTGAAAAGTTCTTCTAGGTCTGTCTAACTTTCCACTGTTTTCTGTATGTATGTTTGCCTCTGGTCACACTTGCATCCGTGTTTTATTTGTGCCTAAACATAGATAGATGTGTTCTATTTCATTTTGTGCAGAACTCATATCCCCAGATCTCTTCTCAGAGATATTTGTTCAGATCCACCAAGACTCAGATCAAGTGTCACTTTTTAGAGACTGCAGCACTCTATTCCCAAGGTCTTTGGGGGAAATGTCACATCCTTTATACTTCATAGAACAGTAGGGGACTTTCACATATCATTATTTAAGATTATTTGTTCTCTTAGAGGGCATGTGTTTTCTACATTTCTTCTCAGTGGAGCACAGTTTTCCTGAAGATGCAGGCTGTTTTGGTAGCTGCCTTCTCCCCAGAGGCTATAATATTGCCCTGCACTCAGCACATCCCCAGAGAATATTGACTGACTGACTCTTGCTTCAAAAGCAGCATCAAGGGAAGTGATTTTTTCAATTCAACCTTTATTGCAAGTTTGGAAGGAGATAATATAAACCCATGGGAAGGAAACAATGAGCTGAGCAGAGTGTGTAATTTAGTTCTGAGGAGCACAGAATGTATGGTAAGTGTTTTAAGGAATATGCATGCTTGTCGGAGACAAAAAGCAGACTAAATGCAGGCTCCTTTGGAAACCAAAAACCAAAAAAAAAAAAAAAAAAAAAAAGACTAAGCCTAGGCTCCTTTGCTCCTTTGATTAACAGAGAATTATAGTCTCTCTCTCTCTCTCTCTCTCTCTCTCTCTCTCTCTCTCTCTCTCTCTCTCTCTCTCTCTCACACACACACACACACACACTTTATAGACATTCCCCAGTATCCAATGATTACTGGTGATCATTGTATTGGATTTTGCAAGGAGAGAAACTTGATCAGTGCCCTGAAAGGGCACAGACCTGTGTCTGAATCACCAGAAACCATGAAAAGCTGAGACAGAAACACACAAGTCTATAAGCCCCGACTTCCTAATGAGAGATGGGGCACAAAAACAAAAGCGCCCTAGAGGCCTATGGGCTCAGCCAACCTGGCGTGTGCAGCAGAAACAAGGGACTTTCACAAAGTGGAAGGCGAAGGCTGACATCCCAATTTGTCCCATGACCTGCACACACAGCTTACATAAAAAGTATGAACCCGCAGCGCTCTCTCTCTCTCTCTCTCTCTCTCTCTCTCTCTCTCTCTCTCTCTCTCACACACACACACACACACACACACACACACACACACACACACACAGAGAGAGAGAGAGAGAGAGAGAGAGAGAGAGAGAGAGAGAGAGAGAGAGAGCACATAGAACAAAGGATAAAGCAATAATACTGCGATGGAGCTAAGAGGATAACTGATTGGACCTGGGGGAAAGCACGCATAGGATGACCCCTGTACAGATTTTTTTATTATTAACGTGACACAAGCCTAAACATACCTGGAAAGAGAGAATTTTAATTGAGTAAATGCGTCCACATGAATGGCTTGTATGCAAGACTATGGAGTATTATCCTATTTAATATTTAATGTATGTGGACCTAGCTCACTGTATGAAATGCTATCTCTGGATTGGTGGACCTGGATTATATATGAAAGCAGGTTAAGCACAGAGAGTTAGGTAGCAAGCAGAATTTGGCCATGGTTTCTGTCTCAGTTCCTTCCCCGGCCTTAAGTTTGAATCACGAGAGTCCTTACTTCCTTCAGTGATAGACTGTGAGGTGGAAGTGTAAACCAAGTGAACCACAAACTGTTTTAAGCCAATGTTGTTTTATCACAGCAATATAAAAATGAGTAAGACAACCCTGAAGACCGGACTTGAAGGAAAACCTTCAGACACAGAGCCCATGCTGTGCTGACCTGTGCTAAGCAACGCTGGTTTGGTAAGATGGTAAAATGGGCATTGATTATTTTTGATACAAAATTTGAATCACCCATTAGATACATATAGAGATGAAATTAGATTCCCTAGAAGGTATGACTTTTTTGCAGATGTTGATAATACTGAACATGCTAGCTACAGCCATGGCTCTAACAAGGCCTGCTAGGAAAGCAACCCCTATGAATCATAGAGAGAATAGATAAGAGACACAGTTATCAAATGAGCTTGCCTTTCTGTTGGCTTGCTTTCTGTGTGCTGTGTGTTCTGTAGAAGAGAATGATTATAGCATATTTGGTACCCAAATTAATCACTCAGAAGGCAAAGGAGTCTAATGAAGAAAGGATCACTGCAAAGACATGGTGGGCAGGAAGGTAAGACATCAAAGAGGAGGAGGGGCTATCAACATAAATGTGAGAAGTGCTGGTACAGCCATTTACACTGGGCATGCGGGCCAAGGAAGAGGGAGAATGGAGGGGCATCCTGCTGCTACCAAGTTCTACACATATAAAGGAGTCAGCCTCGTAGCATGACACTAAATGAGCACAAGGAAAGCATATGTGTTTGGGTAGGGAAGCAGACATAAACAGAAGAGGTCATATTAAGGGATGAGAAGATTTTTACCAGGGAAAACCACTGAACAGCTTAAATCTCAAAAGATTTGAGTCTTAGCTCATTCTTCCCAGTTTCATACTGATGTGTGTGTATCTATATGCATGTAGATATATTTGCATAGATGTGTCATAAATAGAACTTAATCATACACACACACACACATACATACATATCAAATAACTTAATCTAGTTTTTCTACCAATACAAATTTTAAAATATCACAATATCTGGGAGTGGAGCCATAACTCAGAGGGTAATGTATTTTCTTTGCAAGTATGATGACCCTAGTCAAACGTATCAAATCCATATAAAAAGCCAGACATAATGAAGTGTACTTGTCAACTTAGTGTCTGGTAAGTGTAGGCAAGGGGATCCCTAGAATTAACTGCCTAGGTAACCTTGCCTTCTACATGAAAAGCTTCAGGCCAATGAGAAAACTGTCTCAGAAAAGAAAAAATCATGATGGACAGCTCCTAGGAAGCAGTTAAAGTTAACCTCTGGCCTTCACACACACATGCAAACAAGTGTCCACCCATTCATACATATATACACATGTACACCCAAATCATGTGGAGGTTTTTGTATAACAACCCTTTGGTGACATATATGCTGTGATTCAATCTGATATGTAAAATATTGTAACTTGTACTAGAGAAGATGTTTTAAAGGGATGTGAGAAAGAAAGAAAGAGAGACAGAAGGACAGAGAATCAAAGTGAAAAAAAAGGAGAGAAAGAAAGAGAGAGAAGAGGGAGAAGGAAAGGGGAGAGAGAAAGGGGTCGGGGAGGAGAAAGAATAAAGTCTGGAAACTATATCTTCAACACATTCCATTGCCCTATTTCTGTCCACAAATACCAGTGACTTTGTTTATTGCTCAATTGATTCTTTAGACTACTTCTTGGATTAATATTTGTATCTGAAGTCTGAAGATTGACTCTGTATTTCCTTTAAAGCCAAACAGAATATTTAACTGGGGAAAAACTGCCGCCACCACCCCAAAGCATTCTTAACATTTCTCAGATTCTGGCATTTTCTTGAAGTAAAATTAGTGTGTATTTGAAAATGTCAAGTTTTGCAATGTGCTGCTGTCAAGTTGCTCCCTTGGCTTTGGTTCTTTCTGCACATGTGCCTTTCTTCTTATCCCCAGTCCCACAGGTCCCTGCCTAGGATCACAACGTCCCTAGGCGCTCTCAGACCACCACTCCCCAGAGGAGTGCTACACACTTGGTAAACATTATCCCTGGTGCAACGATAGCAGTTCTTTACTGGACCATTGGATAGGCATGATAGACATTGATATGGCCTGACTTTCTTATCTGTCTCCACTCTGAAGTTAACATTAACATTAGACTTGGAGACAGAAGATTCTAGGTCTTGAAACTCTGTAGGTGTCTCTGGGTTGTTTAATGTCCTTCGTAATGATGAATATAAAGGCAGCTGTGGGGACCCATTGTAGGCCCTCTGCACTGTGGAGGCTTCTCTGACACTCATAGTCCTGATTCATTCTCTTCCTAGCTACATACATAACCACCGGGACAGCGACATGGACTAACTTACTATAGTCCAGAGAGAACAATGTGAAATGATAAACACTGAAGAACATATGTGAGATGTGGAGATATTTCAGCTTGGAAAATATCTGCCTTACAAGCAGAAAGACCTGAGTTTGATCTCCAACACTCCTGTAAAATATGCTTGGTCAAAATCCTGGTCAGGTTTCAATGTGGATTAGACAAATGGGTCTGTGGGTAACAACACATACTGCTTTTCCAGAGGACCAGAATTCAGTTGCCAACACCCAGATTTGGCAGCTCACCACCACCCACAACTCCATTCCAACGGTTTTCTGTACAGTTGACCTCTGTGGGCACATATGTGCACATATACTCACACTAAGATGCATTCTCATGTAATCAACTAAAAAGAACACAAATCCAATCAAACCCAAATACTGTAGTGATGACAGGCACTTGTCAACTTGTTTCTAGGGAGGCATCAACAGTTATGTCATTGAGAACTGCGAGTCAGTTAGCCTAGCCTTCCCAGTGAACCAGGTGAGTGATAGGAATTCCACACGCATGTGCATGCCTATGTACACATGTGTCTGCACACACACATGCACATAAACAAATAAAAGGAAACAATAGTAATTAAAGAAGCATGAGAACATGAACTTAATTATAAGTAGACAATGACATACATTTAATAGATAATATTTGATTCCAGTATTTTCATTTTCTTATTTGAATGAATTAAAGGCTCCTGTGAATGCTAAGGCTGTTTGATGCAAAATATCTCGTTGTAGTTTCTATCCTTATTGGCTCTTAGTGGTTTATAACTTGTGGGTTATAATCAAAATAAATCTTAACTCATTTGGTTTGGAACTCACTCTGTAGACTAGGCTCACCTCAAACTCACAGAAATACACCTGTCTCTGCCTTCACAATCCTGGGATCCAGGGAAAGGTCACTATGCCTTGTTTAAGGTTTACGTTTTTTCTGTTTTTGGCTATGTGTATGTGCCTGAATGTGAATGGGTATGTGTAAATAAGTACAATGCCTGCAGAAGCCAGGAGATGGCATTGGCTTCCCTGCTGCTGTAGTTAGAGGCAGCTGTAAGATGCCCTGATATGAATGCTAAGAATTGAATTTGGGTCCTCTGTGAGAGCATTATGTGTTCTTAACCTAATATGTTGCATACGTATTGTTATGGCAAGATTTATTTTCATGGTCGATGTAGAATAAAGAGAAATTTACTAAAATTTGACAACTGATAAATAGTTGTAACCCCACACCCGTGTGTGTGTGTATTTCTTCCTCTATTGTATCTTTGTCTCCATTTAAAAGAGACACAGTGTCAATTATTTTTCTTATTGCTGTAATCAAAAATCTGACCAAAAACGAACAAACAAAATACCATAAAGAAAGATTTATTTTGGTGCATAGTTGGAGGATACCATCCACCATGCTGGGAAAGGCATGACAGCAGGAGCTTGAGGCAGTTGGTCAAAGTCAGGAAGCAGAAAGAGACAAATATTGGTGCTCAGCCCCTCTCCTTTTAATTAAAACATTGACTCCAGCCCACAGGAATGGAACTGTCCAAAATTAGGATGAATCTTCTAAACCTTTCTGAAAACTCTCACGGACACATCTAGAGGTTTGTTTCTATGATGATTCTAAACCCCATTACATTGACAATTAAGACCAACCACCATACTCATTATCTTGAAATACAAGGAAACTGAGATTTGAAAAGATAAGCACATTTTCTGAATTCAAAAATCTATTTGATTTTAGTGTTAGGATTCTAATTCAAACACATCTAAGACTAACACATACATTCTTTATAATGTCCTTCTGATCTTTCAAAGAAAAAGATAAAGAGGTAGTAAAGTAAATGCAAAGTAAACTGTGTTTCATGTTCTCCAGTTATGTTATTTCTTCGCTATTTAACCACCTTAGTCAAGGGAGGCAGAGATAACCACAGTGCCAGGTGCATCCCATCCTTTCACATTCCCTGCTCACCTGCCTTGACCATCTGCAGCTCCACTTCTGACAGGTGAGTGGCAGACAGGTCGAAGGACCCAGAAGAAGGCAGGGATGCCATATGGACTCAAGAATGAGACAAATGTTTAACTGGCTTAAGTTTTTTCCAAAAGCAGCTGGCACTTGGCAAATTATTAGAGGTCACTTTGTGAACGGCAGGTACCCAGGCATCAAGGAAGTGGTTCTTTACCACATCTTGCGTTTTGTCATCAAACATAACCACACTTTGTCATTTCAACCTCAATTAGACATAGATGTTAATCTCTGATTCTGAGGTTGCAAGAAAGTTAGGGTGTCACTGAGAGAAACATGGCACTGCAAGTCTCTAAAGGGTTCAGTTCTCTGTTGTGGTACAAAGGATTTTATTCCGTGGAAAATAAATTTAAGCAGTATTTACCCCCAAAAGTCTGAGGTTACTGAAGTAGATGTCATAGAAACACAGGGGTTTGGCTGCAATAGAGCATAGTGAGAGAGAATAGAACTATCCACCATCCCATGGGAAATACAACAATGGGGTACAAAGTCAGCTGAGCACATATCCCCTGGTTTATCTCCCTGGGCACTTCATTTATTTATTGACTCACTCAGCCATTCAGTGAACTTTATTACAAATCTGACATACAAGGGAATCATAGCCAGAAATTCCAAAAGGCAAGACCAGCAGATGGATGAAGATAGTGTTTGTGCTTCCTCTAACAACAGGAGAACTAATAGGAGAGCAATAGACGCCACTGAGTGAGCATTGAATAAGTGGGAAATACTCAGTGAATATTCAACTATCAGTTGCTGTGCTAAACATGGCGCTTGGCACTGTATACATGCCACTTGTCTTAACCCACTTCAGTACGAGGCTCATGGCATGCTTATCATTAGTGGCAATGATGGACAAACTAGGTCTACCATTCAACTCACTGCATTGTACAGTGTAGCCATGTGTGTAGGATAGTTTTAATTTTTAGTTTGCCATGGTCTATATCATCTGAGAAGTGAGTCTCAGGACACGATCCTTTAGAAGAAATTGGCCCGTGAGTATATCTTGTTTGCATAATTAATGTAGGAAGACTCACTCACCATGTGAAGCAGGAGATCTCAAACTATAAAGTATAGAGAGGGGCTGAACCTAACTAGGCACACACGCATTCATTTCTGTCTGCTCAGTGGTTGGGATGTGACTTGCTGTTTCATATTCTTGCCTTGGTGACTTCCACACAGTGATGGACTATACCCTAGAATTGTGGGCTAAAATAAACCATTTCTCCCCTTAAGTGTGTTTTGTTAGGGTATTTATTTTATAACAGTCACGAAACGTTAACATATAACATAAGGAAATTACTCTGCAATTGATAATTCTATTTTACCTCACACAAATGATTCCTCTAGATGAGGATATATATTTTTACTTCAAACCCCCATCTTCTGTGTCTTACATGACACTTCCCACTCAATAAACAACCACAGTAACCATTTCTGGTTATGTGGAGCTGTGTTTATGTGGATTAAAGTAGCAAGGAAATGACAGACTCTGAACAATTCCAGGCCAGCCTGAAGGTCTCAATGCTTTATTTGTCATGGTGTATTATTCTTCCTTTCCTGTTGCTTGCCTTTTGGCTGTGCAGTCTTCCAGAGGTCGTCATTCATCATGAATCTTCACAGTATCCCTTACCTAGGCTGCACTGATATTTATTGGATGAATAAGTCACTCAGTGAGTAAGTGGATTGCCTGGGGTGAGAGCACCAGGGGATATGTGCTCAGCTGACCTTGAACACTGGATTGTATTTCCTGTAGAGTGATGGATAGTCCCATCCCTTTTCCTCACATGCTCTACTGCAACCAAAACCCAACATTCCTGTGGCATCCGCTCAAAATTTCCTAGGGCTGTTGAACGCCGCCACTTCTTAAATTTCTTCTCCACTGTGTTAAAACCATGCCCAGGAAGCAGAGGAGGTCTGTGTCCTCTAGAGATCTACAGCACACTTTTTCTCTAAATGAAGCACTAACTTTGATTGAAAATACAAACTCAACTTCTGTAACCTTGGCACTCATCCAATCGAGTTCTCATCCTCCACAGAAATCCCCTTCTGTGACAAGCTACAAAGGTGTAAAATGTTGGCATGGTGATGTGTTGCTACAGCTTCTAATCTTTTCTATTGTTAAGAAGCCTTTCCCCCCAAGAACACACTTTCATTATTTTATATTGACTCCCCCTTTAATAAATTTTTCCAAACTGTTCTACTTTTGTGTTTTACACTTATAAAAATGATTCAAATCTTTATTCAGTAGTACCTATGCAAACAACTTTCCATGACTATAAAAAATAAACCTACCATAATCAACATAAAAATCATGAGTTTATTTTGACTCACATTTTGAGAGGTATACTGTCTCTGGCTTATTGGCCCCACCCCTTCAGGATAATGGAAATGTAGCATGTCTGTCAAGAATAGATGTTATTTAAAGCAAAAGAGAGACAGAACAGGTCTGAGTATCCAATATCTCTTTTATGGGCATATTCCAGTGGTTCTGTGTCTTTCCTCTATACTCGGTCTTACATCTTTTACAAACTCTCAATGGTTTCAGACCAAGGACTATGTCCTTGGCACATTGCCAGGCCTCTCTGGGCATTGCTAATCCAAACAGTAGCAATGCCTTATGGAGATTTGATATGCTTCTCAACCTTTTCTCCCTGCACTCTGATGGTGTCTCAATCTCGCTGCAAATGGCACCCTAGTGTAGTACCTTCTCTGGTCAAGTTCTCTAAACATCCTTCTAAAACGATGCCATTTTTCTCGGTATGCCACACAGTTGTGTGCTTTACAAGGTAAGTTGCCAAAAGCCTTATTCCTACATGATGGAATCTGGAGACCTCTGGAAAGGAATCCCGTCATCATGATTGGGTTAGTGCCGACCATAATACAGTTTCTATGGAATAACAGAATACTTGAGGCCAACTAAATTCATTAGAAAAGAGGAATAATTTGACCCATGTTCCTGTAGGCTGGGAAGTGTAAGATCAGCCACTCACACTTTTTTAACTCATGGCAGAAAGTGGAAGATAAGCTGGGTAGTGTGAAGTAGTCAAAGACTCACGTTCAGGGTCCCACAACCATGATAACCTGTCTAACAGGGAATCTGCTCGCTTTCACCAGACTGCAACTGTGCACTAACCTTCATGACTTAAGTTTCTCCCAGGAGGATCCAAACCCATGTTTCCTTTTCCTCTGAGGTAATAACATGATTGCTATCTTGAAGTAGAAATTACCTTGACCCTGTAGCCATGGCAACTAATTGAGAAATGTGTACAGTGTTGTTCCATCTGTGATAATGGTTAGTGATCCTAAGCCTAAAACCTTTCCCTTTCTGAGCTCTCACTGTGGCTGAGCTTCAGAAGAAGGAGCGCGAGGCCAGTTCTTCTGGGGAGAGAGAGACTGAACAGGTAGCTCTGGCCTCTGAGTGCTTCTGGGACTTCTGGGAATTTTAGTAGGATTCATAATTTTTGATAAAATATTTTTTTTCTAATCTCTGCGTTTTTGCCATGTCATACAGTCTTCATTTCCACACATAGCCCTCACACCTTTAGGCAGATCATGCTCAAAGTGGAGTCTGCAGGACAAATTTCTTAGAAGGAAGACAATCCCAGAAATGTAGGCTGAGAATACAAAACAGGAGATTTAAAGGTGTGGTGTTAAACTGGCTACCTCTCCTCCAAGGAGTCAGAGAGAAGCTGCCGAACTCTCTCTCTCTCTCTCTCTCTCTCTCTCTCTCTCTCTCTCTCTCTCGCTCTCTCTCGCTCTCTCTCGCTCTCTCTCGCTCTCTGTTGTCTCTCTCTCATATAAGGTTGTATAAAGCCCACACTGCTCTCAAACTCACTATGTAACTGAGACTAGCCTTACATACCTGATCATCCTGATTCCAACTCCTGAGTGCTGGGATTACACTCATGCAAGACCATACCTGGTTACCTGGTTATGTGGTATCAGAGACTGAACACAGGGCTTTGTGCATGCTATACAGAGACCAGCTGAGCTCTGTCCCAGGGACAGAATTTATTGTTTTCACAGAGACTCTCAGTGGAGCCTCTGATCGTAGAGCACATCTTGAAAACTCATACCTCAGGACCTGGGGTCAGATGTGTGGTATTAACCTGAGCCATACTTCCATCAGGATGTTACCTGGCAGAATGGAGGGCTATGGAGCAGCTACCATAGAGGCACTCCAAGTCCGTGGAGGCCAGACTGGGCAAATACTGCAAAGTTTTGCAGAAGACACTCTAGGAGGCTAGCACATGACCATACAGGAGCTCAGAATGCAGCTCAAACAGTTCCTTCTGGCTATGCCCTCCACCTCATTGTGTGTGTGCTTGTATGTGTGTACATATTTGTATGCATGGCTATGGAGACCATAGGGAATAGGTCTCTGATTGATGGGTACTCACTAATTAGGCTAGGACGGCTGGCTAGTTGAAGCCCAGGGATCCATCTGTCCCTGCCTCAGAGTGCTAGGATTGCAAACACACCTTATCATACCCAGATTTTCAAATGAACTCTGAGGGTTGAACTCAGATCCTAATGGTTGTACTATTGCTTTACTGACTGGGCCTTATTTCCAGCCCAGATTGTGATCTTCCTGTGATTAAGAACAACCTAGGCTTTTAAGGAGCATTCATTCCCTGGGCAGGTGTTCCAAGCCAGGTGCAGGATTACAGGCTTGTTAAGAACGTGCACTACTCGTTTCTTGGCTCTTTGCAATTATGAGTTCCCCTGTAAGCACTTGATGCCCATCTGCCCCAGCTTGAGCTTAGGTTCTGAAAATGGAACACATTTCTTATGCCTTTGCCATTATCCCATGCTACCCCAAACCCCAGACACAGGGAAGACATATATTCCATCCACTCCAATGTAGCTCCTGCTTGTCACTATCACACTGCCAGACACAGGCATTCCATGCATGCCCAGTGTAGACTGTTTTCCAGGATCTCATTTCACTCCAATCAAACTCTACATGTGATGCAGTAAAAGATACAGATATGATAAAAAACAAAACAAAAAATAAACTAACAAACAAACAAACAGAAAGCAGTATTTTCTACCCTGTGATATTTAGGTCCAGATAAGAAACATGAACAAGTTACTGGAAAATCTAATGAACTGTGTTACTTAAAAGAAACTGTGTTACTCCCACGTGGAAGAGGAGACCGTGAGCTGGAAATGGAATCTAACTCTCCACCCTCCTTTCCAGATACACATTCACATCCCTCTCAGGTTTCTGACTCTCATTACTCAGGAATATGGTACTGTTTAGCTTTTACTCATCTGACTCCTGACCCAAGTCTTCAATATAGCTAATTATTATCTCATAAGGACTAACTTTTGTTTTTAAAACTTTGTTTTAGCTTTCATATTTTTCAAAGTAGAGTCAGCTTAGTTTTATCTGAGGAAAGACATGCATATACATTTAGCAAGTGGATTAATTACTCCCAATGGAGATTCTGGCTCAATTGCGCTGTGACATGTACACAATATCCCTGCCTTTCACAAGCCATCAGACGTGAATAACCACAAAGGAGGACTGGTATGCCAGTAGTTTCCAAAACAAACGAACGGAAAATGTGAACAGGCTCAACAAGAGAAATATTTTGGTTGCTTCCAGAGGAGAAGGGCACCCTGCAGTATCTTTCCACTCAAAAACCTTAGGCAAAAGTGCCCCCAAAATATGACTAAAAGGGAGTCCAGCTGAATCCTTCTGATGACAAGTTCTTGTAAACCATTTTTCTCCCCCTGTTACTTTTTTGTTAAGGTATTTTTGCCATGCAAAGTCCACCTCTGCTTTCTACTCATGTTGTTGGTGATGCAAGTTTTAGCTGCATCTTCTTAGTGACTTCTCCCCTCTCTTCTCTGTACTAAACAGCTTGGCGCTCACTATGTAAACATCCGGAGAGGAACAGAGATCTTCTCAAGAGACCTTTTTGCCTCTGTATTCCCATCAGATTCTTGAAAGTATGACCTCTAAGAACTTAGACTTCCTCAAGAGTTCCACGCCTAGGCGAAGGAAAAGGCTGCAGTCTAGTGCTGCAGAGGGGACCTGTCTTCTGTCATAAAGATTTCATGCACTTCTGACAACCTATTGTCCTACCCCAGATAGTGATATAGTAAAGATGGGCAAAATCACCCCTTGATGGAGACTCCACAGCTGTGCACATTTCTTGTTCTGTATTCAGATTTGAACGGCATATTAGGATGCTGAAGATAGACTTGAGGGTGGATCACTCAGTGGACCTCCCTGCTCCTTTCCCCCATGTGATCAATTGAATAAATCTCCTTTTTCTGCTTTTTTAAAATTTTTTATTGAGAAAAAGAAAAAAAAAGTTTCTGCCTCCCCCCAGCCTCCCATTTCCCTCCCACTCCTCCCACCCTTCTCCCCCTCCCCCTACTCCTCTCCCCCTTTCTCTCTAGTCCAAAGAGCAGTCAGGGTTCCCTGCCCTGTGGAAAGTCCAAGGTCCTCCCCCCTCCATCCATGTCTAGGAAGGTGAACATCCAAACTGGCTACGCTCCCACAAAGCCAGAACATGAAGTAGGATCAAAACCCTGTGCCATTGTCCTTGGCTTCTCATCAGCCCTCATTGTCCACCATGTTCAGAGAGTCCGGTTTTATCCCATGCTTTTTCAGTCACAGTCCAGCTGGCCTTGGTGAGCTCCAAATAGATCAGCCCCACTGTCTCAGTGGGTGGGTGCGCCCCTCGTGGTCCTGACTTCCTTGCTCATGTTTTCCCTCCTTCTGCTCCTCATTGGGACCTTGGGAGCTCAGTCCTGTGCTCCAGTGTGGGTCTCTGTCTCTAGCTTCATCCGTCACCAGATGAAGGTTCTATGGTGATATGCAAGATATCTTTTTCTGCTTTTTACTATAAATCTATGCCTTTAATTGGCCTGTTGGAGCAGTGGATGACGTTAACAATTACAGTAATGTGATATGCTAGTATGCTAGCTCTTCTCCTGGGGTTACATGTATTCTCATGAGGCAGGAAGGGAAACCTATGAAAACAACAACACAGTAGCCTACCAGTTCTTACTATGCTGGCCCCTGACCTGCTAGCCCCAGCTACATTAAGGGAAGTTGTAAAAAGAGAATACTGCAACACCGCTGTACGTGGCAGCAGAGTGTGATAGGAGACTCTTACTGGAGAAGAATAAGACATATGGGAAGTATCATTTCCCCCAGTAGCTGAGGCAGACTGGCAAGATGCAGAGATACATACCCTCAGCCATACCAACAGAAACATATGGTTCAACTTGGTATAATAAGTTGGTAATTTCTTATATGGTTAAGCACAAAAAGAAAGTATTTTCCTGATCTTTCTGTGTCAGAATAAATAATGTTTTAGTAGTTTGCTTTATGAGATACATAAATGACATGATATAAAAGCACGAAGGAGGTTCAGGAATTTTTTTTTGTAGATTATGAGGAACGGCAAAACCATCTACAAAACCAAAAGACTGAAACTGAATACCTCCATGACGATGTATGTAAAAGAGTCATTAGTAGGTCTATACTGTAGACACCAGTTTGGTGTACTTTGTTCTAACAACATTCTGTAAACGTAAGTAGAAATTTTAAATTTTAGAAACCGACCACCATCATATCGAAATTGTGGCTCTGCATAATTGTAAAAGTGATACTAGTATAATAGAAAAAAAATTTGCATAAAAGATACCCAAACTTTCAAAAGAATGTGAAGATTAAAATACATTAGTCAGGATATGTAGCATGGTGTTAACTTATTCAGATATGCTGATTCAAATAGAAAAGACAGAAAGCAAGGAATGGAAAGGAGATACAATCTGATCATATATGGGAAGGATAAAGTTACTGCAGTAAGTTCAGTGGGCTACACTCTGAGATGTTTATCTTTGATTGTCAGCCTCACAGAACCTACACTCATCTAAGAAAAGAATCTCAAAGAGAAATTGGCTACAATGGATTGCTATGAATGGGGAATGTCATAAATCAAATAATTGAAATAGAAAGACCAAGCCCTCTGTAGTGACACAGTGTCCAAGAGAAAGGTCCTTGACCTGTATAAGAGTGTAGAGCAATCAACATGAGCACAAGCTAGCAGGCATGTTTGTGTTTATTTCTCTGTTTCTAACTGTGGCTGAGGTGTGACTAGATGCTTCAGGCCCTTCGTACCTTCCCTGCAGTGATGAACTGTAAACTGGAATTATGAGCTAAAGGAAATCTTTCCCCACTTATCTTTGCTTTGTCAAGGTATTTTATCACAGCAGCAAAAATGAAACGAAGACACCCTCCTTACTCCAGTCCTTACCTTGGTAACAAGACAATAAAATCAAAGGAAAGAACCTTCCTTCAGAGAACACTCGGACAATGCCAGAGCCTGTCTTGTTAGCTCGGGGCCTTCCTGTTCTTAATGGAAAGTGAGAAGGTGAAATGAGCTGGTGGGGACACCTGCATGAGGCAGGAGTAATCAAATATTGCTGAGACTAAGGAAGATGCAAAAGGACCATGAATACAGATGAAGGACAGGGCAAAGTGACTTCCCCCATCTCTGCTCTCTGCCCAGAAAATTTAAATTGAGGCATAAAGATATTTATCATGGGAACCTTTTAAAGGTCCAATTAGCATTTACTATACACCAAGATTGCTTACTACGAAGAAATGTTAGCAAGAAAGAAGCCTGTAAAAGCTGACAAGAAAAGGTCGCATAATCCAAACAGGATGAAATGGTATATGCTCAACAATTAGCCCTGGTGATGTGAAGAAGTGATCTTGATTGTCTTTAAAAGGAAAACAAGTTAAAGACAGTTAATCCTTTAAACCGGTTTTCTTTACAATCTCTGCAATTTGTTAGATTGAATGAAACTTCTAAAAAGTCAGCGAGCAAGTTTTTGAAACCGAAAGTCACTGTACTGGAGTCAGAGCTCTAATGCGTTTTGACAGCCTCATTGGAAATTAGGACTGGAATGATCTCACCAAGAAGTAAAGGCCCAATTGAAATTTATTCACACCACCCTGACATCTCTCTCAGAATCCCCAGCTCCTGCTCTGAATAATTTGTTTGGCTATGTTTCCTAAATGTGGTATTTGAATAAATCTGACTGGTGATTTGCATTTTGTCTTTCTTTGCCAGAAGGGGGTGGGATGAAAGAAGACAAAGAGGAGAGGCAATGTGGCTCTCGGGGTAACTGGGAAATCACCAGGAAGCCATTTGACCATAATGCCTGTCAAAACTGTGGAATTTACCCTGCTTTGTGTCAACAATTCATTCGGCTGGGGATGCACTCCCAGGCACTCCTAAGATTGTGCGGGGCTTTACAATTGCCGTGTAAAGCTTCTTTCTCCACATGTTGCTTCATCTTTGGTTTCTTTTCTGTTCTGTGGCAGGTGTAAGAATGGAAAGACACTGTTGCATGACCACAGATTGCACTAGATTCAAATTGTGCAGCTATACTGCTGCCTATTGGGGAAGACTGAATGTGTGGACTCTGTAATATAGTTAGAGGCACCTTCCGACACTGTACTTCTCTCTGATTTCCGAATGCTGATCAGCCAACTTTTCTTTCTCTTCGATGACTGGATCCAAAAGTTTCCTTTGGAAGTTTCACAATCCTTCTCAGTCAGGCAGGTCATCACCGTAGGACAAGGAGACAAGGGAGACAAGGGGATAAAGAGAGCAAATACAGCATAGAAATCTTACAGGGCATTTATTATATTATTTTATGTGTTCATGTCGTCTATGTGTAGATATCAGGATGTCAGGGTACCTGGACTATAATCACAGGTGTATACTGGCATATCTCCGTTTAGCACAGGTCCTAGGGATTTGATCTCAGGGCTTCTTCCCACTGAGCCATCTCCCTAATCCTGAATATTACTTTTGGATTTGTTCACATTCTATCAGCTGCTGCTTGGTGAACCACTGCCTTACCTCCTAAATGACACATGCTGATTTATTTGACTGCGCTTTTTTGTCTCTGGCTTTGCTTTATTGGATGACACTTTGGCTTTGCTTAGGTTTACCAAGCATTGTGTTTTATCTTTCGCTAAACAATGTGTGATTTCCTCCCATGTAGGAATGAAAAGTAGCCTTGCCTTCAAGCTCTAAGTAATTCCAGATTTTCAGATGCTCAAGGTATATTGGAGTTGAATAGCTTTGTTATACTACAATTTGAATACAAGCCATATTTCGTACATTTATAATACCCAATTGTTAGTTCCGTTTTGTGCTTTTTCTAATCATTTAATAAAACTAGAATAAAGAGCATAAAACTGGAGAGAAATAAGTGATGTAATGCAATGCTAGAATCACCAGCACAGCTCCTGGCACAATGGCATAGATCTCTATAGATACAGTGACCCAATATTGAACCTACCCTTACTCAACAGAAATGAGAAGATGGATACTAAACATGAAGACTATTTCCTGGATGCAGGGGACCAGCAACACATGAGTTTTTCCTACCATCTTTATAATATTTCTCTGAGAATGTTTAATCCGTAACACTGAGCACTAGCTGGGAATAGTGTGCGTGTGTGTGTGTGTGTATGTGTGTGTGTGTGCCTGTGTATGTGTACATGTGATTTGATGTGAATTACTTCTCTCACGATAATAATTTTTTCATAATAAATACCACATTGGCATACATATAACTATAACAGAAAATAGAAAGTTTTCAGAATAATGGTAGAATTGTAAAGTATTTACTACATCAGAGACAAGGAGAAGCCCCATGGGAATTAAGACTGTTGAGCAGGGATGATGGAGACTTAGACTTATACAGGAACAAAGATCTAAGCAGGGAGGACATCCCAGCAGTACTGTGGACACTGTGCACAACTTCTAGACTTTAGTTTCTCGATTTCTAAAATGCCCAGAAACAGCAAAGATGTGACAGAGACTGATGTGACTTCTCCCTGGAGTCCTTTCTAGATGACTAAATAGCTGTTTTCCTCACTTGCCTGGATAATTGAGAACTGCTTAATAAGGGAGCCAGTATTTGACGTGTGTGTTAAGAATAATTACAGTTAACTAAATATGTGGAACTAGCAATTAAATTAGTAAACATTTATATAGATCACACATTATGCTAGAATTTCATACAGTTTTAACTGTTCTAAGCAGTATGCACGCATTCTATGGTTAATGTGTTTAATGCATTATTTTGATTAATATTAACATTAATTATTACCATTTGCATTAAATGTTTTGCAGTTACAAACATTCATTTATATACTCACACTTGTGCATGTGTGTGTCTAGGTGTTTGTGTATGTGTGGATCTGTGTGTGTGCATGTATGTGTTTGTATATATACATTTGTGTCAGTGGGTTTGTCTATATGTATATGTGTGTGCATGTGTTTGTGGTCCTAATATTACAGGGCACACTAACATTTGCTTCTAGTCCTCAAGTAAAAAAGAAAATTAAAACAGAAGTCTATTTAGCAAAGTTAAGCAAAACAAATACTAAAAAGAGAGATTGGAGTGGGTTGCCTCAATGTAGGTAGCAATTTAGTGGGTTCTGTGTTATGGATTTTAAAGACATTAGTATGAATATTTATGAGGCATGTAGCATATCCATGTGATAAGGTGGTCCTTTTCCACCCCAGCCTCCTGAAACCATGGTGGACTAAATCTTCCTTTTCCGGCTGTTCTTCCCATGATCCTAGTAAAAGGGGAGGGTTACCAAACTCATGGCTGAGCAAGACATGAGGAACAAGCCAGTAAGCAGCGTTCATCCTTGGACTCTGCTTCAGTTCTTAAGTTCCTGTTTCGATTTGTCTTCATGACAAACTGTAAACTGTAAACTGAAATAAACCCATTGCGCCACAAGTTGCTTTGGATCAGTGTTTTATCATAGCAAGGAATGACAAAGAGAACACCTAGAATTCCTGTATTTAAGAGCTGGAGACAGATTCTGTGACTCTCAGGATAGCCAATATAGTGGCCTCAGTGGATTCTTGAGAAACCATGTTATAACAAATGAAGTGGAAAGTGATTGAAGCAAACAATCCAGCACCGTTTCCTGGCTGCTACAGGCACTAAGCACGCACACACACGGGCATGTGTATGGGTGCACACATGGACACATGCATGCGCACACAAGCACCATGTGTGCACACACATGTATGTGTGCATATACACCTCCGAATAGAAAGAGGAAGAGAAGAAATAGGTTGTCACCTATAATAGTCAAGGACTCTGGCACTCAGAACACCTTTGAGCTGCCAGCAAAATTTCTTAATTGAAAAATAATGCCGTGTGTTGAATTATCACTAAGAATTGTGTGAAAAATCACTGTTCAAGTTTGAGAAAGATGTGAAGTGTGGACAGAACGCAAGTGTTTCTTACCCTCACTGTGGTATGGTGTGAACACATCTCTACAGTGTTAATCCTCTGCATTGCTTCTGCAGCCTCCTGATTCCCCTGGTGTTTGTGGAGAGCAACAGCCTACAGCTTGATTAATGCCACTGGAGGAAGCACTGTTGCAAGCAATTGGAAAAGTCTGATCAATTCTCAGTTCTAGGGCATCTTCTTGGTCTTGCTTTTGCTGTTGTTTTTATTCTTTTTAAATTTTTAATATTCTATAACTTCGTTTTAAGTTACAAATGAAATTCAGGATATAGTAAGCAATAATTTCCCCCAAAATTGTTAATTTAAAAATAGCTTGCTATTTTAAAACCAATGTCAGATTCTTATTTTCAGTTTTATGCTACTCTAAATAAATAGCTGCCTGTGGATGCTCCAAGTAGCCATGGGAATGGAACAAAAAAACCTTACACTTTCTTAGCTGAGTAAATACACTATAGTTTTATGGATGGATTCCGAACATCAGATAATTTGCCAACAACAGCAGCAACCAGTAGAGGCCATTTGGCATATACTTGTAAGTGATATCACAGTCCTGGGCATTTTGCTTCAATTTATGTAAACTCTAGACTACATGTCAGTCAAATGTAAGAATAAAGAATCCTGCTTTTGCGGCTGAACAGAAGTTAATGCAGGACATCAGGGAGTCTTTTGAGTCTTAGGGCATTTTGAATTTGCATTGTTGAAGGTCCTTAGGTATTTTAGAATATAGGAACAGGCTCCCAGATAGCCCATGTTGACCTCAAATTCATTATATAGACAAGAATGACTTTGATTTTCTTATCCCCCTCTGCCCATCTCCTGAGTGAATGCCAGTGCTCTAGATGCATGCCACCGTGCCTTTTTCCATTGCTGGGGATAAAACCCAGGGATTCATGCAAACAGTCTACCATCTGAGATACATCGTCAACCTTCACGTGTAGAGAAAAATGTCCGATATTGCCTTAATACAAGAAGCCATGGACATTCTTTGCCATCAAGTATGCATAGTGGGGCTCTTTGTGCTTAGATTTCAGTGTACATTGGCCATTTTAAAGATCTGTCGTCTTAATCACTGTAGACTGGGTAGACCAAAATAATCCAGAAATTTATTTCTCATGTGTTTGAAGTCAGGAAGAACCAGACCAATTTGTCAATGCAATATCTGGTGAGGACCTACTACCTGATGTGCAGATAGCTTTCCTCTCCTGTGTCCTAGTATGGTGGAGGAAGGAAGAGAAAAAGATGGATGACAGCAGAGGAAACAAGAGAGGAAGATATCACCCCTTTTCATTTTGAAAGACACCAATAACAGATTTGTGGGCACCAGTGTCTGGGCCCATGTAGGTACAACAAACTAGCAGTGATTAAAAGTGGAGTAAGTAGATTCTTTAGAGCCGGGTGGTGGTGGCGCAAGCTTTTAATCCCAGCACTAGGGAGGCAGAGGCAGGCGGATCTCTGTGAGTTCAAATCCAGCCTTGTCTACAAAGGGAGTTCCAGGACAGGCTCCAAAGCTACAGAGAAACCCTGTCTCGAAAAACCAAAAGAAAAAAAGAAAAAAAAAAGTAGATTTTTTTTTTTTTAGTGTGGCCACATATCGGGGTCAAAGACCTTGCTACTTCTCAAACTAAGGGGTCTTCTATTTACAATTAAATAGAAATCAAGAGGTAAAATGAAGTCCTGGTCCAAGTGTGGTCTTGCGCATTGCATTGCTAGTTCTGCTCAAGTCCTTTCAGCACTGTGTGACTTGTTTCCCTATGGGAAACAAGCTCCTCCTCCAGCTGGCACCAGGCCTTTTCCTCCCCTCACAGTGAGCATCTGAGGGAACTCTAATTTCTTGGGGTGCAGCGTTTCAGCAGACAGCTACTGTCTTATTGTGAGGAGTCTATGAGTTCCTACTTCTATGAAGAGACAATGTAACAACAGCAATTCTTCTAAAGGAAACAGATTTCATTTGGTAGCTCCCATTTCCAGAGGCTCAGAGCATTATCATTATGGTGGGACATGGTGGTGTGCAGACAGACATTATACTGGAAAAATAGCTGAGAGTTCTTGCAGACAACAAGAAGTGCTCTAAAACTCTGGGCAATATCTTGAACATATATGAGACCTCAAAGCTTGTCTCCACAGTGACACACTTCCTCCAAGGAGATCACACCTACTTTAGCAGGGCTACTGTTCCTAATATTGCCACTCCCTTTGTGACTATTTTCTTTTAAATCACCACAGTGACAAAATTAATCCTAGCACAAGAGGTGAACTTTCAAAAACTAATTTACTTCCCAAAGCTTATCTAATACCAAGACACTGGGTGCTAGGGTTTCAATACATAAACTTTTAGATACACAGTAACATCCATGTCCACCTTTCCCAGAACTATATTTTGATTCCAGGAATTAAATGTAGTAGTATTTGATATAATAATTTCCGTCATCTTTCTCTTCTTCCTTGTCCTCATCCTTCTCTTCCTTTTCCTCCTCTTTTTGAGGTAGGGGGTTTAGAGCAATCTAGTCTCAAGGTCAGTCTCTATCCCAGACTGCTCAGGAATTTTAAAGTCTCCAGCCTTGGTCCCTCCAATGCTAGACTCTTATCAGGTTCTAGAACTCTTATCAAGTTTACATAGCTCATTCCACCAGGAGTCTAACTCTACTCAATAGACGAGATAACACAGATTGCAAAGGATTCTGAGAGACAATATGGAGATCCTGAAGTTGTACATAAGAAAACAGTCATGGGTAATTTCCAATGGTACTCCCTTTCAAAGTCCAGTGACTTCGTACTTCATTATGACATCAACAATCTGTGACATTTCACAGGAAGTTTCTAGCAAAAGAAAGGTACATGAAATGTAGAGTCATTTGTAGACTGGTAAAACAGCAACAGTTCTTCACATGTATATCTTAACATGTATTCAAAAGAAATAGCTCTGTGATACCAGCTACAGACCAAAGAACTGCATTTCTTTCAGCATTTAGAAAGACCCTCTATTTCCCCTATTTCTCTTCCTCCACCACCGCTGCCCTCTGCCATTACTTTCTCTTTTTCTCTGTGAATCTCTCTCTCTCTCTCTCTCTCTCTCTCTCTCTCTCTCTCTCTCTCTCTTCCTCCCCCCCTCTCCCCATGTGTGTTTTGGCCATATGTTTATGAATTCACATGCGTAAGTACAGGTATGCTTACATCACAGGAAGTCTACCAGAGATGAGCAATCAGACACTGTTTATAGCCAAAATGCAAGCCTTTATTCCAGATGACTGTGACTAAACTCAGGTATTTGGGACCTAAGGGTAGCCCCAAGCATTTAGAGAAAGATGCTTTTAAAGGCAAAATAAGCAAATAAACAAACAAACAAAAACAAAAAGACATATCCTGGTCTCTCTCTCTCTACAGCTGCGTTGTGGTAGGCAGGGTGTTCACAGATTTCACAAGCAAGCAGTTCTGTTAAGAAGTTGGGAAAATTTAGCTGCGGCATTTTGACCTCAGATTTCTAGAACTGAGTGGGGTAATTTTCTGCTGGATTCTCCATCGAGGAGATCAGATTATCCTTAACCTTGAAATTGCCTCAGCAAGAATACAAGATGGTGGAACTTCTGCCCCATCTTGTCCTGTTACACAAGAGGAGTCCAGAGGTGGATATCACTCGTTTCTCACTGAAAATGTATATCACTACTTCAACTAGACTGGCTGGCTAGCAAACCCTGGAGATCCTCTGATCTCTGTCCCCAGCATTGGAATAGAAGTGCACCTGGATTCTAAGGATGGAATGCAGGTCCTCAGGCTCGCACAGAAAGCATTCCTGCACCAGCTGTCTTCCCAGTACTACAGGTGATCTTTTCAACTGTCAAAAGTATGTTGCCAGGTATTTAATTTGGCTTCCATTCACTCAGGGCCAAACCTCAAAATTGCAGCAAACAGCTGTCAATTTATCAGCAGAGTTGATATCAGAAATTACTTCCTTTGGCATGCAAATGTTCCTTGACTCTTTTTCTCTTTTCTTTTATTTCTTTCTTCCATTGTATTCCAAAAAACTCTTTCAAAACTGCAAATCCTGTTTGTTTGTTTGTTTGTAATTTCTCTATGGGGGAAATCACTGCTTGAAAAACTCATAATTTTACAGATCCTTGGGCCCAATAAAGTTAAGTTAACACTGGAATGAAAATGAGAGCAGGAGCGAGGAGATCATGATCAGCTTGATCTGTCCCATAGAGTACTAAAGGCTGACACCAAACTTCATGGCCTCTTGTGGGAGCCAAATCTCAGGACAGTGAAAGGAAAAAGACATGTGTTATCAGCTTTTATGCTACATTTCCAGGAGACTGCTATCTCCCCCCAAAATTCTCACTCATGGAAGTTAAGTGATCTTTGAAGGAAACTGCTTTCTTGACCAACAAGTTGGGACTTATCTACTGAAACAGACACTGATAGCTGGGCAAGAACCAAAAAAAAAAAAAAAAAAAAAAAAAACCTCTGGAAGGAAATACTATAAAATATAGTGAAAGTAACTTTCTGGTCATCCTTTGGTCCTCATGAAACCAGCAGCAGGCATGCATTTCCCCTGGTTAATTGCAAGTAAAAGACGATGAAAGCACACTACAGTCACATATATATAGTCATATATGGAGGAGTTAGCAAGCTGATCATTACCATCAGGAAGAAACACAATAGTTGCTAGATGGTAAACACCTGAGATGCCATCAAGGAAGAAACAACAAGTACTACCCACCAATACCTTGAGATTCTCTTCTCACCCTCTTGATAGGCAGCTATCATGGAGATGTGACTCTTCCATGCTGACAGCTTATTTGCTCCTCTACAGCACTCTAGTTGGAGAATGGAGAGCCCTGTGGTCAGCAGTGGGGGTGGAAGAATCTCCAAGTTGCATTGACATTCCAGTGGCTCTTACTACTGAATCAACATTAAGAGTGTGTCTTAGAACTCCTATTCCTTGATTTATCATTGAAAGTCATGAGCAAGATTTGAAGCACCACATACCTATTGGGTATTCTAGTTTGGGGCTGAGGCAGAAGGATTGGAAGTCTAAGGCCAACCTGGGCTATATAAGACTGCCTCCAAATGCTAGCAAAAGATTTAAAATTATGTAAATGAATTCTCACATTATGACAATATGTTCACATTTTTAGAGAACACTAATTCTGTAAGGTGCTCCGTGAGAAAGTAGTTATGCCCAAATCCACAAAGTCCTTGCAAAAGCCAATAAGGAAACCAAGTCCCATGGGGGCTGGAGAGATGGCTCAGTGGTTAAGAGCATTGCCTGCTCTTCCAAAGGTCCTGAGTTCAATTCCCAGCAACCACATGGTGGCTCACAACCATCTGTAAAGAGGTCTGGCGCCCTCTTCAGGCCTTCAGGCATACAGACAAAATATTGTATACATAATAAATAAATATAAATTTTTTTAAAAAAAACAAAAACAAAGAGCTTTTATTTTAATCTAGTATGCAGACTCGTTTTCTCTGCATATCCAACGTATTGGAATAATTGGAGCTCAATTAGAATTGGGTTTTTATAGTAGTAAAGGTGGGGGTGAGGCGTCTCTGAGGTTTAGGACCCCTGATTGACTGACATTGACTGACATTTGTCTAGGGGTGTCCTGGTAAGGTGGGCTGGCAGATGATCCTATCTACAGTGGTTGGAATGTTAGGCATTTCCCTTGAATGGTGTGTTCTTAGGTGGGGGTCAGATAACTCAGCTTGTGGTTCCTCTTGCAGCCAGGAATTGCCTTAGGGTAAACTACTGAGACTCAGACCTCTTATTAAATTTACTGAGGGACGAGTTCTACTCTTGCAGGCGATAATGGTTGGAAATAAATAACTTCCTTTGGGTGACCTGATCCTACTTAACTTATCATGGCTGGCCCCCACATTTCCCCCTTTACAAGCAGATGAGAGGACCCAATCTTGGGTTCTGCTTGCCCCTGGTTTTTAAGGAGGCATGGAACTACTTAAATTAATTGACAACTCTGGACCTAGTGTATTAACAGTCACTATAGGTAGTTATCTTGTCTCCCATGCTAGGGAGTTTTTTCTTGTCTGAGCCTTTCAACCTATTTTGGGCAGGGGGCATGGGATGACATATTCCTTTCTGCAACTACTTCAAGCTGACATCAAGGCATTGTTATCCCGGCCCAAGCAGGTTGAAAGGCTAGCCCAAAGTGGGCGGGGGCATTTAGGCTAGGTGCACTCCTCAGACTTCGTTGAAGGAACCAGGAGAGTTCCTATTA
This sequence comes from Microtus pennsylvanicus, assembly GCF_037038515.1. Taxonomy (NCBI): domain Eukaryota; kingdom Metazoa; phylum Chordata; class Mammalia; order Rodentia; family Cricetidae; genus Microtus; species Microtus pennsylvanicus. Next base: position 10,267,741 of record NC_134588.1, on the reverse strand, counting down.
GCTGGACTGGTTCACATCAGCTTTCTTGAAGTCCAAGGCTTGTCACTGTTATGGTTTTGGTCCCTTTAAGAGACAAGCCACACCCATTCCCCTCCCCACCCGCTGAGGCAGGCTGATCTTCAGCTTCCGGCCTGAGCTCGCTCTCTTTTCCATCTTCCTCTCTTCCCCACTTCTCTGTTTCCCCCCCTTCTCTGTCTCTTTCTCCTCCTCTCTCTCTCTCTCTCTCTCTCTCTCTCTCTCTCTCTCTCTCTCTCTCTCTCTCTCCTCCCCCCTCTCTGTCCCCCACTTTACCATTCCTCCTTCCATAAACCCCTGAATAAACATTCAACCTCACCCTGCCTGTCGAGTCTATCCATGTTTCTGTCTTCTGCCCGCCCGCCATGTGTCTCCCTGCCTGGAACCAGCCATTGCTCGGGGACCAGCAGCCGTCTCTGCCTGGGGCCCACTGCCTGCTGCCACCAGGCCTGCCACCACCGCTCGGGCCGCTGCTCTGGGACCGGCAGCCATTTCTGCTGCCTACTGCCGCGGGGATCTTGGAGCATTTTTAAAAAAGAACAACAGCCACCATTTAGAGCAGGTTGTAGCCAGCAACTGATGCTTAGATGCATCTGCCAGCCAAGTGGAAGCTTATTGAGATAAGTTTAAACCACGAACAGAAGTTAAAATTTATTTACATTTTGTAGAAAAAGAACAGAAAACAGGCATCTGTAAACAGAAGGAATAGACTCATTCCTTTGGGTCTTAGCTAAAAACTAAACGCCTTTAAGTTTACATTTAAATGGCAACCAGAATAGATTTAAAATCTTAAACTTGTGACCCACATAGAAAGTAATTATTGTTGTATTAGCTTATTAGAATTACCATAAAGAGGGGAAGAAATTAGAAACATATTTTATATCTTAACCTGTATTTATATCTTAAGTCATTTTTTTAGACCCTCAAGCTTATGAAATTTTATATTCTCAGACCTTAAAACATTTTTTAATGCATTAACAAGCTGGCTTTGTGGAAGAATCTGGAACCTTTTTGTTGTTAAACTGGCATTATCTCTGCCTTAGCCATTAATACTATCAGAGCTCTCAGAAGAATAAATAAAGTATATCTGAGTACAGAACTAACAGTTTTTAAATCTATTAAAAATGTCAGGGACAAGAGTCCATATACAGTTAGTCATACCCAGGTCTCCACAGCATTGGGGGCGGAAATACCCAGAACAGCAGTCTTACTGTTCAAGTGAGGTCCATAAAGTGAACTTTTTGTTTTCTGTAGAAGAGGGACATGGAAAAGACTGACCTTATTTTGTCTAGGCAAAAGTGGTGCAATCAATTCTCCAAGGTCCTGCAGTTTGTCCACAGTCTGGACTGGGTCCTGGAAGCCAGTGTTGTACTGGAGGTCATCCTGCCTGGTGGTCAGCGTCATCGTAATCCAGGTGGTGACCTCATAGAATCTTATAATCTTCTTTGGAGACCTTGGGTTACTGCTAGGATCCCAGAGTCTCTGTCTAATGTAATAAGCTTTTAAATTATTATTCTAAATGCCATATTCTGTAGATCTCTGAAGTATAAGGGCTGCCTAGGTATGTCTGATTAGAAAAACTTTGTTTTTTTACTACTTGTTTTAAACTTGACTTTGAAAACATATCCAGGGAACTAAATAAGGCTTATTTCTGTAACTAATCATATCAATAATTTAAGGATGACTGACCAACTTGTAATTTTTAACAGTCTATAATAAGTTAGCAGCTTTTACAAGACTAAAACTCCATACTCTGTAATGATTTTGAATTAAAGCTAATAAAGAAACTAAATTAGTCATTCTGAGGGTAAACAGAGAACAAGTTTATATCTAGTTGTTAATGCTGTCTCCTGCAAAGGCAAGGAACAGGTCCCAAAGTGAAATGAGAACAGGAGGGCATTTAAGAACTAGCATTGCCCTAGGGTAACCAAGAGGACCAGTTGAACAAGTTTTCATCCAGCTTTTCTGTGAGTGTCCTGTTTTCTATTATTAACAAAGCTATTGATTTTCTAATTACCCTGGAGTGATGGACACAGAAACAACTTGTTATTTTACAAGACCAGACACAAACCTCTTAGTATCAATATAAAAATTTATTACTCAGTTTATACAAATAGCTTAAGCCCAATAAAGTTATCAAAGACAAGGAGGCTACAGCTGCAGTTCGTCTATGTTGTGAATCTTAATTTAAACATCTGACATGCAGGTGGTCCTAGACTGTCCCTGTACACCAACCTCCACAGTAGCAGCTCAGAATCTTACACATCCCGAGTGTCATTCGGCAGGTATTCATTGTGATGCTAAGAAATCCTGCAGCTTTCAGTGTGATGGCAGGAAGATACACAATAACTGATAGATGGTAAATACTAGATGGAGATAGCGGACAGATAGATTTAAAATCTTATATATACACACATTCATATCTAATACACTTCATTTGCCACGTGGCAACAAGAGGAGCATATGGTTAATCTTCTGCATGCAGTTAGCAGGAACATTCAGGAGCCACTGTAAGGCACACAAGCATACAAGCAGGATCACATCCCTTGAGCCATTGCCAGTGAATTAGTTAACAAGCTTAGCCATGCTTATATCTTGGTTTTCATTACCCCCTTTGCTCTGGGGTCTTACCTTAGACACATAAGTGAGCTCCCTCTTATCTCTCCGCCTAGTCCTTACAGAAATCTCTAGATTTAAGAATAGAAGGCCTAGCCCTGCTGTCAACTTTGATACGGTAGCTTTCTACTGAGTAGGGAGGAAAGCTTTCTATTTGTTTCTCATAAGGGCAAAGACATTGTCTTTCCTTAGTTGACTGTGCAAAGCCTGATTTTGCTAAGCGAGTGTTTCAGTCTTCCCAAGTGTGCAGCATGCATATTGGTATTGCACTTGCAGTGTAGAGATGGAAACATAAACATAAGACATGCTTGTCAACAATCACTTTATCACCTCATATCCTCCACACAACTGGAGCTGTAAAAGCTCACCAGCAATGGAAGGTTTTGGCATTCACAATTTTAATACCAATGTGCCTTTAACTTTTATGAATAACTACTTGTCTGAATCATCCAAATTAATGGGCAAAAACCCATATATCTGTTTGGCCCTTGGTTGATGTTGTGGTTTGAATACAAAACATTCCACCATAAGCTATGCCTTTGAACACTTGATTCCCAGCTGGCGGTATTGTTTGAGAATGTTGTGGGACCTTCAGGAGATGGAGCTTCACTGGAGGAAGTGGATTATTGACTGGGGGTGAGCTTGGAGGCTCTATAGTTCTTATCATGTTCCTGTTCATTCTCTGCTTTCTAACTCTGTATGCAATGTGTCTCTCTGTAGCTGCTGCCATGTATAAAGGGCATGATACCTTTCTAACTCTGCATAGAAACGAATGCTTTCTCCCTTAAGTTGCTCTGGCATTGTGTCAGGAATAAAGTGAATGAAATAACCAGCACTGTTGCCAGACATGGTTTATTTATATTGTAGCAACAGTTGAACCACACACTAACACAAGTTATCATGAGGAAGCTAATCCATTGCTTGTACAGCTGACAAGATTATTATTGGTATGAAAAATAGTTGGAGTTACTTACTAAAGAAGTTTCCTTACAAATCAAAAGTTATTGCATTATCAGGGACAAGGTGATTTGAGGCATCATCCACTTCTACTTCAATATCACCTTGTTAATAAACCTTTTTTGATGTTTACAACTTTGAATGTCCAAAGAACTTTACTTAAATTTAAGTTATTGATAGAAGATAGTAAAAATAAATTCTAGGGAATCATGATGGTTCATAAAGCTACATAAATGATAAGGAAATAGGGTAATGAATAATCACTTTTACTTTTTATTTGTGTGTGCACACATGTGTACTTGTGTGTGCACAGGTTTGCAAATAGCACATAGAAGTCAGAGGTTCACATAAGATGTTTTTCTCAACTGCTTTTTATCTTTTAAATTCTATCTATCTATCTATCTATCTATCTATCTATCTATCTATCTATCTATCTATCATCTATCTATCTATCATCTATCTATCTATCATCTATCTACTTATGTGTACCTGTGTCCAGGTGTATCTACCACAGCACATACGTGGAGTCAGAACCTTCAGTAGTCAGCTACCTCTTGTTAACTTTTAGTATCTAGGGATTAAACTCATGCCTCTAAGACTGAGTATAAGTCTCTGTCCACTGAACCATCTCTACGCCTTATTTTTGGAGACAGAACCTGGAGTCTGCTACTGTCCTATTTAGTTAGGCTACTGTCCAATGAGCTTCAAGGATTCTTTCACCACCTGCCCAGTTCTGTGATTACACATTTGCCCTTTTGTGCTTACCTTTTTACATAGGTTCAAGATATTGAACTCTGGTTCTCATGCTTCTATGTGGATGAGTTTCCCAACTGCCCCATCTCCTACCTCTTATGTGTGGGTCACTTTCCTGACTGCCCCATCTCCTAGCCCCTTGGATGTGAATCAGTTTCCCGACTGCCCCATCTCCTGTCCCTAGGACTAGCAATCTTAATAAGGAGAGTTAGGGGAGGAATCTAGAAGCTCCATTGTCTTGGGGTCCACATACCGAGTAATGGCTTGTTTTTTGTGTGTGTGTGTGTTGTTGTCTAGGTCTCCATGTTATTCTTCAAATGGCACCTCTAGTAGATGAAGGAATAAATTAAATAATTACACTCAACCTTTTTTGGGTAGGGTGTAATTCCCATTAAGTTTATAGCTTCTTGTCACTGGGAACATAAAGGGACCTGTATTAAATTAAGATGGAGTTCTAGACGGTGTATCTGCAAACATTGCATCTGATAAGATTTGCATGGAGAATAACTTCAATGCAGATAAATTAACAACAAAGTCTCCAATACTAGGACTTCTGTTTTTATTTTGTTTTCTCTTATGACTGGGAGGGTTGTCTATCAGATGAGGTCACAAAACTGAAGAAGAAAAGAAAGCTGTCCAGGTGGTCTTTTACCATGCAAGATCATGAGTGTCAGAAGCTGGGCCAGGGATGTGTAGTACTAAGAAAATGCTAAACTCCCTGGAGAGGTTTCTAATGAGAGAGACACTGGAGTTAGCATGCATGCCATATGTGGGGTAGTCCCTTATCTGAACAGTCAGGGGTGGGTGCTTCCTAGAAGTAAAAGATGGGCATGAATTCCTGATTGTCCTAATTTGGTCCCATCAGCATAGGTATCATTAACCCACCTATGAACACAAGCATAATACCCAGCTAGCTGTCTACACATCCTTCAGAAATTTGCATCCTGATAAGTCTACTCCACATTATAAATGTGTGCAACAAATGACACCTAGCTCAGCAACCATGTGCCAGCAGTTTACGTTCGTGGCTGGCGGCAGTGTCAACTCACTCATACTGTTCAGCAAACCAGAAGAGAGGACCACACAGCTCATCACCACTGGATGTGCAGATTCTACCTAATCAGTATCACTTTTACATCATCTGCAAGTTGAATCATATTAACTTGTACCCATTTCAGTTAAGACATATCATTTCCTGAAATTCTTGTATTCTTCCTTTTATGGAGGCCAAAACCAGAAAAAGGAGGCAGGATGCTATGGGGTGTGTGTGACAAAACTTTTCCTGGGGAGATGTAACAGAAGTCTGTTTACTTTAGACAGGCAACTGATGACAGACAAAAGTACAGATACCACCAATTCAACTTGGTAAACTAATGGGTTTTATTGGGATGACTTACAGAAGAATAGAGGAGGAGTTGTTTACAAGACCATAAATGACTCACCATCAAGGCCCAGCTCCATGGGTGACAGCTCAAAGTACTGGGAGGCTGCAGCCCACCACACCGCACAAGCTGCAGGCAGCTCAGCATATTGGAAAGTGTCCTCTCCAGGGTCCTCAGCTGGCCTACAGTTTTTCAGCAGCTTGGCTGCCTTCTGCTGTCTTCCAGCCAGCTGCTCTGGTCGGAGTGTCTTCTCTGAAGCTTGGCTCTGCTTTTCTGAACATGAATTTTGGGTGTTATTGCTAACTTCACAGGGAGGGGCCTAGTGAACAAAGTTACTCTGGTCAGGTCCAGGGACTTCCTGGAGCTATTTTTTGAGTTTCTTCCTGTTTGAGGAGCTTCCTGCAGAATAGAATGCTTCAATCCCAGAGGAACTGTTATGTAACAGAGAAATATAACATGGGTCAAACATCTCTTTCCACTATCCACCAAGTTACAACTACATTTCTTCAGGACCCTCAGATAGGGAGAGGTCTTTTAGAATAAACTTGTGACTGGCCTGTAAAATAAGAGATTATGTTTCTGTTTATTTAAAATGACAAAGCACACATTTATCATGAATTAAAAGAAAGCTAGAATTTAGAGGAGAATCCAATGTTTTGATTTTTCTTCCCTTTTATCTCCTAAAATGCAATGTTTTACAATCCTCCTCAGTCACCGGGAGTGGCCAACACCTCGCTTCAGCCAAACTTCTTCCTTTCCATTATCTGAGTGCCTGATGGAAATCCACTTTATCACACGCCACAGAAGAGCAGTTGTGAACGCGCAAGCTGGAGTGCATTTATGCATATCAGCTTTAACTCTGTGGTTTGCATGCTAATCACCTCATACCTTATTAAAGGTATCTTAGCAAATAAAAGACAATGCCTTTGTGAATAGCTCTGAGCTTCCAGGATTTATTTTCCTCTAGTTTGCCCTCTCAGAGAGACAGGCCTTAGGATAGTATTTAGAGATGCTGGTTTTTAAATATTTGCATGGGGATAACAGGTATTAATAAGTCCCTACTTTAGAAAACACAATATACTTTCAAACAATGGTAATTTCACAAGTATGTCCTTTAGGAATCTTTCTTTGTCTCTGTTTATACCTGTCTCTCACTCCTGTCTCTCTCTCTCTCTACATCTCAAAATCTAATTTCTTAGTGTTTACTTTGGCCATTAGGAAGGAATCAGATCTCTATTGGTTGCTGTAACTGTCACTGCACATGAGTAGGTGGACTCTCTATAGTTTACTGAAGCTGAGAAGGATAATCCTGACTCTGAAACACTGACCTCTGAGTGTTGTTAGCTCACAGGCTGTCAATGGGACAGAGACAACTTGGCATGTTCAATGGGAACATTTGTTCAGCATAAACACACAGATACCAAATAGCCTGCTTTAAAAGGTTTAACTGATGAGTTTTCTTATGGATATTTTGTTTTCTTCTTCCTTTCCTCCTTCCATCCTTCCCCCCCCCCCCTCTCTCTCTCTCTCTCTCTCTCTCTCTCTCTCTCTCTCTCTCTCTCGATGAGATTTAAGCCTTTGTGTTCCATCAGCAGAAAAGAAATATAAGTCTAAAATAATCAGTCATGCAGATAAAGGTTATGAGACATAACTCAAGTAGACTACACAGGACTTGTGCTATGTTTTCTGTATGTGTGTAAGTGTGTGTATATGTGTGTGCATGTGCACACATGCATGCACATCTTCACATATGAAGCATATGTGTGTGTGTGTGTGGTATATGTGTACATATGTATTCACATGAGTTTGTCTATGCAAATGCACAGAGTCTGGATGAGATGTTCATGTGTTCGCGTTTTTGTCATTCTGTGCCTTTGTCCTTTGAGTTCTTGCTGAACTCCAAGCTTTTGGGTTTGAGCTAGAATTAGCAAGTCCCAGCAACACTACTCTCTCTTCCCCCTTTAGTGCTGGATTGCAGGTGTGAATGGATCCATGCCAAACTCATCATATGGATACTGGAATCCAAACTATGTTATTTACACTTGTACAGACAATATTTATTTTTAATAAGATATATTTTTAGTTTTGAACTTAAAATATATTTATATCACTTCCTCCTTTTATTTCCTCCCTCCAACCCATCACATGTACTACCCCATTTCTTTCTCAAATTTGTATCCTCTTTTTCTATAAATTGGTCATATGTATTATATATCATATGGATATTATATAAAATATACATATTGTGTACATATTTTTGTGTACTTACGTGTGTGTGTTTATATAAAACATATTCAATAGCCTAGAAATAACTGATTTTAGGACTTACATGTTATAGTGGATAACCAGTGGCCTGTGCTTCCTTTTCTAGGACTGAAGAATCAGGAACTCCCCCCCCTTCCTATTAACACATCTATGGGTGCTATGCTTGTTTGCATCTTATTTAGGAAGCCATATGGTTGAGAGTTCATGGTGTAGCTTTCCTGACATTCATAGGTGACTTAATCTTATAGGAAACTTGCTGTTCCTATAGCTCTTAACAATCTTTCCTGTATCACTTCCACAATGTTCTCTCAGCCTTTGGTGCTGGAGTTACATTGTACATGTATCTGTTGGGACTGGGCAACTTTTCAGTTGTGTTTTTCTGTAATGGCTTCTCTATCTGTTTCAAGAAAAATTTGCCTTGATGAGGAGTGAGGTTTTCACTTACCTGTGTAAAGATAACTAACTATTCAGAATCTAGTTAGACATTATTCTGGCTTATAGGATGAGGGAGGTCACTGTTCTTCTTGGCCACCAGGCTAGCTTAGACCCAAAATAATCACACAGAAACCATGTGAATTAAATCACTGCTTGGTGCATTAGCTCTAGCTTCTTATTGGCTAACACTTACATATTAATTTAACCCATTTCTATTAATCAGTATATCACCACAATGTTGTGGCTTACCAGCAACGTTTCAGCAAGTCTATCTCAGGCAGCTCCATGCCTTCTCTCTTCTTTCTGCCTTCTTCCTCCCAGAATTCAGTTTTATTTTCCCCACCTAGCTCTGTTCTATCCTATCATGGGCTCAAAGCAGTTCTTTATTCATTAACCAATAAAAGCAACACATAGACAGAAGGACCTCCCAATGCTTAGTAAGGTGGTGATTTTGTGTTTTTTCTCAGATTCCTGTCCACACTAGCCCTGGGTACGCAGAAAGCATGCTTAACCACTAACTGTCTCTTCAGAACATGGAATTTTTTTTTTCAAATAAACAGCAATCACAAATGAACAGAAAAGTAAACTACATATGTAATTAAACTGTTTTGGTTCTTTCCTGTAAAACCCATTGACTGCATAGCTAGGGAGTGGAAACTACTAAAACAAGTATGAGTCTTGGGATCAGAGAATTGGAAGTCTTGGAGCTGAAAATCAGTCTAATTTCTAACTACTGGGTGACTGATTTGAAGATTCATTTCCTCCTATCTTTTCCTTCTAGCACTAGATTTTTTTTTTGTTTTTGTTTTTGTTATTTTTTTTTAACGGTGATGGTGATGTTACAAGCTTAGTGTAATAACTGGCCTGAAAAACATTGACAATTATTTTAGGAAAGTCCATTTCCTTTAAGGAGGGGATTGTCAGTTATGTTATAGTACACAGTGAGTATGGACAGGTTGGAGACTGAAATTTCATGCTAAGGTTAACTTTTTAAATTTTCAGGTGTCATATCTTACAACTTTCTTTATTCATAAAATGTAGCTAGACATAGATGATATAGAGGGGAATATCATAAAGAACAAGGATAACTATCAAGAATGTAATTAGACATTACTCTGGCTTAGTAAAGTGGTGATTTTATGTTTTCATCTAAGGTCCCTGACCACACTGGCCCTGGGTAGTGAGATATGCAGAAAGCATGCTTAACCACTAACTGTCTCTTCAGAATGTGAGATTATTTTCAAGTAAATATCAATCACAAATGTACAGAAAAATAAACTAAAATATTTGGTACTTAAGAAAAACTGTAAAGCCTGGGATAGGGCTGTAACCCACATCAGAGCAATGTCAAAGACACTAGGTTTTTGTTGCTGTCCTTCCCCAAAGGTCTGATTGGCGAAGCATACACACTTCTACTGACATGTCTTGGTACTGTAGAGCTCACTGAGTTTCCCTCTCTCTTCAGACATTTGGAGGAAACATGAATGCTGACAGTGTCGTGCACCACAAGCTGCTACACTCTGTGAGAACCCGCTTTGTTCGCTTTGTGCCTTTGGAGTGGAACCCAAGTGGAAGGATTGGCATGAGAGTGGAGGTCTATGGATGCTCCTACAGTAAGTACTCACATGGACAAAGTCACACAGCAGTGTGGGTGAATGATGCTGCCCATGGAATTCCCGATTAGTCATATGGATAATTGCAATTAGTGTGTGTGTGTGTGTGTGTGTGTGTGTGTGTGTGTGTAAATGTGTGTGGATTCAAAAGCAAGGCAGTCAGAAATCTCTAATGTTCCTGAAGAACACAGTTCATCATTTGACCCAGTACTTTTCACTGGTTTGGAGCTCCCAGCTGTGCCTATGCTGGCTGGCAGTGACCCAAAGAGGTCTTGTCCTCTCCGTTTCCTTACTACTGGTATTCCTAGTATGTATCCTCACATCAACTTGATTTGGGCTTTGGAAATGGAACCCGGATCATCATGCTTGCAAGGCAAGCTCTTTTGAAGCATAGTTTTTCCCCATTCTGTACTTACCTCATTTTATTCTAGAATTTAAATAACATGTGTGTGTGTGTGTGTACAGAAATAAAGGTAGTTATATACAGAAGAAGTCATGCATGAATGCTCTTATCCTAATTCTCTCCTCAAGGATAATGCTAAACATGTAAACTGTGTCATTTTGATTTGATTTTCTTCATTTAAGCAGTGTCATTCACCTGATTATTTGATATATCAATATCCAATGATGAATAAGTAGCGAACATAATCAACACTTTTAAAAATTGATTTTATTGAGCTATACATTTTTCTCTGCTCACCTCTCTTCCTCTCGCTTTTCCTTCTACCCTCTCACATGGCCCCATGCTCCCAATTTACTCAGGATATCTTGTGTTTTTCTACTTTCCATGAAGATTAGATCCATGTATGTCTCTCTTAGGATACTCATTATTGTCTAGGTTATTTGGGATTGTGATTTGTAGGCTGTTTTTTCGTTTTATGTCTAAATCCACATATGAGTGAGTACATATGATATATCTTTTTGTGTTCATTACCTCACTCAATATGATGTTCTCTAGTTCTATCCATTTGTCTGCAAAATTCAAGATGTTGTTATTTTTTTTTTCTGATGTGTAGTACTCCATTGTGTAAATGTAACACACTTTCCTTATCCATTCTTTGGTACAGGAGCATTTATTTAGGTTGCTTTCAGGTTTCTGACTAGGATAAAGAATGCTGCTATCAACAGAGTTGAGCACATATTCTTGTGGTATGACTGAGAATCCTTTGGGTATATATCCAAAAGTGGCATTGCTGGGTCTTGAGAAGGTTGTTTTCTAATTTTCTGAGGAATTGCCATAGTGATATCCAAAGGGGCTGTACCAGTTTATACTCCCTCCAGCAATGTAGGAGTGTTCCCTTTACCCAACAACCTCTTCAACATAAGTTGCCATCAGTGTTTTTGATCTTGGCCATTCTTACAAATGTAAGATGGAATCTCAGAGTTGTTTGGATTTGCATTTCTCTGTTAGCTAAGGATGTTGAGCAATCCCTTAAGTGTCTTTCATCCATTTTAGATTTCTCTGCTGAGAGTTCTCTGTTTATGTCTGTACTCCATTTTTTAAAATTGGATTATTGGTTCTTTTGATGACAAGTGTCTTGAGTTCTTTAATATCATGGAGATCACCCCTCTATCTAATGTGGGAGTGTAGATGGAGTGAGCACCTCTCTGTAGAAGGAGCAGCAGGCTGCATCCCGCCACCCAGCTAGCTTTACCCAAAATAATTACAGGGAAACTGTATTCTTTTAAACACTTGGCCCATTAGCTCTAGCCTCTTACTGGCTAACTCTCACATCTTGATTAACCCATTTCTAATGAGTGTAGCACCACAAGGTGGTGTCTTACCTGGAATATTCTTAACCTGCATCCATCTTGGAGAGGAGAGCTATGGCGACTGTCTGAATCTGCATCTTTCTCCCAACATTCTGTTTGGTCTACTCCACCCACCTATGTTCTAACCTATCAGGCCAAGCAGTTTTCTTTATTAATTAACCAATGAAAGCAACAGATAGACAAATGACCCTCCTCCATCATGGGAGTCGTAAAAATCTTTTCCCATTCTGTAGGTTGCCATTTCGTCTTGTTAACTGTGTCCTTTGCTTTACAGAAGCTTCTCCATTTCAGGAAGTCACATTTATTTATTGTTTCCCTCAGTGTCTGTGTTAGTAGCATTATATTTAGGAAGTGGTTTCCTGTGCCAGTACCTTCAAGTTTACTTCCCATTTTCTCTTCTATGAGGTTCAGTGTGGTTGGCTTTATGTTGATGTCTTTGATCCATTTGGACTTGAGTTTTGTGCATAGTGATAGATATTAGTATATTTTAATTCTTCTACATGGTGGTATCCTATGCCAGCACCATTTTTAAAATATGCTTTCTTTTTTTCCATTTTATAATTTCTGCTTTTTGTCAAAAGTCAGGTGTTCATAGGTGTGTGGATTAACATCTGGGTCTTTGATTCAGTTCCATTTGTCCTCCTGTCTGTTTTTATGCCAATACCAGGCTGTTTTCAGTACTGTAGATCTGTAGTGGAGTTTGAAGTCAGGGATACAATGTGGTACCTCCAGAAGTTCCTTTATAGTGCAGGATTGTTTTGGCTATCCTGGGTATTTTGCTTTTCCATATGAAGTTTAGTATTATATTTTGAGGTCTGTGAAGAATTGCATTAAACCTGTAGATTGCTTTATGACTGCCATTTTTATTACATTAATTTGACCTACCCAAAAGCATGCGAGATCTTTCCATTTTCTGGTGTCCTCTTCAATTTCTTTCGTCAAAGATTTAAATTTCCTGTCATATAGGTCTTCGACTTGTTTGTTTAGAGTTACTCTGAGATATTTTATACTATTTGTGGCTACCGTGAAGGGTGATGTTTCTATGATTTCTTTCTCAGCCAATTTATCAAATGTGTAAATGAGGTCTCCTGATTTTTTGAGTTAATCTTGTATCCTGCTAAGTTACTGAAAGTGTTTGAGTTGTAGAAGTTCCCTGAAAGAATTTTTGGGGTTGTTTCTGTAAGTTATCATATCATCTTAACTAGTGAGAGTTTGACTTCTTCTTTTCAGATTTGTAGCCACTTGATCTCCTTTCAATGTCTTATTGCTCTAGCTAGGACCTCAAGAAATATATTGAATAAATATGGAGAGAGTGGACAACCTTGTCTTGTTCCTGATTTCAGTGGGATCACTGTGAGTTTCTCTCCATTTAGTTGGATGTTGACTGTTCAATCAACACTTTTTAAAACCATAGTTATCTTATCTCTGTTTCCTATTACTGAGATAATATACCTTTACAAACAACTTAAAGGAGATGGAGGATAGTTACTTCAGTTCATAATCTCAGCTTGCAAACCATCATTTCATGATAGCCAAGGTGGCAGAAAGCCTAAGAAGCTAGTCACATCCCATCTACAGTTATGAACAGAGAGCAAAGAATGCAAGCACACAAGCCAGTGCTCAATTTGTTTTTTCACTCTCACCAATCAAGGACACACTGCTCAGTCGGTGGGACTAGCCAGAGGGGTATGCCTTCATATAATCAACATAATTCTACCACAGACATGGCCATAGGCCAACCTAATCTAAACAGTCCCATTCTGAAATTCTCTTCACAGGGCTTTCCTTGCTGTCATGTAGGCAATTAGAACTATCACAACAGTTCAGTGAATGTGTGGGTGTGGGTCAGAGAGGGACCTCACATATGACACAGACTATCACTGTTCATCAAAGTCAGGTCAAAATAGCCCTTGCCTCAGAAGAATTTGAAGTGTTTCATGACAATGCATTTGCTTCCCCAATGCTATATGCATTGAGTTAACATTTTTGGAAATGAAAATTAAAAAAAAAGGTTAATGACTCTTCAACTTAACTATAGGTTAAGATGTATCTGTCAGAAAAATTAAATCCTGTTTGGAAGAGAGTTTTTGAAGAAATGACTATATTTATCATGAACAAGCACTTTTTATTTTATTTTATTTTTAGAAAAGAAAACAAACTATCTTTGTTAACTTTACATACCAAGCTCAGTTTTCATTTCCACCTCATTCCCTCCCCTACCCCTATCCACTCCTCAGAGAGGGTATGGTACATTGCTTTGGGGAAGGATAAAGGCCCTCCTTACTATATCTAGGCTGAGCAAGGTATACATCCAAAGAGAATGGGTTTCCAAAAAGCCAGTATAAGCAGTAGGGATAAATTCTGGTGCCACTGCCAGTGGCCACACAGTCTTCCCGCCATTCAACTGTCACCTACATTCAGGTTTAGTTTGGTCCAATGCTGAATCCTCCCTGCCCAGCTGGAGTTGTTGAACTCCCATTAGCTCAGGTAAGCTGTTTCATGTAGGTGTCCCCATCATGGTCTTGACCTCTTTGTTCATATTCTCACTCTTCCTACTCTTCAACTAGACTTTGGGACACCCGCCCAGTGCTCTGCTGCGGCTCTCTGCCTCTGTATTATTCATCTGTTGCTGTATAAAGGTTCTATGGTGACATTTAAGGTAGTAATCCATCTGACTACAGGGCAAGGCCAGTTCAGACACCCTCTCCTCTATTGCTTAGGGGCTTAGCTGGAGTCATCCTTGTGGATTCCTGGGATTTTCCCTAGTGCCAGGTTTCTTGCTAGACGAATAATGGCTCCCTCAACCAAGATATCTCTTTCCTTGCTTTTTATCTATTTTGGTCCCTCATCTCAACTATCCAGTTCCCTCAAGTTCTCCCCCACTCCCCTTCTCTCTTTCTTTTCCCCTTCCACCCTTCTCCCCCCAACCACCTCCATGTTCCCAATTTTGTCATGTGATCTTCTCTATTTCCCCTATCCAGATGAATTTATATGTTTTTCTTAGGGATCACCTTGCTACTTAGCTTCTCTACAATCATGGACTATGGGCTGGTTATCCACTTATGAGAGAGTACATAGCATATTCATCTTTTGAGGCCTGAGCTCCCTCACTCAGCATGTTTTTTTCTAGTTCTATCTATTTGCATGCAAGTTTCAAGATCTCATTATTTTTACCACTGAGTAGTACTCCATTGTATAAATACTACATTTTTTTTTAAATCCATTCTTTAGTTGAGAGGCATCTAGGTTGTTTCCAGATTCTGGCTATTATAAATAATGCTACTATGAACATAGTTGAACAAATGTTATTGTAGTACGATTTAACATCCTTTGGGTATATGCTCGAGAATGATATTGTTGGATCCTGAGTTAGGATGACTCCCAATTTTCTGAGAAACCACCATACTGATTTCCAGAGTGGTTGTACAAGTTTGCATTTCCAATAGCAATGGAGGAGTGTTCCTCTTACTTTACATCCTCTCTAGCATAAGCTGTCATTGGTGTTTTTGCTCTTAGCCATTCTGACTGGTGTAAGTTGGTATCTCAGAGTCATTTTGATTTGAATTTCCCTCATGGTTAAGGTTGTTATACATTTACTTAAATGTCTTTCAGCCACTTGAGATTCTCTGTTGAGAATTCTTTGTTTAGATCCGTACCCCATTTTTAATTGAACTCTTTGAAATTTTGATGTCTAATTTCTTAAGTTCTTTGTATATTTTGGAAATAAGTTCTCTGTCTGATGTGGGGTTGGTAAAGATCTTTTCCAATTCAATTGGCTGCCTTTTTTATTATTGACTGTGTCCTTTGCTTTACAGAAGCTTCTTAGTTTCAGAAGGTCCCATTTATTTATTGTTGCTCTCAGTGTATGTGTTACAGGTCTTATATTTAGGAAGTAATCTCCTGTGCCCATGCATTAAAAGCTTCCTCTCACTTTCTGTTCTATCAGGTTCAGTGTGGTTGGATTTACATTGAGGTCTTTAATCCATTTGGACTTGAGTTTTGTGCATGGGGATAGATATGAATCAATTTTCATTCTTCTACAGGTTGGCATCCAGTTATGCTAGCAGTATTTGTTGATGATGCTTTCTTTTTTTTCCATTTTATAATTTTAGCTTCTTTGTCAAAAATCAGGTGTTCATAGGTGTTTGGATTAACATTTGTATCTTCAATTTGATTCCATTGATCAAGCTGTCTTTTTTTTTAATGACAATACCAAGCTGTTTCATTATTGTAGCCCTATAATAGAGCTTGATGTTAGGAAACTCTGGAAGTTCTTTTATTGTACAGAATTCTTTTGGCTATCCTGTTTTTTTCTGTTTTTTTTTCATATGAAGTTGAGTATTGTTCTTTCATGGTCTGTGAAGAATTGTGTTGGGATATTGATGGGGATTGCACTGTATCTATATATTGCTTATGGTAGGATTGCTGTTCTAATTATGTTGATTCTACCTATCCAAGAGCATCAAAGATCTTTCTTTTTCTGGTATCTTCTTCACTTTCTTTCTTCAAAGACTTAAAGTTCTTTTTGAACAGGTCTTTCACTTCTTTGGTTAGTGTTACCCCCAAGATATTTTATGCTATTTGTGGCTATTTTGAAGGGTGATGTTTTTCTGATTTCTTTCTCAGCTTCTTTATCATTTTGTATATAAGAGGGTTACTGATTTATTTGAGTTGATCTTATATCCTGCAGCATAACTTAAGGTATTTAATCAGCTATAAGAGTTCCTGGTAGAATTTTTGAGGTCAGTTATGTATAATATCATATCATCTGCAAATCATGAAAGTTTGACTTCTTCCTTTCCATATTGAATCCCCTTGATCTCTTTTCATTGTCTTATTGCTCTAATCAGAACCTCAAGAATTATGCTTAATAGATATAGAGAGAATGGACAACCTTATATTTTTACTGATTTTAGTGAAATTGCTTTAAGTTTCTCTCCATTTATATTGATGTTGGCTGTTGGGTTGCTGTATATTGCTCTTATTATGCTTAGATATGTTCCTTGTATCACTGGTCTCTCTAAGACCTTTATCATGAAGGGGTGTTGAATTTTTTGAATACTTATTCAGCATCTAATAAGATAATCATATAATGTGTTTCTTTCAGTTTATTTATATGATGTATTACATTGATAGATTTTCATATGTTGAACCATATCTGCATCTCTGGGGTGAAGCCAACTTGAGCATGGTGGATAATTTTTAATGTGTTATAGGATTCAGTTTGCCAGTATTTTATTGAGTATTTTTATGTCTATATTCTTGAATAAGATTAGTCTGTAATTCTCTTTCTTGGTTGAGTTTTGTGTGGTTTCAGCATCAGAGTATCAGGCCTCAGAAACAGAGTTTGGCAATGTTCCTTCTGTTTCTATTATGTGGAACATTTTGATGAGTATAGGTATTAGCTCCTCATTAAAGTTCTGGTAGAATTCTTCTCTGGCCTGGGTTTCTTTTTAATTGGAGGCTTTTGATGACTGCATCTATTTCCTTGCAGGAAATAGAATTTATTTCTATTTAAATTGTTCACCTGGTCTTGATTTAATTTTGCTATGTTGTGTCTATCCAGGAAATTGTCCATTTATTTTAGCATTTCCAATTTTGTGGAGTATAGGATTTTGTAGTATGACCGAACGATTCTCTGGATTTCCTCAATGTCTGTTGTTATGTACCCCCTTTCATTTCTAATTTTGTTAATTTTGATAGTCTCTCTCTGCTTTTTGACTGGTTTGGATAGGAATTTGTCTATCTTGTTGATTTTCTCAAAAACAAGCTATTTTATTTTTTGTATTGTTTTCTTTGTTTCTACCTTATTGATTTCAGTCCTCAATTTGAATATTTCCTGTAATCTACTCTTTTTTTTTTTGTTCTAGAGCTTTCAGGTGCACTATTAAGTCACTAGTGTGATATTTCTCCACTTTCTTTATGTAGGCACTTAGTGCATTGAACTTTCCTCTTGGCACTGCTTTCACATGTCCCATAGGTTTTGGGTACATTGTACCTTCATTTTTGTTGAATTGTAGGAAGCCTTTTATTTCTTCCTTTCTTTTTACTTGACTCAGCAGTGGTTCAGTTAAGCATGTTCAATTTCCACGAGTTTGTAGGCTTTCTACAATTAGTGTTGCTCTTAAATTCTAACTTTAGGCCATGGTGATCTGATAAGATACAGAGGGTTATTATAATTTTTATGTTTCTGTTGAGGTTTGCTTTGTTAACAATTATGTGATCAATTTTAGAGAAGGTTCCATGAAGTACTGAGAAGAAGGTATATTCTTTTGTGCTTAGGTGAAATGCTCTGTAGATGTGTGTTAAGTCCATTTGAGTCATGACATCTGTTAGTTCTTTTATTTCTCTGTTAAGTTTCTGTCTCGTTGACCTGTCCATTGGGGAGAGTGGAGTGTTGAAGTCTCCTATTATTAGTGGGTGGGGGTTGATGTGTGATTTAGGCTTAAGTAAGATTTCTTTTACGTATGTCTGTGCTCTTGTATTTGGGAATAGATGTTTAGAATTGAGATTTTATCTTGATGGATTTTTCCTGTGATGAGTATAATGTGTCTTTCTCCATTTCTTCTGATTGATTTTAGTTTGAAGTCTATTTTGTGAGATATTAGGATAGCTATACTTGCTTGTTTCTTAGGTTCATTTGATTGGAAAATCTTTTCCCAACCCTTTACTTTGAGGTAATATCTATGTTCAAGGTTGATGTGTGTTTGTGGTGTGTTTCTTGTATACAACTCTTTGGGTTTAAGAATCCCAATTACATTTTAGAGATAGAATGTGTGTGTGTGTGTGTGTGTGTGTACATGCTCACACATATGCCATGCCATCACGGTGTGCATGTGCAGGTGAGAGCACAACTTCTGAGAGTCTATTTTCTCATTTTACCATGTGGATCCTGAGCACTGAGCTCAGGTAGTGAGTCTGGGCAGCAAGCATACCTACTCACTAAGGAGTAATTTGCTAGCCCTGGTCTAGTGATTTTTATTTGTCTTTCAAATGTTTCCATATTTCAATGTTTTCCCCAGAATGACATTACTTATTATTATAGATTTTGTGCACTCATCCTGTATGCCCACCACAAAAGATCATGGTTTCAATTAGATTATAGCTGTTACTTTATGTATATATATGGATACATGTGTGTGTTGTTACATGTGTCTGTACAGGATTGCCAGTACGTGTATGAGCATGTATGTAGGAACCAGAGGTCAACATCAGTTATCCTTCCACAAGTACTGATCACCTTGATTTTTATTGTCTGTTGCTGGCCTATGTCTTGACAGACCAGTGAACCATAGGGATCTAATTGTCTCTCCCTCCTCAAAGCTGAACTCATATGGACACATATTACCTTTCTTGGGACTTGACTAGTGGGCCAGCCTGGTTGGTCAGCATCTACTTTTGTTCCCATTCCCAACACTGGGCACATACCACTACCCCAGCCTTTTCTCATGGGGCCTGGAGATCAAACTCATGCCCTTGTGTTTGCAAGCAAATGTTACCTACAGAGCTAGCTCCACAGCCAATAAGACACCTGGTTGAAAGGTATCTCTGAAGAATATTTTAGCTTTATTTAATGATGGACTCCTTCATACCCTACGCCAACTGAGTATTTTTCTGAAGTAGAAATGTCCCCATAGACCTGTTAAAACCTAGTTCTGGTTCAATCAAAGGTACTCCTGAGTGTGAGGGAACCCAGGCCTGAAACCATCTTTACAGATTTCTCTCTATCTGGTGAATTATATAAAGCAATGGAGTTGTCCATCAGTAGAGTGTTAGTCACCTTGGTAAGCTATTCAAGAAAGAATGAGCTTTCTAGTTTACAAGTAGCTGACATTGATTTCCCATGACCCTACACATATGTTTCCCTGTGCAAAAACCCAAACCCATGGCTTCTGGATCCAGTCTCTTCTAATTTGTTCCTTTGATGATTTGCTAAAACACTGACCAAAGAAGCTTGAAGCAATCAAGGGTTAATTTGGCTTATAGATAACAATACATCATGGAGAACAGCCAAAGTTCAAGGCAGAAACCTGGACGTATGACCTAAAGCAGAATCCATAAAGGAATTGTGCTTACTGGCTAATGCCCTAGCTCATAGTCAGCTGTCATTCTTATATAACCACACCCAAAGTGAGAGGAGTCTTCTTTTATGAAAATGCCCCATGAATATGTATACAGGCAGATTGTATGGAGGCCACTCCTTTCAGACATGTCAAGTTGACAAAGAACAACCATCGCAGACACAGCCTTCCATCATCACTGAAACCCCATTTTACCCTGGACTGTTCCCATTAGTGAAAAAACCCTGCCATATACACCACCAAACAATCCTAACCAAAAACTCAGTGTCCCTGTTTATGTAACATGAGGGCTGGGCTGCTTGTTGGGGTTTCTGTCCTGCCCAGTCCCCCAGACATTGAGTCACAGATAAAATCACACAGAGAGCTCCATAAGTTATAAAACTGATTGCCCCATTAGCTCAGGCTTCTTGTTAACTCTTGTAGCTTATATTAACTTATTGTTCTTATCTATGTTAGCCACATGGCTTGGTAACTTTCTCAGCTGGGTAGATTACACCCTGCTTCTTCCGTGGTCTGAGCAGGACTGAGAGGAATGGGCTTCCTCCTTCCTAGCATTTTCCTGTTCTCATCGCCCCACCTCTACTTCCTGTCTGGTTGACCCGCCTATACTTCCTGCCTGGCCAATCAGCATTTATTTAAAGCATGATTGACAGAATACAGACAATTATCCCACACCACTTCCCCCTCTTTTTTTTTTAAAAGGAAAATATCCATAGTCAATTTTTTGGAAATGTGGTCATAGTTTTCCAAGCTGCTTCCAGCTGGTTGAGGAAACTGATAATCTTATGGGGACCTAAAGAAAATTTAGAGTTATAATCCATTCCTGACTAAAGTATCCTGTGAGTCTTGATCATCTCAGGCAGCAGTCTTGAACCTGTTCTGGATGCAGAACTTTGACATCTGGGCCACCTGTCGTACTGGAGATTTCTCAGGTAGTCTTCCTTGACCAAACCTGATTTTTCTTAGCTCAGAATGAATTCACAGCCTCTCATTTTCTGTGGAAACAAAAGCAAATCCTCTTCTCCAAAGTAACTTACCTTTTGACTTCAATTTTGAAGCCAAGGTATTTTCAAAATACTTATCTTGGATTAATTCAGCAGCATTTATAAACAAATATCTTTTAGCAGCTGTTACTCCTTCCTCAGCATTTAAACAATTCAAAGAGAGCATAATAGCATACAGTATCAAGATTCTTTGTGTATTTTCCATCTTTGTGCAGCTTTGTTTTAACCTCCATTTTGTTTATTTTTATTTTTAACTTTTGGCTGTTTGAGACAGGTTCTCTGTGTATCTTTGTCCAGGAACTCCCTCTGTAGACCAAGCTATCCTTGAACTGACAGAGATCCCTCTGTCTCTGCCTCACAGGCATTGGGATTAAAGGTGTGTGCTACCACACCTTGAAATCACAGAGGTCAATCTACCTCTGCCTCCTAGACATTGGGATTAAAGGTGTGTACCACCACACCTTACTACTCTTTTTCTTTCTTTTTTTATTTTTAAGGACTTTAACCTTTAGCCTGCATATATTTTAACACACTGTAAACTATTTAGAGGTTTTCTTTGTCTTTGAATCTCTCTTTACTGTGTATCTCTCTTTTTCTGACCACATGAGTCTTTATGGAAAGGATTAAAGCTGTGGCTTTGACAGCTGAATCTAGCCCATTCCTTAGCTTTACAGCCTCACGGCAGAGGTACTGGCTGTAACCATGTTTATTGCACAACTCTACGGTGTTTCAAGGTCCCTGTCAGCAAGAAAGCTGCAACAATGTTAAACAACACTCAAAAGCTCCAGAGTCAGGACCGCCTGCTTGAAAGAGTCAGAGTTTGCCCTGGAAGGACAGCCTAGAATGCCAGCATTTTAAAACAGCACAGCTTTTTTCCTGCTATGGTTGAAATCTGAAAAGCATGCAGCCAACTTTTCATCAACACCATTTAAGTGTTTCATGGCAGGACCTTTTAAAAGAGCTGCAAGGTTTTGCAGCTAAAACTGAGTCAGGAAGCGGCTCTTAGATGAGAGCACTTGCTTGCCTCTAGCAAGCAGAGTAGGCCCAAGAAATTGCTGCTACCAAGAAAGCATGCTTTACTCTATTCTTTCCCAAGCTTTCTCAGGCTTTCTGTGGATGCAGTTATCCACGTGGGCACCATTCTGTAACATGAGGGGGCCTGCTTGTTGGGGTTTATGTCCTGCCCAGTTCCCCATAGCCAGCAAGCCCAAAAGAAAAAAGGAGCTCAGTCCTCTTTAAATAATTTTTTTTCCACGCAAGGCTTTTCTAAAATCTGTTTGTAGTTATTACTGCCTCTACCTCCCTCTATTTGCATAGAACTTCACCAAAGTCTTTAGACAACTGAGGCTTTGCTGGCTGGGTCAACATAGCAGGGCTATAGATATGCAACCTCACCCTGTTCTAAGTGTTGCTGAGATATGTTCAGATGTCTATAAGCAGTTGATTTTATTTATTTACTTTTAACTTTAATTTTATGTGCATGTGTGTTCTACCTCCTTGCATGGGTACATGTCACATGAATGCCATGCTCAAAGAAGCCAGAGAAAGGCATTGGGTTAGTTGTGAGCTGCTGTGGCCACTGGGAACTGAACCCAGGTCTTCTGGAGGAGCAGCCATGGCTCTTTTCTTCTGAGCTATCTCTCCAGCTTTGCAACCAAGCGATTAAGTACAGGCGATAACACACCATAGTCTGGGTGACTTTGATTTAAATAATGGGCTGATTCAAGAGCAGAATTGAGGTTTTCTGATGCAGAAGACATTCTTCATTTGGACAGCACCTTCAGCTTCTGACTGCTTTAAGCCCATCAATGAATGGTCTGCTCAGTGAAATTCTTAATTCTCCTGATGTATGTATAAGCATTTGTCTCACTGTTTCTGTGGAACATCGTAGACCCAAGAGCCTGGAGAAGTTCATTCTAAATTACTTATCAAGTTGTTTTGTACTGTCTAGAGAATGAGGTCCAGTAGCTGTACTTTTGGTTAGAATGAGTGGGCTTATTAAGTATATAGCAAGAAAAAGTGAAAGAATAAACAGCAGGAAGATACACAGATAGTACTCAGACAGCTACATAAGAACATAGCAAAACATCATCAGACTGGGTTCACAGAACCCTTAGAGAAATTGACTAGGGAAGCCCTCTTGAGGCTGGAATTTCTAAGAAAGAATGTCCCTAGCAGAATCCACTATCCCCTTTGGTGAGGTTTCTATAAATAGTGACATAACAGCTAATATCATCTGTCTTTCTATCATCTCTTTTTCTATTATTTATCATATTTTTATCTAATTATTTTTCTTTCATCTATTGTTTATCATCTATCCATCTGTTTTAAATGATTTTGTTTAACAATTTATAGATATGTTTCATTGAAAACTACCTGCATCTCCTGTCAAGTTAAGAGTTCCAAACAGCCAAGAAGGTGATGTTCCTGGGTCCCTAGTACTCTGCACAGATAAGACTGATTTCATTCAGTAGTAATTGAATAGCAAAGGGACAGCATCTCCAACACAATAATTCCATAGTGACTGTGGCGAGGTGAGGTTTGAACAAAGTTGCCTTTAGTCTTCCCTTGTTGCCCTGCATTTATGTCTGAAAGTATTCAATCATGTGGCATAAAACATTTTCTTGGAAGAGAAAGATGATAATCAATCTTCTGACAGCCAGGTTAGTTTTTCACTCACAAAGTCCAAAACAGCAACCTTCAGTTTCTGAAAACAAGCCTAAAACAAGCCATTAAGAGGCTCCAGGGACAAAGTAGAATTGTTGCCAGGGGCAACACACTCCTACACTCACACATCTCCACTCCTATGTCCCTCACCTACACCTTTACACCTAATTCTGCATGCGAATTACTGTTTCCACTGGTTTCTAAATAAGTCCCTGGAGCACAGTCTGTCGCTCTGGGGGAAGAATGCTGGCCTAGCACACACAAACTTCAGTTGAGGTTGCCAGCACCATACAAATCTGGTGCAATGAGCTTATCTGTAATTCTAACACTTATGCAGGATGCAGAGGTAGAAGGAGCAGAAGCTAAAGGTCAACCTCAGCTTACATAGCCAGTTCGAAGTCAGAATGGACCAGTGTCCCTGTCTCAAGAGAAAAACAGTACCAAAATACCTACTCTGGCCACTGGAGCCTGTTGTAAGGAGCAGCGGGCTGTGTACCACTTCACAGCTATACTAACCCCGAAATAACCACACGGAAATTGTATTAATTAGATTACTACCTGGACGTTAGCTCTAGTCTCCTATTGGCTAATTCTTACATCTTAATTCAGCCCATTTCTAATAACCTGTATATCACCATGAGGTCATGACTTACCAGGAAAGATTTAGCATGTCTGACTCTGGCTACTTCATTGCAGCTCTCTCTGACCCTGTTTTCTTCCTCCCAGCATTCTGTTCTGTCTACTCTGTCCACCTAAGGGTTGCCCTATCAAAAGGCCAAGGCAGTCTCTTTACTCAACCAATGAAAGCAAAACACAAACAGAAGAACCTCCTACACCAGGAGCCTTTCTGTTGTTTATGGGTAGTTGTGATAAAGAGCCAGAATTTAAGCCCATTGTCTCAAACTCCATTTTTATGGAATTATTTTTTAAAGTTAATTCCTTCTTAATTTGCACTGTCATTTTTACAAGTAGCTGTGGTTTTTGAGAATTTTCAAGGTGAGCCAGTAAGATGGCTTAGTGGGTAAAGACTCTTACATGAAGCCTCATGAATTGAGTTGGATCAATAGGACCCACACACTGGAAGGAGAGATAGAACACCCAAGAGTTGTCCTATGATACACATGCACTCTCCCACACAGTAAATAAATAAATATTGAGAAATTAGTCTAGGTTGCATGTCCACCCATCTCTGCCTTTCCAGTAGTAGGATTACAGGAATGTAATTACCACCAGGCCTGTCTTTTTACAGCAGATCTGGGAATTGAACTCAGGTCCATATTTTTGGGTTGCAAGTGCTTTACCAATTAAACTATCTTCACAGCCTTCTTGAAAGCTTACTAAAGTCACATATGGCAACATTCAACACATAGACTGGGCTTGAAATACCAAAGATGTCAGAGTGACCTGACTTTAACATGAACACCTACTATAACCTTGGGTAATCTAAAGTCCTCTATAAAGATGGAAACAATCACTGTGCTTGCTTTAATGACTGCAGTTCCTTAAAGTAGTGTTTGGCATGTGATTAGCTCTCAAATAATCTCTGTTGCTCAGAAATTAAGGTCACATGTTCCCCATCCTCTCCTCCTTCCTATTCAGGTACACATCTTTCTAGTACTTTAGAGGTAAGTGGTTGGGCTTTTACATTCCTGGTCCTCAAGGATTTTGACCTCTTCCATCAAGCCATCTGGAGACTTTAAGCTACATTGAATTTTCTCTGGGGCTTTTATTTGAATTTCTTTATGTATTGGAAGCTAATTAATTTTAAAAAGCATTATAAATTCTGATAAAGCATAATGAGTTAGGCTCCCCAGACTCATTAAGAATTACAACCCTTTTTTCTACCCCAGGTTCCTCCCTCTACACAAGACCTTGCTTCTATTTGGTTAATTACCGCCAAGTGATATCATCCAAAATTCATCACCCTCTGAGCCAAAGTCATATTCTCTTTCCTCAGATAAATCCCTTATCGTCTCTGCTTCCCCCATCTTCTTTGCTGTCGTTCTTATTATCCAGGGCCATTTATCATAAGCAGCACAGATCCTGAATGCTGCAAATTTCATCTTTGGAGTACTAAGGTCAGTATCATCTTTTCATGGGAATGGTGGATGACCTGGTGCACAGTCAGGACAGTCTTGGAGGTGTGGAGTGTAGGATGACAGTGGTCAGATTTGAGACCGCACTTTGTAAATATGGTACTTAGAACTAGACAATCTCACCAGATCTTTGTAATTCTTTCACTTGGGGTTGACAAAACAGAGATCCAGTGTATCCTAAATTGGGCTAATGCAAGGTTTCTGGCACCTGTCTTACCTTTAGAAATAACTGAGAAAATGAGATAGATATAGGCAACAGAGGATAGTACACAGAAATACTAAGAACTTATGTCTTAACCCATTGCCTCTTTATGTTGTTTCTAATTGGGTGAGAATCTGAATACTCCTTCCACCACTGATATATGTTAGTCCATTGTCCTTCACCACTTCCTTTGGGCTATGGAAGTGCAGAAGATAACCTTTGCCCAGTAGAAATGTGGACTGTGAAAAGCTTCAGGAAGATGTGAAAGGAATGCACATGACTGGGGAGGGAGCTCATTAGGAAGCATTTTCCTGCAAACAGGAGGACCTGAGTTTCATCCCCAGCACCCATGTTTAGAAAAACTTTGAGCAGGTTCCTCCATGTTTGTAATCCTAGGGATGGGGAGGTGGAGTCAGGCGCACCCCTGTGGAATACTAGTCAGTCTATCTTCTAGCTTTCCTGGTAAGTTACAGTCCAGCAATAGACCTGGTCTCATATCTCATGGTGGACAGAACCTGAGGAACAATACCAAGGTATCCTCTAGCTTCCACACACACTATATATGTACACTGGGGTCTCTTCATGCACAAACACACACACATACACACACACACATCAACACACACACGCACACACACTCAAAACACAAAATCAAACTGTTCATAACTGTGGAGTTTGAAGGAACCAAGTTCTTGCAGGTAAAGCTGGGAAAGGGGAGGAATCTTCAGGCAGCAAATCTGTCCTGATGAGTGAGGTCCTCATGGATGGATGGCTTACATGACTCTGAAGCTCTGCAGCCTTATGCTAACCATGGTGATTTAAAAGGCAAGCTGCCCTCATAGTTGGACCAGTCACTCTGCTGCCAGTTTTCACAGAAAGGCCAGGGCCTTGCTTGATGTTTCTTTTACCTTCAGTTCCTGTGGAAGTGGTCACTTCAGTGATTAATGCATTGACTCACAGGTTACAACACTAAGCACCCAGGTAGAATCTCCATGATTTATCCAAAAGATGAACTCATAGAGAACTTTTGGTTTTTGTGTTGTGTGGATATATGGTATATGTGTGTGTGTGTGTCTGTGTGAGAGCATGTGTGCATATGCACGTGTAAGAGGACCCCAAGGGTAGACATTTTATTTTCACTGAAACAGGTCTCTCACTGAACCAGAAATTCACTGAATTCACTAGGCTGAGTAGACAGCAAGTTCAAGGAATCCTCCTGCCTTCACCTCTACAGTTCTGAGATTGCAATGCAAGCTGCGTAGTTTCACCTAGCTTTTTTGCTTATGTGGCTCTGAATATATGTTTATGGTTGTGTCGTGTATCAATGTGGTAGATTGTGTGTGTAGTGTATCTATATGGTAGATGTATGCATGTATGTGTGTGGTGTGTGTGTGTGTGTGTGTGTGTGTGTGTGTGTGGTATATGTCTGTTGGGATCTATACTCCCTTGTGAGGTGGAGGCCAATGATGACCATCAATTATTTTGTTTCATCACTGTCTTGTTCCCTTGAGACAAGGTCTTTTACTGAGCTTGCACTAGATTGACTGCCAGTAATCCTTCATGATACTCCTATCTCTAACCTCTATAACAGTATAATGACAGACAAGCAAGTGGCTACATTCCTTTTCATTATTTTCTTTATTGCAGTTTCTGGATACTCAGAAACCTTTTGCTTGAAAAGCAAATACTCTTGTTCACTGAGTCATTCGCAGCCCTACACCTCTTTTGCAAAGGGAATGGGAGCCTGCACTCAGGTCCTCACACGTTCAAAGCACACCCTTTATGGAGTACTCCATTTTGTTTCAAGAAGCTACAAAGATCTATTTCTTAATTTTGAAGGGTTGCAATGGAAAAACAGACTCGCGAATACAGAACAAAGTAGACACTGCTGCTGACCCAGTTGCTTCTGTCTTGTTGTTCTGCCCAAGGGCAATGATGACCAACTGCAAGGCTTCTCAGGCTCTGATCACCGGAGAGAGTGAGTGTGCACCTCCTTCTCAGTTTTATGTGGTCATGTATTCAGAGAAAACCACATCCATAGGACAAGCAACTCCAAATGTCATGCAGATCAAGCTCCCACAACACCATCTCCCCATGCCCATGGCAAGTGTGTTCATAGAACTCCAGGCCTGCTATCACTAAAGGGAAAATGAGCAGCTTTCTGCTCCAAGTTCAAGACTCCCATTTAAATGTCAAATGAATGGCCTTTCTGAGGCATCTGCTTGTGGGATCTGAGAAGACCACTGAAAATGGAGTAAAAGAGAGACACAGCTAAAACTAGATGAAGTTATTTTTCATGAAGACTGATGTCCTACCGTCAGCCTTATCCAGGATCATCCCTTTCCTTGTGGTGACTTGTGAAAAAACCATATATGAAATGTTGCCCCCTTAATGAAACCTTTGGTTAATCTGTCCTTGCCGAAACGAGTTCCCACTTCCCAGGAATCCACTTTTCATTCAAATCTCATCTTCTAGTTTGTTCCATGATGTCCTACTCCATTCTTCTTGTCCTTACCTAAGTATTTATATCTTATTGTTTTACTTCCACAGGGCTTGTTTGAGTACAAAGCACATTAACACTTCTCTTTATTATATACCTTTCCATCATGGTGATTCATTTAGGTACACAATATTGTGTATGATTTCCCAGATAACTTGACCTATCATTTTCATCATATTTATATTAGAGATGGAAGGAATCAAAATGAATTTAGAATATGCTCAAATGGGACTGATTCAGTTGGTAAAATGCTCGCAATGCAAACATGACACAAGTTGGGTTCCCAGCACCCATGTCTCAGGGACTGTGCCAAAATAATCTGCGTGTGATGAAACTGACTACGTAAGATAGAGATGTCCATAAAACATGCTATCCTACCATCAGTGTAGAAAGTTCCTGAAAACAACACTTCATACTGTCCTCAGGCATCTAAATACTCTTGTGTGCAGACATTCATGATTGCACACACACACATACACGGAGAGAGTGGAGGCATGCCTAATGCCTACAGCTAATTCAAGTATAAACAGAAGAGAAAAAATCTACTACAGAATTTCTCTATTATGACTTTGATATATATGATCTTTGTAATTTGTGAACAATATAATTACACTATCAGCTGTAAGTATGTTCACAGGTTTGTGCTTTAAAATGTATAGAAAATCCCATTAAAAGAAACTAATTTGATGGCAGAGAATATAGCATAGTTGGTAGATTGCCTGTTTAACAAGGTGAGACCCAGTGTTCAATCCCCAGATGGTACAAACCATGTTTGATGGTACACACTTGGAGTCCCTGCAGTCAGAAGGTAAAAGCAAGAGGATCAGAAGTTCAAGGATGTCCTCAGCTACACAGCCAGTTTGAGGCAAACTGGTCTGGGAGAGATCTGCTTCAGGAAACAAGAGAGTAGATAGAAAGAAAGGAAAGAAGGAAGGAAGGAAAGAAGGAAGGAAGGGAGGGAGGGAGGAAAAATGAGTGAATTGATATATGGATGGATGGATGGATGGATGGATGGATGGATGGATGGATGGATGGATGGATGTCTGACTATAAGAACCCCAAAGCACATGTTCTTCGGTTAGGATTGGATTAGGCTTTTAATGGTTTTAACTTTTCTTTTAAGTTGCCTTGATCCTTTTTCTATTTTTTTCACCTGCTCATCAAACACAGAGAATCCTGAAATTTTGTTAAAAGAGTTATTCTTAAGCTTTGACAGTTTACTGTGGAAGTTTCTCTTGTACTGAGGGTTCATCTGAGGTCATTGAAGTTGCTGATGAAGCCTGGAAAAATCACAGAGTTGGTGGGAGATTGGTTGCAAATTCAAGCTGACTGTATAAACCTTTGTGGTTTGTGGATTAGAAGCCAGAGCCCTTCTGTCTTTAGTGCAGTAATATGATCTGAATATGATGTTTATTTTCATATAATGTAACATGCAAAAAGCTTTAAGATGTATTTGTATTGAAAATATTGTTTATTCTGGGAGGATGAAGAGTCTAGGTGGGACTAATTGTCTCAGGGTGGGTCAGTATTTCTCCTGTCAGCTTTGACCTTCAGATTTCTAACTCTGAGATGCAAACCTCCTCCACACAGGCCCTCACCAAAGCTGTGCTTCAACCCACTTGGGAATTCAAGCTTGGACTGTTTTAGTCAGAAAAGACTCTTTTAAAGCTGGTTTGTTGACAGGCTTCCAAAGCCCATCAAACATGCCAGAATTTGTCTGGAGAACTCTGTCTTTCTCAGAAAATAAGCTTGACAGCCGGGTCAGCAATTATGGGGCCAGTAAGAAATAGGTCCTCATTGGCATTCTGGAGTTCCTCTGGCAAAAAGATAGCTAGGCAGGAATTGCCTTGACCTGGAAAACCAGCCTGAGGAAATGTACCACCCATTCTTACTGGGGGATTCTCAGGACCATGATTGGCTTATCTATCACTGTCTGGAAATATCTGCCAATGAATCATCACTGAAACAAACTACAGACTGCATTGAATAGAGTTTATAACAATGAGGTCTTAAAAATCAATTTTGAGAAAGAAAGAAAGATTATTCACTCCACTAAGTAGATAACAGCTGTGTTCCGGTCACTGGCACTGTGAGTGAAATCAGGAACTCTCAGAAGCAGTGTACCAGCTAACCTAGTGCATGTGCAGAAAGCCAGCAAAGTGACCCTAGTTGGAACTCTATGAACATCAAAGTATCCTAGGGGGCTCCTTAACACACCAGCTGTGGGCCCATGCTCTGAGAAATATTGACCCTTACTTCATCAGAGAACTGGAGACTCTGTGTAGGGAAAGCAGAACTGGTGTGGGTCTGGCCTGACTTGTTCCCATAATCCCGAAAAGGGGAGTTAGGAATGAGGAAAGGAATAGACAAGAGACCGAAGACAGAGTCAGGAGAGCTTCCAGTAAATACTGTAAAAGCCTCAAATTTATCATTCATATAAATATAATTTTATTCATTAATTAGGGTTAGGGTTAGAGTTAGACAAGGGTTAGGGTTATGGCTAGGGTTAGGGTTTGTCCTTATATACTCCCAACCAAAAGGGGAAAGGAAAGACTTTCCCTCCCATGATACAAGGAACAAGCAAACATAATTACCTCCTTACATCTCAAAACATCCTGTTGTCAGGTATTTGAGGAGCAAGACATCTAGTGACCACTCCTTTGACCAAACATCCTGTTAATTGTCCTTGAGGAGCAAGAACAGACTTGAACTTTCTGACATTTAGTGAGGACGGAATGGATTCAAGTCTGTTTGCTCTGACACAGAACGGTTTATCTTATCACTTTACAATACTAGCTGTCAGCCCAGCAAGAAAGGCACACTGCCTGAGAGCAGAGAATCATTTTTAGAAACAGAACTCTAGAAATTCCATTCTTTCCTCCCTTCCCTCCTTTCTCATTGGCCAAGAAGTAAGGAGTGTACACTCTTACGTATTATCTAGGTCTTCATTCCGTCTGTCACTTACGTTCATCTTTTTTCAATAAACACTGTGCCGAGTTTATCTCTTTGTTTTACATTCAGTTTATTTTAGAGCTTATTAGGCAGGTTACCTTGTTATGCCTGCAGGCTGCTAGACAAGCTTGACTGTCCCAAGATTTTCTACTATAAACTTCTAGTTTGGAGAGACAGAGTAGTCAGGCTAAGAGAATTTGCATGGGGGTTGTTAAGTTAGAGGTTCCCAGTGTTTGCTGACCATCTGTATCCGGACATAAGGTGTCTCAAGCTACTTTTATTTTGAAAAGGAGAAAACAATTCTTATTTGTTACACATGCCAGGAGTTTCTGCAATGAGGTCCTAGATCTTGTACTTTTCTGTTTGACCTGTGCCCCTGTCATAAAACACTGCTGTCCTATGAGGATGAGCCTGGACCCAGCTGATCCTTACAGATCCAAGATATGACTCCACATGTTCTCTCTTGCTGGCATCTCTCTTTTGGTAATTCTCTTAACCCTCAAAAGCACTTCTCCTGGTCTAATGAACCCCTGGCACTCTGCCTCACCTTGGAGATCTTGGGGCACTTCTACTTCCCTCTTGCCAGCACAGGGAACTGGTCTATTTCTCCTGGCTAGAGTTTGTGTTCGTGCTATCCAGCGTACAGCTTTGTCAAGACTGTCACTGTCTACCTACATGCAGAGTTAAGAAACACTATGCCAGAAGGGCTTAATAGAAGCACAAGCCACAGAGCTGGTGAGATTACTCCATGTCAAAGCGTGTGCTGTACTAGTGTGAACACCTCATTTCAGACTCCAGGCAGCCTCATAAATACCAGGCAGATGTAGAATCCCATTTGTAATCCTAGCTCTTGGGAAGTAGAGGCAGAGGAATCTCTGGAACAAGCTGACAAGCTAGACTAGCTGTCAGTGAGCTCTGGGTTCAAGTGAGAGCATTTCTCATTAAACATGATGGAAGCAATAAGGGAAGATGCTAGATATCAGCCTCTGGTCTTCTTGTGCACATACTTGAACATGTATATGTGCATACACACATACATACAGGCATGCACACATGTACACACACATATCCATGCATGCATACACATAAAAGAAACAAAAAGAAAAACAAACCAAAAAAAGAAAAAAAAATCAAATATAAGCCAAGAGTATCTGAGATCACTGAAATCATACAGATAAGCTAGAAGAAAGAAACTTAGTATGGACCAAGTAGGCTTCAGAAAAGTAGAACTGAGGGAAGGTATCAAAAAATATTGACATATGGTAGACTAGAACATTTCCACTCTTCCATGAGCAAATGTTTTACACAAGGGATTGATCACGTGAGGTACATCAATTCATGAGAAATGGTTATTTTAAATAGCACATGGTATCATAATCCTCATGATCAGCTGCCATCAAGCCCCTGACTTTCCTAGCTATCTGGTCACCTCACACTCTACAAAGAGCACCCTTCATAAACTGCCTTTACTTCTAGCACTCCACCTGTCCCCAAGCAAGTCTTTCCTCTGGGCATGAAAACACAGAAATTATTGTGGGTACTCTACAGACTCGAATCCATGGCTATGGCCAAGGAATTCCATGCTAAAAACTATCCAAGCATGGATGGATTTTGCTCAGGTTCTCTCATGAAAAGTCATTGTTCTGAGTGACCTCAGCCTTTGTATGCAAGAAGCAATGCAGAAGACTGGAAAAAAAAGAAACCTACCTCTCAATATGCTATTTAATTTATTTAAAAAATTGTGTGTGTGTGTGTGTGATGTTTATTTTTGGTTGTGCCCATCCCGTGGTGCACATGTAGAAGTCACAGAACAACTTTTCTTTGTCTGTCTCTTCTAATCTCTCTGTGTTGAAGGCATTGAACTTGACTGTTAGGTTTGTACTCTTTAGACTATCTTACCTGCCCTGCTCTTTCCTTTGATTTGTCTTTTTTGTTTTCTTTTCTTTTTATTATTCATGCAATATATCCAGAACACAGTTTCACCTCCCTACACTCCTCCAAACACCCCCTACTTTCTTCTCAGAGTTACCCACCTACCCACATCTGTCTTCCTTCAGCATAGAGCAGGTCTCCAAGGGACAATATCCAAACAGGATAAAAAAATATAATAATACAAAGCAAGAGCCCTCACACTGATGCCAAACAAGGCAATGTGACAGGAGGAAAAGATTCCAGAGAGCAGGCATACCAGTAAAAGACACACCAGGTCCCACAGATAAGAGTCTCACTAAAACACCAAGTCAATAGCTATATCATATATGCAGGGGACATGGTGCAGACCCCGTTTCAGTTCCTGTGAGCCAGTTGATTCAGTAGGTCATGTTCTCTTGTCCTCCATCCCCTCTGACTCCTATGGTCTTCCCACCCCGACCTGTAAGGGTAGGGCCTGAAGAAGACTTCCATTGTTGTCTCTCCAAATAGTATCTGGCTCTGGGAATCTGCAACCTCTCCCATCTGTTGCCAGACAATGCCTCTCTGATGATGAGTCAACAAGATTAGGAATCACTTCTTAACTTTTCTAGTAGGCCAGTCATACTTGGTTCTACCCTAGGTCTCTGAGCTTTCTGGACTCTAGTTTCTGGATATCTAAGCAGGGTAGGGCATGGGCTTCCTCTCATAGAGTGTGCCTCAAGTCAAATCTGATATCAGTTGGACACTCCCACAAGTTCTGCACAGCAATTTCCCCAGCAAATCTTCCAGGCAGGACAGATTGTATGTCAATAGTTTTGTTGCTAGGTTTGTGTCCACATTTTTTTTAGGTTACCTATTAGTACCTTCCTGCACCAAAGAGAATAAAACATAAGAGTAACAGCTCCATACAGGCACAAACTCAAGTTCTCCATGTTAGTTGAGCTATGTGGATGTTACCTTCAACTATGGCACCTTGCTGTCCATTTACAGAGAGCAATCCTCTGCCCTAGCCTGTGTTATTTGGGAATCTACACAGTACCTCCTTGTCCAACAGCTCAACTGAAGGTACCCAAGTTCCATGGCTGTGAACCTTGCCTGAAACAAGAGATGGCCACTTCATTCTCCATATCCTCTTATACTAGGAGTCCTCTCTAGGATCACCCTCTTAGTTCCAGGAAGTTTCTACTGCATTAGGCTTCTACACAGCTCCACAAATGTCCACCAGTTCCACATATGGCTCCCAGGATCCTCTCCCTTCATCCTATCTCCCCTCATTAACTGATCCCTCCCACTCTTGTTCCCACCTGACCCCAGTTAACCCACAAAATCTATTCTATTTCCTGTGCCCTGGGAGATACATGCATCCTTACCTGAGCTCTCCTTTCTCCAGGCTCTCTGGGTCCATGGGTTGGATCTTGGTTATCATTTACTTACTGCCTAATATCCGTTCATTCTTCTGCTCACTTTGAGTTTCACAGTGTATGTCTTCTTCCATCTGCACAAAGTTCTTTACACCTCACACAATTCTTAAAACACCCCAATTATTTAGTGAGATAAAACTTATCATTGTCAAAGAAGTCATTGCCTTTTGTATGCTTTTGAGCAGGTACGTGATCTTCTGTGTCCTTAGTTTCCCATTTTCCAAAGGAAGAAAAGTCTAGATCATGCAGGGCTTTAAAGCCCATTAAGTGAAGTAAAATATGTGGTACTACAATTTTCATTACCCCGGGGACAGTTGGTTTAACCCAGGGCACAACATCTCCATAAGCCACTGCAAATTGTGAGAGAATGTCAAAGGCACAGTTAGATCTGTCACTGATTACTTTGATGTCCTTGATAAGCAGTAACTGTGGTGCTGGGGAGACGCTTTGGTAAGTAAAGTGGTTGTTGTCAAAGGCTGATGACTTGAGTTTGAACCCACACAAAAAGCCAAATGTGGGAACATACATCTGTAATGCCAGCAATCCTACAGCAAATTTGGAAACAGAATTACATGCAAGTTCATAGCCAGATAGCGTGAATTAAAAAACCTGGCCACAAATAAAAGGTGAGAGGAAAGAATTGACACCTGAAAGCTATTTTCTGACCTCCACATACACACAACAGTACATGTAAACCTGTATGTGTAAATATACACACACATGCATACACACACACACACATGCCCCCCACAGAGTTTGCAAACCGTACTCACAGAACAATAACTGTTAAAAAAAAATAAGAGATCTTTTCTAACCTGAATGCATCTTATGGCATGCTATATTTTTCTTTCATTATCTTATTTTAAACAGAATCTGCCAAGATATTTATACAACACAACTAAAGATTTTAATGTGCAAAACTGGACCCTATCTGCAAATTAAAGTCCAAACAAGGAAATCAAACCAGAGGTATAATAACATCCAATGATGAAAATCTAATGTATGTTGTATTTCTTTTTGTTTAATAGCAACAGTAAAAATTATGAACCATTATTACCATTTTAAATCTGCTTATCCATGTGGCACTGGGGATACTAAGCATCTCTCTAGTGTATAGAGAAGGGATTAAGTATTCATGGAGTGCACTTAACATTTCTTCAAAACTTCTCTTGAATGTCTGCTTCTCCATCTGTGAAATGCTGTAGCAATCCGTGTGCAACTTAATTAATACTGCAAACGTCCAGGGTGCTTGACTGAGTTCTCTTGAATGAGCAAAATGGTTTCTGGTGATGAATGGTTGTGGTGGTAGGAGAAAAGCTTGTGCCAGAATCTGTGCTCAATGAAGGGAACATCTCATTGCTGTGAGAGTCAGCAAATACATGGGATACTGCAGGCACTACAGGTCAAGTGGCAAACATAAGCCTCTAGAGCAGTGGTTCTCAATCTTCCTAATGCTGTGACCCTTTAACATAGTTCCTCAGGCTGCGGTGACCCAAAACCATAAAATTATTTGTTGCTACTTCATTAACTGTAATTTTGCTACTTTTATGAGTCATAATGTAAATATTTTCAGAGACAGAGTTGTCAAAGGGATTATAGCAAGTTGGGAACTGCTGTTCCATAGAGAAGTAGACTTTTTAATTTAAATGGGTACTTAGCACCTAAGTGTAGGGCAGTTAATGTAGCAAGTCAGCAAATAATCATATCATCATGACCCACAGGTATTTTCTTGCATCACAATTTCTTGTATGACTTTTTCTAGAGAGATGTAACTTAACTATATGTTCATCCCAGACAGGGCATTGAAAATAGTCCAAAAACAGGTTATATCAAAGGTCAGTTGGAAAAACCCATGAGTTTATTGGGATTACTTATGGATCATGAGTAAGGAATTAATTACAGGAGTGAGGATAACTCATCACAATTTTGTTTCTGCACCACCTGAAAGAACATAGGTGAAAATAACCAAAGCTGCATTTTTGGAGTACCCTGTCCAACTGGTCAGATCAGAAAATTCCCATCTCTCACACACAATCTTTTTCATTGGAACTCTCCTTTGAATTAATAACAAAATGAGATGATGCTAAATGTGTTTTCATGTGGAGGTGTCTTTAATTCTGTAATTCCCATAGTGACTTTGTAGACTAGACTTCCATAGACCTCATCAAATAATCAGTAGAAGTACTATTTGTGAAAGTCAAGTGCTCTGCCTGGAGTCCCCAGATAATAAGCTGCAGAACCAGAATAAGACATTTATACATGTTTGTTTCTCCTCCACCAGATGCTTGGATTTCTTTAGGTCTCACTCTTCCTAATGATGACCCCAACCAATACATGACTTCAGTGCTACAGCATAACTGTAATTTGCTAGTGTTATAAATTGTAATTCAAATATCTGATATGAAGGATATCTGATATGCAAGCCCCAAATGGGTTCCAACCCACATCTTGAGAATCACGGTTTTAGGTGTTGTGAACAGCATGCAGATCTGGGTCTTGGAACTAATGTGGGTCTTAGACATTTCATCTTATCAGTTGGTGCTCTAGACCATCCAGAAACTTCAGGAAGGAGAATATGTATCATCACAGCTGTGAAAGGTAGTAATGAAGGGGAGACCATGAAGTTATCAGAGAAAGGAAAGTTCTAGAATGTAGAACTTGACTGGGAAACTCAGGAGTTACAGGGTTCTTGTGGCAATGATACTCCAATGTGAAAGCATGAAATGAAGTGAGAAGTGGAAAATTATAGTAAAATGGTGTGTGTGATAAAGATTTAGTTTTTAAGGAAGTACATTCCTATGCACAAATTTTCCAAAGCATAAAGCCTGTGATTTGTACGTGTTTGACGCTCTGAAACACTCAGCCCTTTTCCAGTTCTTCTGTAGTTTCCAAAAAGCAAAACCACACTTGTCCATCTTCGTTTTCCCACCACACACACAGAACATGACCAGTGTCAGACTCTACTAAGACTGTAATTCCCATGTTGCCAGTATAGGATTGTGGCAAGAGAATGCGCATGGGACACTGTAGCATCAAGATTAACTTGTGAAAGGAGCCAGTTGGCAGAGGGGTGCGGAATCTCGTCCTAACCTGGTTGCCACACAGGTTGAGCATGCTGGAGAAAAGCACAGGCTACAAAAAGCTGTGACTTACAGGCGCCATGAAGTGCAGCCCCATGAAGTGTCACGTGGCTCCTGGCCCAGAGCTTTAGAACACATGTTTTCCGCTCTGCTCACTAGGCAGCTCTCACCCTCAGGAGTACGTTTCATTTCTTAACAAACTAGTTCTACTTATAACCTTGCGTCCCTGGTGCAATCCTTTATTGGAATCAGGTGCTCTTTGTACTCAGTGCACCTTTAACAGGATGATGTGGGAGATGCAGTGACATTCTTCATGCTGTGGGAATGTAGATGTTAAACACTGTATTTTCTCATGCAGGTCAGACTGATGCACCTGTGAATAAATGGTGATTTTCATTTTGGTTAGGTGTGACCACAGCCCGTAGGCAGTAAACATGCAGAAAAGCAGAGTTCTTTTTTTTTTTAAAGCAGAGTTCTTGCTGTCTATAGCCTGGTCTGGTCACTGAGCTTCATGTATTCTTTGTCCTCTCACTTTTCCCTGTGACACTGGGTTCTTCTCTCCCGAAGCGTACTGTTCAGGACCAGCGTACTCATGTTTCTTTTGTGCATTCATGCCTTCCTTTCCTTTTTGAAACTGTTCAGTTTCCCTGTGTGTATATTCACCTTTCCAAGCACTGATTGGTACTATATGGTTGTTCTGTGCATTGACAGGCAGTAAATCTCCAATTGTTGCTACAGTGGCAGAATGACAACAACCAGAAAAGAGCAGGATCCCACAGTATGCATATGTGCACTGTGGTATGTTTCAATAGCACTAGGGAAAGTGGGAACAAGGCTCAGTATGAGACTTGGGCTCAACCTGGCACACTGTGGCAACAAACTGCAATGCCAGTACCGGTTGGTGTAGGAGAAGGCCACCTAATTGAGGATCAGTTCATGAACACAAGACCCTTCTACAAAACCCAGACAGAATTGATAATGTATTTCATGTTGATTAAAAAAATAGTTTGTCTGGTAGGATGGTATTAATTTTTAATGTATTATCAAGTGACTTGCTTTAGCACAATTAATTATTGGGTTATGCATTTATTTGTTTAATTCCTTGGTCATTCTCAGATAATTTCATACTTATCTACAATGTATCACAATCACAACTGTCTTCCCCAAGTCTTCTTTCCCAACTTATCTGGACTCTTTCAATATTTTGTTCATGCACATGTGTGTGTATGTGCTCACATGGGTGTGCTTGTGTGTGGAGATGGGTATTAGGTGTCTTCCTCAGTTTCTGAACACTCATTTATTTAATAGTTTCATTTTACTTTTAATAATTAGTATATGTTTGGGGGAGTATTGTGCACTTGTGAGTACAGATGCCTATGGAGTCCAGAAGGAGCTGGGTAACCAGGATCTGGACTCATACTCTGTCATTAACTATTTCATGTGAGTGCCAGAAACTGAGGGAGCAGTGTGCACTCTTACCTGGTAAGCCCTTTCTCCAGTCCCATGAACACCTTGTGGTTAAGAATGGTTATCTCCTTCAACCTGGAGCTTGCCTATTTGGCTAGCTTTCCTAGTCAGTCAGCTCCAGGGATCTGCCTGTCTCTGTAGCTCTGGGATTACAGTGCTCCTGGCCATTTTAAAGGGATGCTGGGGATTGGAACTCAGTTTGGTCCTCATTTATGCATAGCAAATAGTTTACTCATTGAGCCATCTTCCCAGCCTTGAGGGTCTTTTTCTTAAGGAAATGTTTTATGTGTTTCTAATGTATATGTCTTATTATGAAGTTAAGTCTTACGGAGAAAAAGCTGCAAAGGTGATGTAGTGGTAACCTGTAGTTCTCATGCTCTGTCTAGCCATGATATTCATTGTACAAGACAGGGCAACAGTGCCAAGGGCTCCACTGGTTCAGCTAGAAGTCCAGTGAGCACAGTGTGCATAGATGTAGTGCCAGCATCTAACATGAAGGTTCTGAAACACACAGGAGATTAAAAAATCTCCCCAAATCTTGACAGTTTCTTTTTACAGCATGGAGTCACCGGGGACCTTCTTCTTAACTGAATATGCAAAGAATAAATTATGAAATTTTACTTTCAAGGTAATTACAGAAAATCATGATTTCTCTTTGTATTTCAAAATTTTATTTATTAAAGATAATTCTATATCTTTGAACAGGAAAGATAATTGCTGTCATTATGAATACTCCATCTGAGAATTTAATTGCTTAGTAAATCCTGAAAAATTGAGTTTTATGGCTTCTGGATTTCAAATAAGAATAATTCTATCCTGTCCATATAGCCCTTCACCTCTTGTTCACCCTGCTAAGATGGTGTATGATGACTCTCTCTTCCAAGCTGCAATTAAGTAGTCTTACATTTTTTTTGTATTATAGAAGTAAGTAATAACATTTTATAGTAATTTTTTTTGTAATAAAAATAGTGAAAGGGTGTGAAGGTAACCTACAATAAGTCTTCCAATGGGTGGTGGAGATTGCCTGGTGGTAAAGTGCTTGTCACACAAGCATAGCGACATGAATTAAGCACACATGTAAAAAGCTTGGCTCAGCAGCACACTTTAGTAATCTCGCCTTAAGATGGAGACAAGAGGGGCCCTGGTGCTCACTGGTCATCTGGTCTGCTTCATTGCTGAGAACCAGGTTCCTTATCTGTGAAAGATAAGAGTCGGGGAGGCAGTTCATTTTGTAGAGAGTGTGCTTACCATGCACAAGGTCTGGAGTTGATTCTGGAACTGTAAAACCAAGCACATGGTACACTCTTACAGAGACCTGAGGATGAGCAGTTGAATGTCTTCCTTGACAGTGTTGCAAATTCAAGAATAGCCTGGGCTCTATGAGCCTCTTTCTCAACAACAACAACAAAAACAACAACAAAAATGAGATAGAATGTGATTAAAGAAGACATGCAATATCCACCCAAGACATCTACATGTATATACATGTGCATACCTACACATGTATATGAATGTGCACACACACACACACACACACACACACACACACACACACACACAGCCAAATCATTTCTTCACTGCATATTTTGATAGACACTTGTCAGTTTGTGCATACATACCTGCTGGATAAAACTGATTCAATTATAAATGGGCTAAATGGAATGATGCTGGTATATAGTGCCAATTACTACATGATATTCTGCATGGAACTTGACTAAGTTGATCTTGAGAAAGTTGAAAGAAAAGAACTGAGATTTAAAGCCTGAGAAGGCCCAAAAGGGTGGGGATGAACGGGTGCTAAATTGAAGTTGGATTAAATAAAGCTCTGGTATTCTGGATATGATGAGAATGTGAAGGAAAGAGTCACAATATAATATACAATATATAATTTAAGTTTGCCTGGGAAGATGTGAAGAGATGTCTACTTTCTAAATGGTGCATAGAAGACAGACCAAAGTGAGGATGCCACCAAAGCCCAACTTGACAAAATTAAATTGATTATACTTACTTCCAGAGCATAATCTATCATTGGTGAGGGATTGATTAAAGAAGCTTTGGGGAGAGGACAAGCGTTGCTTCACTGCAGAGTATCACTCTCTTGTGAATGACTACCTCATGGAAGCTGCAGAGTCCCCTTCCCTAACCTTCTATTCCCTATATTTGTGAATCTCACAAGTTCACAGCTGGGGAGGGAAGAAAGGAATAATGGTTTGACTTCCAGGTGAGGGTCCTATGATCCTTCCCTCCCTCCTGCCTTTAGGTGGCGTCAGTAGCTCCATTCACATTACCATAGACCTAGCTACTTCTACATTGCTTTGGTCAGTCATTTGCCATGGTTAGGAGGCCAAGCTAATCTCTACATTGAAATAATAATGCTGGGAATATGTTGTTGACAGAGGAAACAGGTCATACTGATCAACATAGCCTATGTTTCAAAAACAAGATAGACTTATTGTGAGTTGATATTAGACAATGTGTGTACATACTGAGAGATTTCATGGTATCACACATATTTCCTTAAGTTTATGTTTCAACTAAAGGACTATCTCAGATAAGAATAAATGCCACAACATAATAATAGTGACTGAATGTTTTTTTGCATAAACCCTAAAACTACATTACCAGCCCATAAAAAGGTATCAATATCACAATACCAGTATGTTCAAAATTATGAGTCTCCATACACTGGCCATTCTTTTTCACTGAGCTCCAAAGAATCTTCAGAATTCTTAGTACAGAGTTCTGGAAAATATTGAATTCTTTAACCAGAGTTGCCATAAGAAAGGATGTCTCTTTTTCAACTTCAGCTTGGAACTTATAATGAAGAGAAAAAAAAAATGGCTCTAAATGTCAGAATCAAATTAGCAAGAAGGGTAAATCATGAGTGGTTGTTACAAACCAGGCACTGGTCCAAAATTCTGATGTAGGTGTCTGTGGCTCTGTCATCCTGTCTCCTTAAACATAGCCTGGAACATGGCTGTTAGATCATGAGCCTGCAACTTTATCCTAGATCACATGACCTAACTCAGCCACAGTTCCCTGCAACTCTTGTTGTGGCAGAGAATTTAA
This sequence comes from Microtus pennsylvanicus, assembly GCF_037038515.1. NCBI lineage: Eukaryota > Metazoa > Chordata > Mammalia > Rodentia > Cricetidae > Microtus > Microtus pennsylvanicus. The sequence goes on along the minus strand of NC_134588.1, from coordinate 10,225,482 downwards.
GAAGCAGTCTGTCTTCTACCCCTAAAGGCTATAAAATATTGGATGTTCCATTTGTTCCAAGGATGGGTTCAAGACTCCCCAGAGAGATTTCTTCATGTAAGCTCTAAATGCTGCTCTCTGAGGAGGCTTCTTTGGCCTTTCTCAGCACCCTTTGCAAGGCAGATATGTATTTCTCTCGCTCACCCTATCTCCTTTTTATTCTTCATGTCAATGAAGCACCTCTCAAGGCTTTAAAGCAAGCCACTCCTTCCCTGTAAGGCCCCATCTTATCTGGATCTCCATATATTGTATTATTTATGTCTGTTGCTTAGACCTCCTGACTCGAGGTCCAATCTCAATACAGCTCATTGAAGAGGGTTACGTGTCAGCTCCCTTCCAGGACCAATTGCTGTTCATCTCTTGTTTTTTTTTTTTTCTCAATAACTTCTAATGGTATTTCTACTTCAGTCTGGTATGTGTTTAGTGCCTAGAAATGAATGGTTCCTTATAGACTACTTAGGATGGTTCTACCACATGTGCCTCCTTGTAAGACAGATCTTGAAGATTTTAGGAACATTCCTGTGAACTGAGCAGGACCAAGGGTGGGAATCAAGAATAACATGAGGAAACAAGCTGATATTCTTTTTCTTTTCTCTCTGTTCCCAGAATCAGATGTTGCTGACTTTGATGGCAGGAGCTCGCTTTTGTACAGGTTCAATCAGAAGATGATGAGCACCCTCAAAGATGTGATCTCCCTGAAGTTCAAAAGCATGCAAGGAGATGGGGTTCTGTTCCATGGAGAAGGACAGCGTGGAGACTATATCACCCTGGAGCTCCAGAAGGGCAGGCTAGCCCTGTACCTGAACCTAGGTAGGGTCAGACTGAGTCATATGTATTCCTGACTGGTGAGGCAAGAAGTGATACCCACATGTCTCCCTCTATCACCCCCACCTCGTTTTTTGTGATATTCTCTCACTGAACCTAGAGCTCACTGGTTCTTGTGTGTGTATGTGTGTGTGTGTGTGTGTGTGTGTGTGTGTATGTGTGTGTGTTGTATGCACATGAATATCCAGGTGTGCATATATATGCACACACATGTGGAGGACAGTGCAAGACACTAGATGCCCACCTTTTCCTATCTGTACTATTGCTTTGAGATAATATCTCTTACTGATACAATGGCTTGATTTGGGGTTAGGTTACATGGCCAGCAAACTCTTAAGATCCACCTACTTCTGTCACTGGGTTAGGCACTCACAGCTGTACACACATTTTTTGTTGTGGTTGTAATTATTATTATGATTGTTATTATCATTACTATTCCTTTAGGATATGGGTGTTAGGGATTCAAATTCAGGTATGAAAGTGTTCATATTTACTGAGTTTTGTACAAGGTTACTATAGCACGCATGGGAGCATCTTCCAGCACATCAAATGGTATCACTGGAGCATTGCCTACATGATCTATTTCTTTTGTCTTTGTGTTTAGAAAAGCACTTATTTTCAAATATTTTATATTCATGTGATAGAAAAAACTTTTCTTTTTGCCACAGGTATTATTTTGTGGTAAAAGACAATATTTCTATGTAAGGGAAGCTGCAATGTAACTTTTAAATTCTTTTAATGTACATACTTAACCTTATTTTTTTTTCAGGACTCAAAATCTTAAGTAACTTAAAAATGTTAAACATGCGTTATAATGAGCTTCTCTTATTTGAGCTGATTAGGCACATTAAAAAAAGCTGTCAGGAGAAACACATAATCGTTTTGTTCTTCTTAATGGGAGGTAAAATGTGTGCATGGAAAAGCTAAGTTGCTGGGCTTGCCTTTGAAAGATGACCTTGCCCTGAAGGATGAGCTTGGGACCTAGATGGCAGGTGGAGTAGTAAAGAACACCTTTCCACCTCTTTTAGTAGGAAGCCACTTCCCTTGATGGGTGAGCTACTCCCTGGGCTTGCCTCATCACCCAACTTCTTGTAGAATGATCTACATTCATAGTACCCAACTTCTCACCTTAGGATGAAAGGAAGGGTATCTTTTATGAGTTCTTACAGAAGAAAGGAAGGACAAGGGAGGACACAGGAGGTAAGTTTTGAGTTCCTTAGGGTATAGAAGTAAACCAAAGGAGCCCTCCTTTAGAAAAAGCAAAAAGAAAAATATGCTAGAGGAAGAAGAAGAAAATGGCTTTTTAAAATCAATGGCAATCTTTTATTTGTATGTAGCTGTGGTGTGCCATGACACAGGTGTAAAGATCAGAAGACAAAGGGAATTGGGTCTCAGTGCTTTCCATGTGTTCTCTGGTATCTAACTCAAGTCATCTGGCTCAATGGCACATGCCTTTAACTGTGAAGCCATCTGTCTGGGCCAGAAATGGGCTGATTTGTCTGAGATTACCTTCCTGTTTCCCAGTTAATATTTATTTGTATAAAGGAGAGGAAATACATTATTATTAATATTTAATATCAAGCAGGCTATAAGGATAAATATCGTTCAATACTGGGAACAAACTCAAAGTATATAGGCGACATCAGAGCAAGCTGTATTTACATCAGGAGGCAAACATGAGAATCTCCATTGTGCCTTTGTTCTGGTCCTTCTTCAGTGGCAACTCCAAGCATCCCTCTGGCCTACATAATCAATAAAAGAAAAATAAGTAGGGGGAAAGAACAGATTTTCCAAAAGTATTTCATAAAATTGAGACCCAACATAGAAGATAAAATATAAACTATGAGCTGAAGAGATGACTCTTGCTAACTTTCTTATCATGTAAGTGTAAGGACCTGAGTTTAATCCCAGAATCCACGCAAAGAACCATGTTTAATAGTGTATGCTTGTAATCCTGGTACTTGGGAGGCAGAAACACATAGGTCCCCAAGGCTCACTCTACTCTCTTGTTAGGAAGCCACTTCCCTCGATGGGTGAGCTATACTGCTTAGTGAGTTCTAAGTCAGTGTGAGACCTTGCTTCAAATGAAGGGACAAAACTCCAAAACAACAAGGTATAAAGTAATAGAAGAACAACATCCGGCATGCATGTGCTCGTTCTTACAAGCACACACACACACACACACACACACACACGTAAATAAATCATTAAAACAAAGAGAAAGGGTAAACCAGAGACGTATAGCACACTGTTGTTCAAGTGACAGTTTGTATTATCTAGTCCTTAGCCTTCCTTTGACGGCAGAATTGGTTCTGTGGTGAAATTTCACTTTGCCCTTGTCCTACATTCCAAGGGTAGAGCACAGACTTTTTATTTTAGAATTATTAACTAGGCACGAGATTTCACTCTTCAGTCCATGGGGGCTGGGGTGGAGTGACTCTCCTCCCAGCTTTCAAAGACTTCATTTCAATTGCCCATGGCATTTCTGCTCTCTGTAGAAATACAAAGGAAAGAACCACATGGGCAGGTGGAGAATCAAAGGGCAAGAGAACCCTGGGACTGGGCACCTGTTGTTAAGTACTGATAGGACATCAACAGAGCATGCGAAATACTCATGCTTACAAGTGTTCGATAGTTCTGAGCTGGAGCAGAATGTTGGATGATCCCAGCACATGCAGATGGAGAACAATAAGAATCTTGTTACAGAACACTAGCAGAGTTGGGTGTCTTTTGGGGGACAGGTGCAGGGTTCAGAGGTTAAAGCCACGGACTGCATGACAATTTATCAAGACAATGGTGAGTTTATCCAACTCAGTAGTCATTTATTTTATAGCTCCTTTGAATTTCAGGCATTTAACTAAGCCAACGAACATGTATTTGTAGATTTCTAGAATAATTGTCAATTTTTCTGAAAAGTATTTCTTTCCAGCTTTTTACATTTTGAGAGCCTACATCCAGGCATACACACACACACACACACACACACACACACACACACACACACACACATGCATATTCTGTGTACATCACATAAAAGTCCTATGCAGTATCTTTCTCTCTCTCTCTCTCTCTTTTTGTGGGGATGGAGTGGGGAGACACGGTCTCATGCATCCCAGGCTGACTTCATAACTGCTACACCATATGAAATAAGCATGTGTTGGATTATATATTTATTTCCTGTTTCTATGCCAAACACCCAACTAAAGCAACTTAGGGAAGGAAGGATTTATTTCATCTTATAACGCAAGGGTACTATTGTCTGTCATGGTGGGTTGGGCATATCCAATGGAATTATGGCCTGTGGTCCCCTTGTGTCTGCAGTCAGGAAGGAGAGAGAGACAGATGCTGTGCTCAGCAAACTTTCTCCTCCATTTCACTCCTGGTGTCAAGTCCATGAGAAGTTGCTGCTCACATTTAAGATGGATCTTCCTACCTCAGCACAGACTAGAAACTCGCATACATGCCCAGAGATTTGTCTACTAAGTGATTCTAGATCCTGCAAAATTGTCAGTAAATATTAATTATCACCCACCAGCAATTAAGCAATGAGCTTCGCACTATTGATCTAAAAGTACTTGTCACTCCCTGCTTTAACAATGTTTCTACTTAGGCTGCTTTAAGCACTTGTGAGGCAGCAGCACTTGAATCTTCATAAGTTTGAGCCCAGTCTGGTCTACGAAGCGAGTTCCAGGAAGGCTCTAAAGCTACACAGGGAAACCCTGTCTTGATAAACAAACAAACAAACAAGTTTCTACTTATTGTCAAGCTATGTTAATTAAAACATAGCACCCATCCAAACCGTGTCACATAGACTCACCATGAGAACACCTCTATACGGTGGTGAAGTCACAGGAGTTGGACACCAGTAAGCAGCAAGCATGGATTTCCTACGACCAACATTTGTATTTCATTGCTTTATTGATACCCAGAGACTTGGCCTGTCTTTTTGAGAAGCATCTGGTGTGGGGATGGGAGCACACCAGATGGAATCACTTCCTTTGTTTTTAATGCTCACTCTTGCAGCCTTAGGAGAGCACTGTGAGTCCTGGCTATAATAAAAAAACAGCTCTGGAGTCATGCCTTTCTGATCCTGGCTAACCTATGCAGCTATCGTTTGCCTTGGCATTCTATACAATGTCCTCTGCCATTGTATTCCATCATTTTCCTTCAGCACAGCTCTCTGCTCTCCAATTCTTCCAGTCATTTTCTGAACCCCTCCACGTCAAGTCTGAATAAAATGCTGTCAGCTTTGGGTCAGGTCAAGCGGCATGGTTACTAGTTCTCTGTGTCCTTGTGGAAATCACACAGCTTCTTTGTAACCAATTCCTTCTCCTCCTCCTCATCCTTCTTCTTCCTCCTCTCCTCCTCCTCCTTTTTTTTCTTTACTTTTTTCTTTTTTAAACAACACTGCGTGGAGGGATTTGGAGAGATAGTCCAGTGGCTAAAGGCACTTCCTGCTCTTGCAGAGGACTGGAGTTTGTTTCCTCAGATCCAAGTCAGCTTGAGCTGCCTATAACTCTAGCTCCAGAAGATTCAATGCACTCTTCTAACTTTCATAGGCACACACAGTCTCACACACACATACTCTCCCTCCCTCCCTCCCTCCTTCCCTCCTTCTCTCTCTCTCTCTCTCTCTCTCTCTCTCTCTCTCTCTCTCTCTCTCTCTCACACACACACACACACACACACACACACACACACACACATTCATACACTGCCTATAACTCTGGCTCCAGAAGATTGGGGGGTGCTCTTGTGGCCTCCATGGGCACATGCTCTTGACCGCACATATACACTGACTGATATAGGCACGCACACTCACACAAATGCTAAAAATAAATCTTTAAGGGGTGGCTGGAGAGGTGGCTGGGCAGTTAAAAACATTTTTACTCTTACAAAAAACCTGGGTTCAAGTTCCAGGACCCACATGGCAGCTCACAACCCTTGATCCATAATTTCAGTTCCAAAAAATTCAGTGGCCTCTTCTAACTTCCACAGGCACAAACATGGCACACAAACACACATGTGAGGAAAGTATTCGTGCATATAAAATACAAATCCCTAAAAGTAATAAATCTCTTAAAAGTGCAAGCGTCTCTTTCCCACATTCATTCCAATAAGGCTTAGGTACTACTTGCATCATTTTCAAACTAAATAGAAAAAAAGAGTTTCATTTAATTAGAAATAAATTTCTTTATGCTTCTGTCCCCAAAGGCAGCTTCTTCCTCATTATTTCATTTGTATTCTTCTCAACTGTTCATGAGGATTTTTGTCTCATCTTAATAAATTGAAAATCTGTTAAAATGAGATAATTGAACATCAAATGCAACCGAGATAAAACTGGAAGCAGGTGTCCCACGATAAAGACTGTGACAGTGTGCTGAGAATTGTTTTCTATGGTTTCCATAACAGCAGTCTAGATTTCTGGAGGAGGTTTCATTAGATGATTGCTATTCTCTCTTCATCAATAGAATTCTAAGCTACTAATCCTCAAATAGGTTTTTTTTCCTCATTTTTTTTTTATCAAACTAACTTTCACTTGTTTTGGTGTAGGATATCTGAGGTCTTGCCAAAAAATAACTAACGAAGGATTAGATGGAGTTCATTCATATCTTCATTTTTGGAATCAATTAATAACCAGCCTCGGGCACTGGTGAGATGGCTCCATGGGTAAAGGTGCTTGTTGCCCAAGGATGCCAACCTGATTTCAAACCTTGGGACCCAGGAGGCAGAAGGAGAAAACCAACTCATACACTTTTCTCTGGTCTACACATGCACACCACTGCATGCTCACACTCACACCAACCCCATAAATCAGCAAATACTCATAATAAAAACTGAATCTATGAGTATGGACATAACTCACTGGTAGAATATATTAAGAACTTGACCAACATGAACTCACTCTGCAGTCACCAAGGACATACACACATGAAACTCCTTGTAGCGTTTAGTAACTCTCATAGGATTCACACTGTAATTTAATTCTAACTGTAAAATATAAATGAAAAATCTTTTTTATGTGGCAAATTTTTGCATTTTATGAGTTTATAGTATTTATTAATGTTTTTGCATAGTTGTGTTTACTGTGCATATATACACACATTTCTGTTCTACTTGTATGTATCTTAAGAATTTTAAGTTCTTAGATATTTTATTTACTAGCTGTCACTTTTGATTTCATCTAAACATGTAGTTTTCATAAATATTTAAAAATATTATGAGAACCTTAAAACGCTGCTGGAACAGCTATCTAATACCCTTCTGTTGTTTTTATATATATGTTTAATCTCCCTGCAAACTACTGAACCTTAATCTCCATGTTTTAAATCACTAATCACCATTAATTTATTGCCTTAGAATACATTTTGAGAATGCAGATGACTAGGTTAAAGGACCAGGACTTAGAAATTCCCGTCTAATGTCCCAAATTTAGCTTAGCAGCATAGCTTCCTGAGTCTGTACCTCAGTGACCATGTTTTCTTAAGATCTTCATTCAAGATAGGGCACTAGTGGGGTTCAGATAACACCAACTGCCTGCTTTCCTACATAAAGCATGAACTGGGTTTCTAAATTCTCAATGAAGTAATGATGAAACACACTTGGAGATTTCCTCTGTGATCTCAAAGCAGGGATGCACTGTAAAAGAGAAGAGCTGGGTAGCCACCACCTCTTCCTGTGTACTTTGCCTTTAGTCTGTGTTTATGTAGTCACCTGTCCTACTATTACGGGATTATACCAACATTGGAACTTTCAGAAGAGATAGCTCCACCTACCTCCATATTGTCTCTCTGTATGACCATGATCAGTTTTGGTAGAGATCACAGTGTTCTTTCTTTGAAGGAACGTCAGAAAGAAGAGACAGGGGTGTTTATTAAGGCATTAGCATGATATGACAATTGTGGGAATTCAAGGCTTATGAAATACATAAATAATAAACCAACAAAACAGAATCAGATATTAATTCACCAGCCCTGCTTTTCAAGTATGCTAAGTGGAGCATAAACATTCCAGCTGTGGCAGGAAGCCAGACATCATGACTCAGTGAGACGAACAGCACCATTAGTCCATACTAGAGGTCAGAGTGAGCATCCTACAGGGATATTAGCTTCTCCTGACTCCTGAATGTCACATATTGCCACCTGTGCACAGGTGAGTACAGGTGGGGTCAAGAATGACACAGTGCAAGAAAGAAGAAACACATTTATGTATCATATTATGAAGAGGTAGGGACATAAACTATTCTCTAAAATGGAAATTAATGTATTGGGAGCCTAAATGATGTTTTGGTGTGTAAATGTGCTTGCTGCGAAACCAGATAGGTTAGAGTATACAGCAGCACACACATGAGAAGAAGAGAAGCAACTTTATACACACGAACTCATGCACTTGCATTCCAGTGTGCACCCACACACACACATGATATTTATAAGGATTTTAAAAATTACGTATCAGTAGTGATAGTTGCCCCTTAAATTTGAGACAAAATTCTGTATGGTGGCAGTCATAACTTTTTTGGTAGAGACTCAACAGTTTGGTAGGCACTCGACAGTTGCAGCTGGAATGGTTGTCTTTCTCTGCTCCTGTGTGCACAGATACTCTGTATGACTATTGGCATACTCCCAAGCCAGTTCAAGATCTGATTTCCTCATTTATAATATTAGAAAACATGTGAGTATAAATCTAGTTAATTTTTTTCTGAATATGGAAACGTCTCTTTTAAGTTTTATTCCTGTGGCCAACATTATAAACATTCCTGTCACCATGCAATTACTGGTGTCGCAGAACTATTATGTTTCCTTTTGTGAAGTGGGGTTGTGTATTTTTTTGTGGTAAAATTGGGTTCTAAAATCTGTGGGAAAAGCTTGTAGATGACTCCTACAGAGGGTTTTAGCTGTGCAGGTGTGGAGGACAGCTCAAGTGGTCTTTATTTGAAGAAACCTCAGGAGGTCAGTGTAGTAATATGGACGGCCGCGGCGGGGCTGCGTCCCCAAACACCCCAGCCGCCTGCCCTGCCCGGCTAGCTTATGTCCCAAAATAATTACACACAAACTGTATTCATTTAAACACTGCTTGGCCCATTCTCTTCTAGGCTAATTCTCACACCTGGACTAGCCCATTTCTAATCATCTGTGTAGCGCCCCTAGGTGCGCTTACCGGGAAGATTCTAGCCTAAGTCCATCCTGGGTCGGAGCTGGGGCATGGTGTGCGTCTTCCCTGGAGCAGGTAGCATGGCGTCTCTCCTGAGGCGTCTGCTCTGGAGAGGAGAGCTGCGGAGTCTGACCTCACTTCCTCTTCCTCCCAGCGTTCTGTTCTGTTTACTCCACCCACCTAAGGGTGGGCCTATCCAATGGGCCTAGCAGTTTCTTTATTGCTTAGCTAATGAAATCAACAGATTGATATGACACTCCCACATCAGGTCAGTACTTACTGCTGTTGATGGGCAGGATTCAAAGCTACCTGGGCTAAGATTCCATCCTGTTTTCCCCTCTGCAGATGACAGCAAAGCTAGACTCAGCAGCATTACACCCTCTGTTGTGCTGGGAAGCCTTCTGGATGACCAGCACTGGCACTCGGTTCTCCTGGAGCGCGTGGGCAAACAGGCAAACTTTACCGTGGACACAAACACACAGCACTTCCGGACCAAGGGTGAGACTGATGTCTTGGACATTGACTATGAGGTAAGTTAGTCCTCTCTGCTAGTTTCCAGAAGTAGGTTGTCTGTAAATAGAACCTTTAAGTTCCTCCATCTGGGCTATGTCTGGAAATGCCTTTGCCAAACTGTGTGCAGCTGATGAGGTATCAGGAGTGCCAGCTAAAATCAATACTTCTTTTTTAACTTTTTGTATGCACATATGTATGCATGTGGGTAGTCATGTATGCCTTTGTGTATGTACGTGCATGTGTGTATTTAGTTTCATTTCTGTTGCTGTGTAAACAAACAAAAGCAAACAACAACCAAACACTTCGGCTAACAAGGGGTTTATTTACCTTATGATTTTTTATTGTTAACCATCATTTCACAGAAAAGGCAAGAACTCAAATAGTCAGTCACATTGCATCTACAGTCAAGAGTAAAGAAAATAAATGCATTTTTATTATTTGTTTCTTGTCAAAAAGCTTTCTTCTCACTTATACAGTTCAGAACCTGCCATGTGGGATTGTGTAGATCACAGAGTAGTTAACCCTACCTCAATTAACAACCAAGAGACTCTCCTACATTCAAACCAGTCTAATAAAGACTCAATTGACACTTACTAGGTAATGCTAAGCTATAACAAGTGGGCCTTTAAAGCTAACTATGTGTATATGTCTTTAAGTGTGTGTGTATGTGTGTGTGTGTATGTGTGCTCACGCGCATGTGCGCACACACTTATAGGTATATATGTACTTTTAGCTTCCCGAAGTTATTATCTATTAGTTAAATATAAACCATTCATTCTTTAACGAAAACTAAAAGATACAGAAAATATTAACAAAATCTCGTGTGTGAACTAGAAAAATGGCTCAGCTAGTAAAGAAATTTTCTGTCAAGCCTGATGACTTGAGTTCAGTTCCCAAGAACCACATGGTGGAATTCTAATTTCTAAAAATTGCCAGTGGTCTTAAAACCCGTGCTCTCAGAGGGTCCCTGGTCTTTTACATCCATGATCATTTGAACTTCTAGCTAGTAAGCTAGAACTGTTTTTCCATTTTCTGTGGTACTAGGGACTGAACCTAGAGCCACGATGGAAGATATAAGTGGACTGCATCAAGCTAAAGGAGGCTGCAGGTCTTCTAGTCTAATAGTCAAAGTACAACATGGCCAGTGACCAGGGGACAGAGGAGAGAAGGGTGGGACCCTCTTGGTGGGACTGGGAGAAAAGGGGGTTTTAGGCTCATGCAGTGAAGCACATGTCTTCCAGCAGGAGACCTCACTGGGTCTTTACCGAAGGATACAGTTAGCCTGATCAGAAGGTACGACCTTAGATGTGTGCAACAGGTTCCAAGGTCTGAAACTCAAACAAGGCAATGGACAGAGTTTAAACAATAGCAGTGCTGTGTAGAAGTCAGCTAAGTACAAGAAGGCCAAACACCAGATTTCTCAGGAATTTTGAAAGCTTCCTGGTAGACATTGTCTATAATTAAAACATAAACTGCATAAACTTGATTAAATGGGTTGAAAATCAATTAAATGAAATATTTTTGAGGAAATAAATTTGGTAATTTCTAATTACTTTTCTATGTAATTATATTTCATTTATCTACTTGAACACCAGAACTTTTGTAACTGCTCTGTCTGGGGAAGGTCTTGTCTTATACCTACGCTGTAGAAAAATGCTCCAAGTTGGAGTTTGACTCATTGTTTTATAGATGTATAGATGGCCTGCTAACCTTGTGTCTGAATGAAAGCTCATTTCTCTATGCTTAACTGTGGAAGGTTAATATTTGTGTGTGTGTGTGTGTGTGTATGTGTGTGTGTTATTTGGGATTGATATTAGAGGTATTCACTTGTTAGAAGCCACGTTACTAGTAAGCTATAGACACAGTCCTTTTATTAGCTTTTAAATTAAGTTAAAACCATTATGTTATTTTAAGAGAGGCTTTTGTGTAGCCCAGGCTGTCATTGAACTCTTAAAGGACTAATCCCTTTGCCTTCATTTCCTGAGTACTAGGATTACAGGTGTACACCCACATTCTCTTCCATGTGGTGCTAAAGTTAGAATTTACCAACAAAGCTGCATCCCCAGTCCCCTTTTGTGATGGAGGAAGGTCATTGGTTAAATAAAAAGAAACTGCTTGGCCCTCATTGGTTAGAAGATAGGTGGGAGGAGTAAACAGAACAGAACGCTGGGAGGAAGAGGAAGTGAGCTCAGACTCCACAGTTCCCTCTAGGGAGCAGATGCCTCAGAGAGACACCATGCTTCCTGCTCCCAGGAGAAGACACACGTGATGAAGCTCCGACCCAGGATGGACTTAGGCTAGAATCTTCCCAGTAAGTGCACCTAGCTGTGCTACATAGAATATTAGAAATGGGCTAGTCCTGGTGCGAGAGTTAGCCTAGAAGAGGCTAGATATAATGGGCCAAGCAGTGATTAAATGAATACAGTTTGTGTCTTGTTATTTCGGGGATAAGCTAGCCATGTAGGCAGTCGGGGTGCCAGGGACGCAGCCCTGCCACTCCTATCACTACACTTTTGGTTTTTCAAGACAGAATTTCTCTGTAGCTTTGTAGCCTGCCCTGAAACTAGCTCTTGTAGATCAGGCTGGCCTCAAACACACAAAGATCCACCTGCATCTGTCTCCTGAGTGCTGGGATTAAAGGTGTGTGTCACCACGATGGCTCTTATTTTAAAATTCAAGAAAATTTTTGATAAAATCATCTGCCTTATCCTACTGAGTATGGGATATACAGACCTGTCCCACCAGCTAGACAAGACTACTTTTTTCCATTCTTGAACATTCATAAAAGAAGGAAAGGTGGGAGGGAAGAAAGTGAGGAAGGAAAGAATGAATGAAGGAAGGGATGGAGGAAGGGAGGAGGAAGAAAGTAAATGTGACAGAGATTTTGATTACAGGTAAAGATTTAGAAAAATTTATCTTAAAGGATCAAAAGCTTCTAAGAATTAGCTCACTATGTTAAAATATAACAAAGACAAATATATTGCTTTTCTTTATTAAATTCTATGCAATGGATTCTTTAGTCAGTATAAGATTATGAATTTAATGCACACATGAAGTTGCATTTGTAAATTCTTGGTGTGTGTGGTGTGTGTGTGTGTGTGTGTGTGTGTGTGTGTGTGTGTGTTTGTATGTGTCCCTCACTAAGGACAATAAGAGCATATAATACTTTTGCAGAGAACTTGAGTTTAGTTCTCATACACACAGAGGTAAAACATAACTCCCTCCATCTTTTGTGCCAGGGATCTGACAGCTTCCTCTTGTATCTTGGGACATTTATACTCACAAGAATAAATATCATTTCTATGAATACATATGACATTTTTTGAAATAAAGGAATTAGTCAAAGATGAACTGATAGAGCATATATAGGCCTTTATAAATAATTTAAATTATGGTGAATAAAGAATATTGAACAATTATTTGAAGGGTAGCTAGCAATTCTAATTATTTATTTCAGGGCCCAGACCACCCAGCAACTCCTAAAATTATATTGAATAGAACCCACTTAGGCTTCATCCAGACCTACTGAGTCAAAAATTCTATGAGAGAGATCTTCTGCCTTTACTCAGAAATCCTGCAGGCAATTCTTATACTTCCAAGTATCTCTCCATCATCCAGGACATCAGGACAGTAACTCAAGACAGGAACTTTATGGCAGGGACTGAAGCAGAAACCATGGAGGAGTTCTCCTTACTGGCTTATGGCTAATGGCTTCTCATTAGGTTGAGCTTTGGATGCTTCTTATATATGACAGGGCCAGGAACAAAATACTTATTAAAGGCACCACTCATTATGAAGAAGGATTTCCCACATCAATTACCAATCATGAACATACCCCACATTTTTCTCCAGAAGCCAGTCTAGTAAGGAAATGTTCTCATAAAGGCTCCCTTTCCCAAATGACTCTAGCTTAGGCCAAGTTGACATAAAACCAGCCAGAACAGAGGATTGCTTTGATTAGGTAAATTGAACTGGATGGGAACCCCTCCCATTGTGTCACTATTCCCTGGGAAGAGATCCTGGGTGATATTAAAAAAAGAAAGTGTGCTGAGCACAAGCACTAATTGCTCTCTCTCTCTCTCTCTCTCTCTCTTCCTCTTTTTTTTGATAGTGGGTAGCATGGGAACAATTCCTTCAAACTTTATTCTGCCATGACGGATTGTGACCTTGAACAATAAGCAGATATAAGCCCTTCCTTCTTTAAGTTGCTTTATCAGGGTATTTTATTAGGAAAAGAAACTAGACTAGAATGGATTGTTGGACAATGACTAGGAAGCTTTAGAACACAATTTAAGACCCTGGAAGGATAGGGAATTAAAGGATGATATATAAAGAAAAAATGGGAAGATTAGGAGCAGACCTTCTTTTTTTTCAATCATTAACATGAAACTTAAGATAGGTCTTTTTCTTTAATCCAAACTTCTGCTCAGTATAGTATAGATAATATATGTCATTTAGGGACTTCAAAAGACTCATTGACATTGTGTGACTCAAAAGATAGGATTCCAGGTAGATATTTTTGAATTGTTGAAAACTGAACATTTTTGAGTACCCATCACTTCCTTATGTCAACTTGTTTCATTGATTGAAAAAACAAAGAGAACACAGCAGCTTAGATTTACATCAAAGCACAGAAGTGTCTTTAATGAACTTGAAAATAACATTGACAAAAAGAACACCATAAAGTCATTGTTCAATCTCACTATTTTTTCAAATACTTTCATGTCCAAGGTGACTTCTAAAATCGATGCCATTATCTAATTCACCACTGACTTGCAAGCCTGTGTGCCAGTGTATGATCTCACTTGTAAAGCTATTCTATGAGATCACAGCTGTTTGACATAGAAATGATTGATAGTTTTCAAGAAAATGAAATTCAGTGATGTCACTTAGTTTATGAAATCAGAGACCCTTCCTTGCCTGTGAGAAACACTTCTTAAGAACAAAACTTCTTGAAATATTTCTCTTAAGCAGTTGCTGCTTCAGGAACCTCAAACTTTTGCCAGAATGTGCAGACAGGTTGCTCTAGACATCACAAAAAGAAGACAAATTGAGGTGGTGGCGGACACCAGCTGTAAGGGAAGACAGGAATTATGTGTCAGAAGCCTTTAGCCTTGAAGATTTACCTCAAAGTAGTTGAGGAGAAGAAAGAGCCTTCTAGGTGAGGGAAATGTTGTATTCAGTTGTTTCACACCCACAAGCTGGTATAAGCCTAAAAGATAAGAACTCGAAATTTCAGCTACTCAGAAGCAAAACCACTTCAGCTGTTAGTTGAAACACCACTGAACATTGCTATTAATATCAGAGGATGGGCTCCATCACAGTGCATTCTGTTAGTAGAAATCACACTCCAGGTTCTCCCCTGAGCTCTGTGTACACATGAGATAGAGACTCCTACAGTTGACAGGATGTTGATGCCATTTCCTGGGTCCCACTGTCAGAGCATGCCAGGATATTTTCTGGATCTTCTTTGTTATAGTTTGTTTCAGGGCTAACTGTATTATGCAACTCTATCTTCATTTATAAGCTTTACCAAAATGTAGAACTGTTGATCAAAAAAAATGTGGTACCTATGACTCCTTTTAGACCATGTGCTTTGAATCAAAAGGGTCAAGACTCATATTTACATACTTGGACCCAATTATTGGAACTGTTTGGGAGGGATTAGGAGGTGTGTCACTGGGAGCAGGACTTTGAAATTTTAAAAAGGCCAGGCCTTTTCCAATTAGCTCTCTCTGTCTACCCAGTGTTTATGAACCAAAATATAAGTTCACAGCTACTGCTCCAGTCCTATCCCTGCCTGCCTGCAGTTATCTGTGCTCCACCCCATGTTGGTTATGCACATTAACCCTCTGAAACTGGGAGACGGAATAACCTTTTTCTGTAATTGTTCTTGCTCAAGCTGTCTTATCACAGCAATAGAATGCATTTCCAGCGGTGACATGCGATATTTTGTGGATTAGCTAGTGTAGCATTTGCCGTCATAAGATGTTTGCAGCTGTCTGCTTTGATTCTGTCTCAGACACAAGAGAGATCAGGACTTACAAAATCCTGACAAGCAGGTAAGAAGTAGGGAGATGATGGACAGCTCCTGAAATGTTCTCCAAACACACATCACTGAAACCACAAACTGATCTAAATGCTGGAGAAGATGACAGACGGCCTTTCTCCTTCCCTCCAACCTGGAGCCAGAAGCTGTTTAGAAAGGTATTTTTAGGACCTTTGTTCTCCAATATCCCTATAGTTCAAGAAGTCCTTTGCTTTCAAGAGCTCTCAGTAATCCCATTTCATATCATTCTCTAATAAGTGCCCTAAATCATATAAACATTTTAAAAGCATATGGTTTATACCTAGACATTCCATATACAGTAAGAAAAAATTTTAAAAAATTAAGATATTAAAAAAGACGAAAAATCTAAAAAAATCTAAAACTAAGCAACAACAACAATGACAACAACCAGGAACCATGCAAAACTCCAAACCTAGACTAACTAAAATTTTTGAACACTTTAATTCACATTTGTGGAGGGCTTGCGAGAGGTCTCATCTAGTAAGAGTACATATTGTCCTTCCAGAGAACCCAAGCTGAGTCCCATTCTGCACAAGGGGGGCTCCCAACTGCCTGTAATTCCAGCTCCAGAGGATCTGATGCCATCTTTAGATCAACAGTACTCATGTACAAGTACACACATACATGTGCGTGCGCGCACACACACACACACACTTATAACTACATTATTTTCTTTAAAAATAGCTGAAATTCCCAGTCCAGCTCAGGTAAACTGCTTCAGTGGATGAACCCTTCATGGTCTTGACCACTTTGCTCATATTCTCATTTCTTCCACTCTTCAACTGGAACTTGGGAGCTCAGTCCAGAGCTCTGACATGGGTCTCTGCATCTGTTTCCATTCGTTGTTGGACAAAGGTTCTATGGTGATATGTAAGATAATCATCAGTCTAATTACAGGGCAAGTGAAGATCGGGCCTCCTCCCCTTTATTGCTTAGGGTCTTAGGCAGGGTCATCCTTGTGGATTCCTGGGAATTTCTCTAGAGCCAGGTTTCTGTTAACCTATAATCACTCCCTCAATCAAGATATCTCTTTCCTTGCTCTCACCTCCTTCCTCCATCTCGACTATTCCATTCCCTCAAGTTCTCCTCAACCCTCCCCTTCTCCTTTCCTCTTTCCCTCCTATTCTTCCTTCTCCCCCCAGCTCCCATGCTACCAATTTTGTCAGGCAATCTTGTCTGTTTTCAATTTCCAGGTGTGTCTATATATGTTTTTCTTTGTGCTCACCTTATTACTTAGCTTCTGTAGGATTATGAACCATAGGCTCAATGTCATTTGTTTATAGCTAGAATCCACTTATGAGTGAGTACATACCATATTCATCTTTTTGGGTCTGGGTTAACTCACTCAGGATAGCGTTTTCTAATTCCATCCATTTGCATGCAAAATTCCAGATCATAAAGTGTTCATCCACTGAAACAGTTTACCTGAGCTAATGGGAGCTCACCAACTTCGGCTGAACTTGGAAGGAGCAAGCATAGGACCAAACTTTTCCCTCTGAATGTGGTTGACAGGTGGAAGGCTGGGGCAGACTGAGGGGCCACTAGCAGTGGTACTAGGATTTAGCTCTACTGCTTGTACTGGGTTTTTGGAATCCTATTCTCTTTGGATGTATACCTTACTTAGCCTAGATATAGTAGAGAGGGTTTTGGACCTTCTACAAAGCAATAATCCTTTCTTAGGATTAGATAGGGGTGGGGTGAGAAGGTGTGTGGAGCTAATGGGAGGCAGGGAGGGAGTAGGAATTTGGAGTTGTAATTTTTTAAATCTAATAAATTAAATTAAAAAAAACCTGAAATTGCATGTGTGAGGTAGAGGTGGGGACACTACCCTCAATCCCAGCTCAGCTCTTGAGAAATAAAGGAAGGGTGTTGAGAAGTTCACCCTAGGTTATGCAGAGTTTGTAAGCAGCCTGCGCTACCTGAGACCCTTTCTAGAAAATAAACAAATAACTTATGCAGGCGAACAATGAAGTGTAGTGGCCACAAACAAATAAGCAAAAGTCATAAAAACAGGAGAGAGACTGGTTAGAAGGGTGCCAGTGGGAAGGGAATATGTGACAACAATGGTAAAGAGTATGATTATGATAATTGTATATATTGCAAACATATGCAATAAAATTGTAAAGGAATGAATTACTCTTATGAAATAAATAAGTGCATAATATAAACAGAACATCAAGATTAACTATATAGGAATATTTGGAGAAAATGAAATAATAGTTTTATCATTTGAATACATGCAGTTTCTTCTAAGTATGACATAGATTCCAGGGGACCAGAAGTAAAATATATAATTTTTATTTCTACAAACACTTTGAAAGTCCTTCCATTAAAAAGTACATGTTTATTGGCATCATATAACATAAAATAACTTAAAATATTGTTATAAAAATATCTTTTAACAAATTAATAAATATAGTTTTGACAAATCAACTTACCTAAGGAAAGGAAGACAACAAAAGATTGAGGATAAATTAATAATATAAAGTATTTTCACATTTGCAAAAGCATGATCCTTGTGATTGCCAAGAGCAACACCTTGAGACATGCTATATTAGTATGTAAATAAGAAAGCCCAAACTATGTTGTATTTCATTTTGGTATTATAATAAATAAAATATTTGAGAAATAATAATATCCTTCAAAATAAGACATGTTTTTACACACCCAAATTGAGTTTCTCAAAAATTGTCCATAATTATAAAGGAACATATATAATAGGTTATATGCTAACAATTTTTTAAGAAGTGCAAAAATACTGAAAACAGTTTTTTACTGCCATACTAGTCAAGCCGTTGTTTCACTAGATGACAGGCATCATTGCAGCGCACAGAGTTTGTGGCTGGGTAGACCACTGATGCCTTTGTACTGTGATGATGAGCTGACTGGGAGAAAGCTCCTTCACATCTAGCTTGATTTTTATTATCCAGTGACCAAACTGTGCATGTCTTCAGCAGAGTTTTCCCATCAAGTTCTTGTGGACAACTGAAAAGATAACAATAGCCTATATAATTTTGATGAATTCTGATGGAAAAAGTGTCCACAGTCCAAAGGGTTGGTAATTAATAAATTTTGATCAGCCCCACATTAGAGTTAGCTCACCAGAGTGTCACAAAGACATTGTTTGTGTCCCCACAGACAAAAGCTCATACTAGGGCCCATCTGATGAATTATGGCATGGTTTTCCTGGGTCATCTGGGATATGACATGGTGCAGCCTTGTTAAATGGTTGCCGTGTCCAACTCAGGTGTAGAATCTTGGGGCTTTCAGGGGACAGTCTCCTATCTTGTTTAGATTCTGATGGGGACTGGGTTCTCAGAACCCCACTCTTAGAGTTCAGCCACACCTATAAAGTGTAAGTGGAGCTTGCTTGAGTTCCCCAGATAAAGTAATTTCTCAATTCACATGATGGTCATCTAACCCTCTCTGTTAAGTATCATTTAAACATACAGAGAAAGGTGTATGGGGAGCCACAGAGTTTGGACTTTTATTTTCTTAGTGTGAATCAAAAATGGTGCACCTTAAAACTGATTCTTATCTTCAACACTTAACAGATTCTGTTCTATTGGATCTCACCTAGGGTAGTAGTGTTTTACAGAAACGTCAAAAAATATAGTATACTTGTTGGAAGAAATGAAACAGTCCTGTGTGTTCTGGTATGGTACCATTGCCTATCTTTCTCTCTGTTTCTCTCTTTCTTTCTCTTTATATATAAGTGTGTGTGTGTGTGTGTGTGTGTGTGTGTGTGTGTGTGTGTGTGCATTTAAGAAAGGGTTTCTCTGTGTAGAAGCCCTGGCTAATATGGAAATCTCTTTGTGGACTAGGCTGGTGTCAAACTCACAGCTATCCCCTTGCCTGTGCCTCCAGAGTGCTGGGATAAAAGATATACCCCACCACTCCTGTCTTTTTTGTTTTTTAGGTTTTTTTTTGCTTTTGAAATGCAGTTTTTTTTTAAAAAAATTGTTTATTTATGTCTATGAGTGCTGTATTTGCATCTATTCCTGAATGACAGAAGGGGGCATCAGGCAGAAGAGGACATCAGATTCCATTGTAGATGGAATCTCGGAAGTGGTCAGTGCTTTTAGCCACTGAATCACTATGTCATCTCTCAAGCCCCAAATATTTCTTATAAGAAAAGAATTTAGTATGTAATGCAGCTTGACTAGTATATACTGTAAAATAAGAGATCATATAAACTTGAAAATGTGGAAGACATGGTTTCAGCCCAGTTGATATAGTTAGTACCCACCAAAGAGCCAAAAAGCCCGACGTTCCATTACCAACATCTCATAAACTAGGTGGGGTGGGTTGATTCTGTGTTCCCTTCACTTGGAAGGTAGAGGCAGGAAGATGAGAAGTGGAAAGTCATCCACTATAAAGCAAGTTTGAGGACATCTTGAAATACTGTTTAAAGATCTTTTTAAAAACAAGCACAGAAACTAGAAAGAAAACCAAACACAGAGAATGCTAGAAGGATACTGAAGTTGTTGTTCAGGTAGAGGTTGAGAGTGGGATTAAAGAGATATGACATCATTTATTTATTTGTTTAGTTAGTTAGTTATTGGTTGTTTGAGACAGGGTTTCTCTGTGTAGTAGTCCTGACTGTCCTGGAACTAGCTTTGGTAGACCAGGCTGTCCTTGAACTCACAGAGATTCACCTGTTTTTTCCTGGGATTAAAGGTGTGCACCACCACCACCCTACTGACATTTTATTTTTAATATTTATCATTAAGTAACATTTTAAATTTTGGGTCATGTTTTAAAAAGAAACAGAGATGATAGAAAAGATGAATTCTTAATGACATAGTCCTAACATGTGCTTCTAAAATTACTCAAATCTTTTTATTCACAGATTTTCTTTAAAAATTCCAGTTTTACTGGGCATGGTGGCACACACCTCTCTATGAGTTTATGGCCAGCCTGATCTACATAGTGAATTTCAGGATAGCCACAGCTGTATAGAGAGACCCTGTGTCGTCAATATATATGCCACATATATATTTATGCTGATATACATATATGCATATGCCAGGCTTTTTCTTTCAGACCAACAACCATCCCCCAAATCATGACACAGAGACTTATTAGTTTTCAATGCTTGGACTAATTTAGACACATTTCTGACTAGCACTTTAGCTTAAATTAACTTATTTCTCTTTATCTACTTTTGCCTTGCCTCATTACCTTTCTTACTCCTGTATATATTACACTGCTTCTCTATGTCTGACTGGCTGGAGTATGTCTGGCTTCTTATCTAGGGCATGTCCCTTGTTTTCTCTTTCTCCTTCACTTGATCTTCCTTTTTCTATTGTGCCTAGCTTTCTACTTTCTACTCCTATTCTCTCTCTCTCTCTCTCTCTCTCTCTCTCTCTCTCTCTCTCTCTCCCTCTCTTTCTCTCTGTGCCAGCCCCAATGCTCTTTTCTCTGTCCAACTGTTGGCCATTCAGCTCTTTGTTAGAACAGCCAGGTGCCTTGGGCATGCAAGATGAAAATTATGAAATTCATAATTAAACAAATGCAGTATATACAAGTAACACATTTTTACACAGTTAAAAATATTTTGCAGCGTAAACAAATGTAACACATCTTTGCCTAATTAATAATATTATATATATATATATATATCATGCTTTCTGTTGTGATTTGTTTACTTTTAATTCATATTAAGATGGGTCTTGCGTATGTACATATTCCTGTGTACATGTGAGTCTCCATACTATGTGTTTGTCTTGCTCTCCTCCTAGATTACTTACTTATTTAAATGCGTATATTTACTATTTAGATAGTTAGGGTAGGTGATAGCATCTAAATAACTAAATAAATACATACATTGGAATTTGTTTTTATTATAAGAGTTGAGATTTTTCTACTTCCTTTTAATTTTTTTCTATAAACTGGAAGTCTCTGGTAATACAGGGGATATTTCTTAAACAAATAAATTATTTTTTATGTCAATTAACATAGTATCAACCTAATCCTCATCCTACTCCACTACTGGTACAATTTTCTTTCTATGCAATTTTTGAGAGAGGCTCTCAAGTAGCCCAAAGCCTCTGGTCTTGAACTTACTATGCAATTGACGATGGCTTTGATTTTCTAATTCTCCTGCATTTACACTTCAAATGTTGGGATTATAGGTGTGCTCTGCCTTACCCCATTTTTGCAGTTTTAAAATGGAATCCAGGATCTCATGTGGACTAGGCAAACAGTCTACCAGCGGAGCTACCTCCAGTCCCCCATAAGAAGGTGGTGGTTAGGGCCACATGCTCAGAGGCTACCCTTGCTGCAGTCCTTGATAGTGCCTGGCTCTACCTACTGATCACTTCTCCTTTCACACTTAGAAGATTGAATGGCCAGCTGGACACAGCAGAGCTGTTTATCTATGATTAAAATAACCAAAGATCCCCAGTGAATTAGTTTCCAAGACATGCAAAGTATAGATGCTATTGGTCTTTTCCTTCTGTGGAAACTAAGTTGCTAGATTAGTCTAAAAGGACTACAGAGAGAATACAGGGAATCCCATGAAAATAACACAAAGAAAATGGAAAATGATAAGATGCAGAAAAAAGAAAGAAGAAAATCTCTGAAGATAAATAACATTTGTACTCTTATATTGGTTTCTCTACTGTTGCTGTGCTGAAATACTCTGACTGAAGTAACTTGAGGAAAGATTTTCAAAGCTCATTTTGGCTTCTAGTTACAGAGGGATACCTTCCATCACTGGGGGCAAGGCAAAGGGCAAGGCAGAGGGCAGGAGCATGAGGACAGCTGTCACACTGTAACAGTGTAGAATCTTGAGCAAATGAAGTAGGTCCAGCCTATGAAACCTCAAAGCCAACCTTAAGTGAAGCTTTTCACTGATGTATGTGGCTCTTTTATCTATCTGTTGCTTTCATTGGATAATTAATAAAGAAACTGCCTTGGCTTTTGATAGGACAGAAAATTAGGTAGGCGGAGTAAACAGAACAGAATGCTGGGAAGAAGGGAAGTGAGACAGACGCTATAGCTCTTCTCTCCAAGATGGATGTAGGTTAAAATCCTTTTTGGTAAGCCACCACCTCGTGGTGCTACACAGGTTATTAGAAATGGGTTAATAAGTATGTAAGAGTTAGGCAATAAATGCTCAGAGGTTAAGAGCATTGCCTGCTCTTCCAAAGGTCCTAAGTTCAATTCCCAGCAGCCACATGGTGGCTCACAACCATCAGTAATGGGGTCTGGTGCCCTCTTCTGGCCTTCAGGCATACTCACAGACAGAATATTGTATACATAATAAATAAATAAATATTTTTTTTTTAAAAAAAGAGGCTAGAGCTAATGAGCCAAGCAGTGTTTAAAAGAATACAGTTTGTGTGTTGTTATTTCGGGGCATAAGCTAGCCTTGAGGGAGCTGGGTGGGAACACAGCCCACCGCTCCTACTACACTTCACTAGCAAGGCTCTATCTCCTTGAGGCTCCAGAGCCTTTATGGACAGAAGAATTCCCTTGAAAGATGTGCCTCCGATGTGCTTCTCATTCAAGTCACAACACTGATTTAACCTTTCAACCAGCCCTGCAGTGGGTATAGTTCATGATATATTTCATTGGTAGCTCCAAGACATAAGGAGAAGAAAACTTCTTCAGTCCTCTTTCCTCATAGCCACAGAGGCACAGACACATGCTGTCCAGAGATTTATCAGAGTAAATGGTTCCTGTCTTGGAGACAGAGAAATAGCTTTGGACCTAGGAGCATGGATAATAGAACTGGGTCTGAACACTTTCTGGAAAAGACTTTAGATCCTCTTGGGTTATTCCCTTTCTTTTTAATGTTCAAATTAAAATTGTAATCTAATATCTCCTCAAATTTTATAACTGTGAGTTGCCATAAAAGTTACTTTATAAGGCTTGTGTATATGCATATAATTCCAGCACGGGAATTAGGAGGTAGGAGGATCCATGGGATTTGCTGGAAAGGTATTCTAGCTTAATAGGTGAGCTCCAGTTTCACTGGCTCTATCATCATTTATTTTTTTTTAATGAGTTAGATAGTTGGAGTTTCAGTAGGCTAAGTAGGTAAAGGCACTGGCTGCCAAGCCTGATGACCTGCGTTCAGTCCCATGGGTAAGGCAAGAACACAATTTCTCAGTTGTTTCTAGACTTCCACGTGTTATCCTTGGCAGGTGGATATCTCCTATATGCTGACTATTTAAATAATAAACAAATGTGTTATAAATAAATAAAATAATCTAAGAAGAGAACAAGGGAAAAAAATCTACTGTTGAGCTCTAGCTTCCATGTAAATTGCACACGTATTCATGAGGACTCACAGGCACACACGAATATGTATATATTCAAGACATATCTTAATATATTAAAAATAAACAGATGATCTTAAATATGACAGAAAGTCTTTAATATCGACATCACACCAAGAAAGACCATGCCTCAAGCATGTTAGCCAAAAACTCAACCATTAAGCCTCTGCCCCAAGTAGTTCTTAAATAGCTTTTAATATTATTTCTTTTCTCTAAAGCACTTAGGATGCCTTGCAGGACTCTATGTAGCAGGGCTGCTTGTGATCTTCCTCATCTCCGTGAAAGCACCTGCGGTCACAGCACTGAGCCACCAAGCCTGGATTCCTTGTCTTTATCAGTATTCAGAGAGGCCACTGATAACATATTTCCTTATTTTCTCCAAGTTTCTGCTGGAATGTTGATAACATGGCTTAATTAGCCTTCCACTTCTAGTTGAGGTGGCTAATCAGATACTTGGAGACTGGCTGAATTAGTATAGTCATCAATAAAATAATAGAAAATTAGCCAGGCTCTCTCAGACACACATGGAGCCTGGGGCGAGAATACAAATGGAGAGAGCCTCATGCCGCAATCTAAATATTTAAAGAGGTTTAAATCAAGCAAAGGATTTACTCAATCAGATGTGTTTTCAGCTCTCCTAACATTAACAAATTGCCTTCAGAATCACACGGAACCATTTTCAGATCTGTCCATGCTGGGAATAGCTACCCCATATCCTCAGAAGAACAGGTGGGAGGGGAAAAGACCTGATTTTGATGGTGGCAGGACACTTTTAAGTCAACAGACTTGGATGTCTTGGAAAAGCCATTGTAAAAACGAAGAGTAATGACACATTGTGGTCATCTCACCTGGCTTATGAACACTGCTCCTATCAAGCAGGATGTCGTCTGTGGAACCACAGACAAATGAGGGCCCCAGCAGGAGCCCTTGCTGTCTTAGCATATGGACAACACTGAAGTACATATTTTCAACCAGATCTTTTCTAGAAGAATAAAATGTATACAATTTGACTAGTTGGCCAAAAAACCTAGTTATTGTTATATAGAGACAAAACCTATAAAATTTATGTTATACCAATTTGATTCCATGGAGTCTGTGAGTGTGAGAAAGATACCGATTTACACACTTAGCAGGAGAAGCCACAGGCATTACTCATCCTCTGGGCTGGACAAAAACAATGTTGATACAAATATTGTCTTGATCCAGCCTCAAGTGCAAGATCCTATTACATGGAGCAATGCGCTGCCTGTGGGAAAGCTGGAGTGGTCAATTTGTACTACGAAGAACCCACTGGCAGCATCTGTTGCTCCTCTGCCTTACCATCTGCTTGTTCTCTTCAAGGGCTGTAGCAGGCTTTTAAAGATCATGGATCTGTTTGTTGTCGTGGCAATGTGGCAAATTGCCAGGGTAGACGGATGGACCGATAGAACACTGGGGCTATGGAACTGTGAGTTTTCTTCAAAATAGTATAGCGTTGGAAGATGGCTCAGTCAGTAAGGTACTTGCCATTCAAGCATGAGAATTTGACTTCAAAAGTGTTGGGTACTGTGGTGGATGTTTGTAATATCATTGTTGTGATGGCAGCGGTAGGTGGATCCCTGGGTTCACTGGTCAACCAATCTTGCTGGACTGGCAAGCTCCAGATTAAAGGAGATACCCTATCTATATTAGATACTGTCTATTGCTGTGGTAAGTCATAATGTCAAGATCAACTTAGAAAAGAATTGAGCTTATTTGGGGCTCACAGTTTAGGGGTTAGACTCCATGGTAGCAGAGTGGAAATTGCAGGCATATGCATTCAAATCATTGCTTTTAAAAAACCCACGGATTTCACTAGAAAACTGAGATTTCTGGCTTCGTCAAATATATCTGAATTCCAGCCATCTAGGTTGGGCTGTCTCTACTGAAGTTCCAAGTGAGCCAGGAACACATAGACATGAATCGAGAGATGGCTTGGTGGGAAAAGCACTTGCCTAGTAAAAATGAGGACCTGGGTCTTGTCCTTAGAACACTGTTCTAGTTTGCTTTCTTTTGCTATAATAAATACCATGACCAAAAACCATTGAGGAAGAAAGGGTTTATTCCATCTCATTTTTCCAGGTAACAGCCAATTACTGAGGGAATAAAGTGAGAAACTCAAGCAGAGCCTATGGAAGAGGACTGCTTATTGGCTTGTTTTCCATGGCTTGATCAGTCTTCATTCTTCTGTAACGTTTAGGTGGCATTGCCCTCGGTGTGTTAGGCCCTCCCAAACCAATCATTAATCAAGAGAATGCCCACAGGCTTCAACAGGCTGATCTGGTGGAGATATTTTCTAAATTTGGAATCCCTCTTCCTAGATGACCCAGTTTGTGTCAAGTTGACAAAAAATTAAGTAAATGAACTAACCAACACACTGATGATGAGGGAAAGCCTGGTGTGCTGGAGAGCACTTGCAATCTCAGTGTGGGGGAGACAAATGCAGATAAACTTCTCATTTGTCAGCCAGTCTAGCCAAACTAGTGGACATCAAATCCCGAGGAGAAGCATTGTCTCAGAAAATACAGTGGGCAGAGCCTGAAAAATAACACTCTAGGATGATCTTTCTCACATATATTCATGTGTGTGCATTCATGCATACAAACACTTAGATTCAAATTACTATGCTAAAATATTTTATTACATTTTATTATCTATTGTGTCTTCATGTGTTCTTCTTATAATTCACCTATGGAGGTCAGAGGATGGCTTGCAAAAGTTCATGCTGTCCATCCACCATCTGGATCCTAAGGATCAATTCAGATTGGGAGGATTATTGGCCAGTGTTTTCACTTACTTAGCCATCTCCCCAGCCCTCAAACAAATATTTAAAAATAAAGAGATTTTACCAGAAAATTAAAAGTTCTTGTCTTATTTATCAGTGACATAAATTCATCATCTTTGGTTACATTCTAAAGAAAGGCTGTCCCTTTTGATGGCGATGACATTTTTATGTGTCTCAGTGATACCCAGCTTGGTTACATTTCAGAGGAGTCTGGAAAAGAAGACAATAGCTCACATCTTTTGTTGGAGACAGTCTATTACAAAACTGACAGCCAGAGCAAAAGCAATAATGTGCATTTAAACTAAGCTACAGAAAAATTATGTAACAGAGAGATGAACTCATTGTCTTCAAAGTAGCAGCAAAGATCAGAAAAGAAAAGAGGGCAGGTCTGAGATAAAGGAATGGTTATAAGGTCAAAGGAAAAGAGAGGCAAGTTTTGGAACATTATACATTTAACATCAAAGGGGGCTTCTTCCTGCAATTCTTCCAGCTGCAGACTGTCTGTGACACTAGAAATCTCATCAGACTCCTGGGGAGAGGAGATTGTCCGAGACAAGCTGTAAGTGGAATGTGTAGTCTACCTGGATTCGTCAGATCTAAGATCAAAGCAAGGCACACCACACAATTCAAGAGGACAAACAACAGACAACAAAATTCTCAAAAGCACAAGTCAAGAACAGAGTGAGAAGGACATCACTTATTATACCTTTTCATCCAAGTCAACAAGTATTGTTTTAATCTGCTATGCTTGAATGATATACTCAGAATGAGGAGGTTGGAGAGGTACCTTAGCAGATAAGGTGCATGTTGTACCAACATAAAGACTCCTAATCCTGTGAAAAATAGTCAGCTGGCCACCATTGCTCAGCCTTGTGCTTTAACATTGGGAAGATGGAAGTGGAAAGATCTTGGAGGCTCTTGGCTACTCAGTACCACCAAATTAGTAAGTACTGGGTTTAGTGGGAGACTCTGCCTCAAAATGTAAGGTGGAAGTTGATTGAGGCCAATGTTGATCATTGGCTTCTACATACATATCCATATGTACACAGATGTGCATACACATGAACACATACAAAATTAAGTAAGATACATCTTTGAAGTCAATTTATTTTAAAATATTTCAACAATAAACTAATTAAGTTGATATGGAAAACATCATAGATAGCAAAATTAGGACCGTTCAAAGTAAAAATTAAGATAAAAGTGTAAAGGTCATGGTACGTCTGTCATTATGCTCTAATTTACTCTGTATTTACTGTATGAGGGTATCACACAAACTATAAACAAATGCAGCACTACATAGTAGATGGCTATCTACTGCCTTCTAAAATCACTGGCTCCCTCTGCCTTGCTATAAGCTGCCCTGTAGCAGCTTTCTAGTGGGAGGCATGGATGGTTAAGGGAATCTGCCTAAGCAATGCAGTTGTACAGCTAGGTGATTCACCCAAGGGACAGAGTCACCTCAAAGGGAATAAGAGGTAATGTGTTCTAGACCCAAATATGAGTGACCCTGACCCAAGAACACAAATTCACACTGCCTCCAGAAGCATGTGCCACCATTGTAAGACAGAACAAAGAAAGTCATCTATCAACGTCATTTTAAAACACAAACAGGTACAGGAGGGTGAGAAGTCACTTCCACAGACATTGAGTATCTTCTGATTACATTCTTAAACTTTTGGTTGGTGGAAGCCAGCAGTCTATTTAAATATTCCAATGGGGACTTTAGCTAATTGCTGGAATATTCGGTCTGACACAGAGATGAACAATGAATCACTACAGAGGGGACTAAACAGACCCCAGACCTGCAAGATTCCTACTCAGGACAATGGAAGAGGTTAAGACCCAGGCTTGTAAACTGTGACACAGCTAAGACCTTTTCCTGAGAACTTCAGTTGACAGAGTCAAGGAGAAAACCAAAACTGGGAACTTGAGCGTTGGTCACATTTACCTGAGCAAGTCAGGAGAACAGTTTACAAACAATCAATATCAATCCTTGCAAATAATACCTTCCATAATTTACCCACTGTAAACCATACACAAGTGTAACCTGGTCAGAGAGATAATTCCAAGTGGAAAGTTTAACTTTTGCTATCATATCTTTCATAAATCAGATAAAAATCAAATATAAATGACCTAAGATTGTGATTACTAATGCACAATGCACAGTTCTCTATTAAGATGGTATATACAGTCTTGGGAAATAAGTAGAGAAATTAATGTGGGATATTGAGGGAAAGTTATCAACACATAAACAGACTTTTCCATCCTCAGTACCTGAAAATGAATTAAGTGTTCAATTCATAGTACCATTATGATATCAAAATCTTTGGGAAAAAAAAAACAAAAAAATGGAGGCCATTCCTCCAGTGGAACCCCCTCTCAGAAAGTTATTTTTTCATAATTTTCTAAATAAATTTAAATTTTCTCTGCTAATATAAAAGAAGCTAAGATGTATAAATCAAATGTGGAATGTATATTCATGGTCAAGTGTGCCTCAGTAAACCTGTCATTTTCTCCTTTTAGCTGGGTTCAGTGTGTTCTCCCGTGAACACCAGTGCAATGATAAGTTAGTGTTGTTGAGGGAAGGATGGAGCGGTGGTGATGGTCCTACATTTATTCTGCGGCTGTGATTAAACACTCTGGCAAAGCAACTTGAGTCAGGAAGGGTGTATTTGGCTTAACTTCCTGGTCACAATCCATCACTCAGGGGAATCAGGATAGGTATTCAATCTGAAACTTGAACAAAATTCTGATTCTCGCTGGCCTTTATTCAGCTTGCTTTCTTCTATAGCCAAGACCTACTTGCTTAGGTATGGTACTGCCAACAGTGGGTGGGCCCTCAACCACAAGCAAGCAAACAATACAATCTCTCTTAAGCATAGCCACAGGCCAATCTGACCTGGGCAGTCCTTCAGTTAAGATTCTCCTGAATAGTGCGAGTTTGTGTCAACTTGACAGCTGAAGTGAACTAAGGCACTAACAACTTGTCATTGGTTTCTTAAAGCCATCTACAGAAAAGAGTTCTTCATTTCTTCACTCTGGGCTGTTAACCAGCAGAGTGGCTCTCATGGTGCCTCACATCATCACCACAGACATGTGATTTACTTCTTCTACCTGGAAATGTCACCCAGTAGCTTCAGCTGTTTTGTGCCAATGAAAATCATGTGCCATCTTTTACTGCTTCTGGATGTGATGTCTGCCATTCTGTGATGCAGCCTGTGAGACAGAGCTCCTGGGACCTCCCAACCTCCCTGACCAGTTACCTGCCCCTCTGCTACTTGATGTCTGCCATGCTGTGATGCAGCCTGTGAGATACAGCTCCTGGGACCTCCTAAAATCCTGGTCCAGCTACTCACTATTCTGCTTTTTGTGTATTTTCCAAGAGCTTCAGTATATAAGCCTCTTTTCATGTTCTTGTTCCTTTGGTAGCCTTTGGTGACTATGTCACAACCTATCAGCTCTAGGTTGTGTTCCACCTGCCCAGCTGGTTTGCTCTGCTGCCATTCTTAGTCCCAAGCAACTCTGTCTTGCATCATAATGTATAGAAAAACCAGGGCAGAAGTGCTTTCTTAACAACTTTACATATTTGTAGGCAGAACACCCAAACAGAAGTAACTTAAAAAAGGATGGGTTTATTCTGACTCACAGTCTGGAGACACAGTCCATCACCACCAAGAAGGTGTGGCATTAGAAACTGAGGCAGCTTGTCATATTACATTCACAGTCAAGATGTAGAAAAAGTCAAGTGTTATGTACAATGTGCCTTCTCCCTTCTTATTCAGTTGGAGGCCCTACCATTCAATGGAAGCACCCAAAATAAACCAGTCTAGAAAGTATCTCTCTGAGATGCCCAAGGACTTGCTCTTCAGGGATTCTTCATTCTCTTAAGTTGACCATCAACATTAGCCATCACAAGTACTTTCTTCCTCCTTAGTGCCCCCGAGAGACCAAGAGAGGAAGCCCCAGGCTCCTCCTTGCTTTACTCCCATCCCACAAATCTAAGTCTTCAAAAACTTTAACCAGAAAAATTAAGTAAAACAAAAGTATAAAAAATAAATTTGAAGAATAAAGTGCTTTGTGCCTATCCCATCACTGTACACCTCAAATTCAAAGAAATTGCCTAGAAAGCATACAGAAATAACTGCTTAGAGAATAAAGAGCACTTCAAATATAAAATAGATGAAAGCATCATAATTACATGTAGAAAGTAAAGCAGAAGGAAAGTAATAAATACAGCCCTATCACAGTAGGAAATACTTAAAATTTTTTGTAACCTATAATGAAATAAACATCTGGGCCCAATATATTACTGATATGTTAGTTAATGACTCATGATGGGAGAAACTGAGAGAAGATGCCATGGCTGAGAGAACATGTCCTCCTCTGACACTGTATACTCGAAAGACAGGAGGGAAGGAGATGGGGGAGGTGATAGAGGAGACAGAGGAAAGAGAAGAGAAAAGAGGACACGAAGAGGGAGGTGACAGGCCAAAGAGAAGATAGATGCAAGGGGGAAGAGAGTCTTAGGTAATGTACCTTTTCAAAGAATGCAGAAAATCTGGGTGCTGGCTAACGCTAGGGAGGCAAACGAGAGGGTAGCTACTACCTCTTATCTTGTGTAATAGAAGCATTAGATGTTTGCTGTTCGCTATATCCATCATAAATTCATAAAATATACATAGGAAAGAAAACTAACATCCAGTAATTATCTCAGGCATCTGTCATTATAATACAGTTCTGTGTCTACAATTGTAGATGTGTGTGTCAGAGGCTGGGGGTTGCATGCCCACATGTGTGGATGTGCCGTGTTGTGCCTGTAGGGGTGAGAAGGCAGCCTTCAGCAGATGTTGACGTCTCCCCTTGGGGTAGGGTCTTTCTTTCTTGAGTAGCTGCAGTGTTTATCCCAGACTAATTGGCCTGTGAGATTCTGGATGATTCTTCTGTCCTGCCATAACAAATATTCATGGTAGTGTTGGGATCACAGATGCCGGCTAGACTACCTCATCTGGCTTCCTTTTCTTTCTACTTCTTTTTTCTTTTTTTGTTGTTGTTTTGTTTTTGCTTTGCTTTGTTTTGCTTTTGACAGGGGTTCTAGGAATCAGCTCGGGTCATTGAGACTCTATGGCTAGTGCTCTTACCCCCTGAGATTCTCCTGCCATTGTGTGCACAACTTTCTTATCACTGGAGTCATATTTCACAACCAATAATAATTCTTCTACTTTACACTCAAAATTGCATTAATTTTCTATTTTACCATAAATATTTGATAATTGTCATGCTTACAGCTCTAGAATACTGATTATTAATTGATTCCTAAATCCATAGGACATTTTTGTGTTATTTCAGCCTTTTATCTTTATAGATAGCAGTTGGGGAACAACACTGTGCATATAAGTTCCTTGGTTACTGTGAGTTTTGGAACTATGTGTCCCTGGAGGTGAGCAAGTGTCTGTTTGGTTTCTGAGCTGTTCTAGTGCTGGTTCCTCTCTGCTGCTGTCCTCCAGATAGCCAGAAAGATGTTGATTTATTTTATTTTCTTTTCTCCTTTGTAAATTACTGTTTTATTCAGTATTAAAAAGTTTTAAGAAAGGAATGAAGACGGTTTTGTAAAGCAAGCCCATAAAAGGCAAGCAATTACAGATATTTTTATATGGGCTCATCAGTGTCCTTTAAACAGAGTAATCAAGTGGCATCTGCAATTACTAAAGCCGTGTGGCTCACACATACAATTAAATCTAGAGGATGTACTTACTTCTCTTACATTCCTACATCTTCAGAGCTTGTTACAAAGAGTTGACTTTATTTATTTATTTATTTTTCACCATGAAGCTCAGTTTTGGAGGAATTCCAGTGCCAAGCAAACCTGGAACCTTTTTGAAGAAAAACTTCCACGGCTGTATTGAAAACCTTTACTACAATGGAGTGAACATAATTGACTTGGCTAAAAGACGCAAGCATCAGATCTATTCTGTGGTAAGTCCACTCTCTCTGTCTGTTACCTAGCAGTTTGTGGACTTGGGTAAGTCTTGCTTTGGTCCTCTACCCCTGCATCTATTCACATTGTGTTAATCTCACATGTTTAGAATTTTCGTCCGGCAAGGCTGAGTCTGTAGTTCAGTTGCTAGTGGGCTTGCCCAGAGTGTATAAAACCCTGAGTTCCATTCCCACCTCCATACAAAAATGGGTGTTTTAGTTAATTTTCTAGCTATGGTCTGACACAAAACAATCTGGAGTAGGAAGGGTTTATTCTGGTTCATAGTATGAAAGAATGGATTTCATCACTGCAGAGAAAACATGACAGCAGAAGGAGGAAGCTAGCTGGTGACACTCCATCAACACTGAAGACAGAGTGAACAGGAATTGTTGCTGGGATATAAAAGTCTTAGACCCTCTGCTAGTGACTAAACTATAGGAGGCTTCACCTCCTCAAGGTTCTAAATCTTCCCAAACAGGACTACCTTCTACATGCTAAGTGTTCAAACACGCGAGCTTAGAGAGAATATTTCATCCTCTGGCCACAATTGTCACGGTGCCGCACACCTGTAATCCCAGAACATTGGAGGGGAAAGCGGGCAGATCAGAATTTTAGGTCATCCTCCATCACATAGCAACTCTGAGGGCAGCCTTCTCTATGAGGCCCTGCCTCAAAATATTCAAAATGAAATAAAAGAATTATCATCCTATTAGCTGGCTTTATATTGGAA
This sequence comes from Microtus pennsylvanicus, assembly GCF_037038515.1. Classification (NCBI taxonomy): domain Eukaryota; kingdom Metazoa; phylum Chordata; class Mammalia; order Rodentia; family Cricetidae; genus Microtus; species Microtus pennsylvanicus. The sequence continues at coordinate 10,192,083 of NC_134588.1, read as the reverse complement.
AAGAGCCAGCTGAGAAAAGGGGACCGCAAATCATTCCTTCGGTAAAATCAAGTAGAGACGTTCAAAGAATATTGCTTTCTTGGCTATGTGGAAGATTTGAAATCTATGCAGACTAATATGGATTTTCATTAAAAATAATTCTAAGAAATGCAATGAAAGAATAGATCCTGCTGAATTATGTGGCTAGGACATTTTGTGTATACTTATTGATTATATTAAGCAAGACATTTTAAATGATACTGCAATATTAGTGTCTTAGAGGTTCCTTGCAGATCGCTTATAATGACAGTGGATTAAAGGCCTCACTAATTCACTAATGTCTATTTTCTCCTACACACCTTGAGTTTTATGAGGAGTCTTTAAAAAATTATCCTTGAATTTTCTCTCCTCCCTTCATTTGCTCTTTCATCTCTCTGCATTCCCTTTCAAATCCAAGGCTTCCTTTTCTTTAATTATATTAAATATACACACACATAAACACACACACACTCACAAACACACACATACAGGCTGCTGAGTCCATTTATTGCTGCTCATATGCATATCTTTTTGGGGCTGATGACTTGAGATTGAATAACCTATCAAGATGCTCGTCCCTGGAAAAGACTTACGTTACCTCTCTCAGCAGCCATTAATTTTCTGCAACTCTTCATCAAGTAGGATTTCACCTGTCATATTTGCATGGCAACTGGTGTCGTTACTGTTCAGGCTTTGCTTAGGCAGCTGTACTGGGGAGACTGATGGGTGCAGTTTCCCTGACAAATATAAAAAATACTATCACACATCAGATATTCTAGGTGTACACACACACACACACACACAAACACACACACACACACACACACACACACACACACACAGGCTACCTTGAATATAATGAGGCCTCAGTAATAATATGTATGTCTCCAGGTATAATTAAGGTCTTATATATTTGCTCTAGTTCTCTGAGTATTTTTTGGTGTTACTACATGTTGAGTTCCATTTAGTACTATTTATTGAGGGTAGTTGGGCCTGTTGGTCAGGTAAAAGCAATCTCTTTCTCTAGTGATAATCTTGTTCTAAAGTCTACTTTACCCAACTATAACATTGACATATAAGCTCTCTTCCTTTTGTCTTTCTTTCTTTTTTCCTTCCTCCATAATTTTTCCTTCCTTCCTTCCCTTCCTTCCTTCCTTCCTTCCTTCCTTCCTTCCTTCCTTCCTTCCTTCCTTCCTTCCTCCCTCCCTCTCTCTCTCCCTCCCTCCCTTTCTTTCGTTTTTCTTTCTTTTCTTCCTTCCTTCCCTTTTTTCTTCATTTTTATTTTTCTTGAGACAGGATTCCTCTGTTGTAGCCCCGACTGTCCTGAAACTTGCTCTGTAGACCAAGCAGGCTTCGAACATAGAGATCTGCCTTTCCCTGCCTCCTGAATTACTTGGTTTAAAGGCATGTACCATTACTACCCAAAATGATGCTTTCAATATTTGTATTCTATAGTTGTCTTTTAAGTCATCGGTATCATTATTTGTTGTTAATAATAAATAGTTCAGTCATGTATTTTAATCAACTCAAATTTTTATTGGTATACTTGGGCTATTTACACTTAATGCAATTATTGATTTCTTAAGCACTTATCTACAGTTCTTGCCTTCTGTTTGTTCTGTTGTTTTAATTCTTTTCCTTATTTTTAAAAATAATACATGTGTTGATGTTGAATAAACTTTAGAACTTAATTTTAGTATGTGAATATCTGTTGTGGAATATTAATTAAGATGTGTTACATTCATTTATGCTGTAGAATATCTCTTTATTTATGTAAAGGTTATTGCATTTCTTATGTTGCATTTGTTTAACTGTGTGAAGCTGTGTTACTTTGCCTGCCTAATACACCTGATTAGTCTAATAAGGAGCTGAAAAGTTAATAGCTGAGCAGAAGATGGATAAACAGGGCAGCCAGGCAGAAAGAATAACTAGAAGAAAAAAGGAAAGGAATGAGGAACAAGAATAGGAGGAGAGGAGATTGCAAGGGGCCAACAACCCAGCAATACACCAAATCATAGACGAAGAAGGAAAGACGAAATATACAGTAATAGAAAAAGGTAAAAGTCTGAGGCAAAAGGTAGATCTGATAATTTAAGATAAGTTGGCTAGAAACAAGGCAAGCTAAGGCCAAGAATTTATAAGAATAAGTGTATTTATTAAGAGTTTGATGGTAGAATCTCAAAGAGTAACACCAAAATAAAAAACACCCCCTCAAAAAACCCTAGAAGTGTCTCTTAGCATAGTTTTTGTTCATGGTTTCTCAGTGTTATAATGTTTATACATAGCTTTTTGGTGGCTTAATGGTTTTTATCATTTGATCAATATAATTGAAATATAGATATGTTACCTCTCTAGAAACCCATCTATCCTTTTATGTTTATTTTTGCTAATTATTTTTCTTTGTAATTAGAACCTTATCGGTTGCTTTCACTTTTGCTTTAATTTTCCAAAATAATTTCAAAAATGTAAGAGAATAGGTGTTTATTGGACCTTGGACTTTCCACAGGGCAGGGAACCCTGACTGCTCTATGGACTGGAGAGGAAGGGGGAGAGGAGTGGGGGGAGAGTGAGAAAGGTGGGAGGAGGGGGAGGGAAATGGGAGGCTGGGAGGAGGCGGAAACATTCTTTTCCTTTTTTCAATAAAAAAAAATTTGGAAGGAACGCAAAGAAAGGGTTAGGCACAAGGAGACATAGAAGGCAGGGAAATGACACATGAGTCACAAAAAGGCATCTAATCCCCCCCACCCCATGCTTCAACTCTATCCATAGTTGTGGTTGCTCTGTTTTTTCCTGTTGTGGGTGTGAGAATCCAACCTCCTGTTTATTGAATAGCATAGCAAGAGCCAGTTTGGCAAGGCAGTAAGATGTGCCACTCCACTGAGGCAGACACTATGAAAGCTGCCTTGACTTTTATACATGACAAGTCACTGAGCATAAGCGTCATCCTGCCCACTAGAAGGGAGTTTTGTAACCTTAGAAATTATACTTCTTCCTTCTGTTTCAAACAATATAAAACCATTTTAACACAGCTTAATATATATAGAAACAACACTGCTATACTTCAAGCTAAGATTTAGTTTTAAATATGCTTTGTCTTTTTTCTTCCTTATTCTCTTAAATCTCCTTTTATGCCCCTTCTATTTCGATACTTTCTTTTAGCTGTGCTTTTTAGTATATATGTGAATGCTCCAAATTCTCATACCTTTTTTCAACTGGGAATATTATGGTTGATTTCCTTGATGTAAAATTGAGAGTTGTCAGCTTTTTATTTAGCAAGTGGAAATGTTGACTCTCTTCCCTCTTCTCAGTGACAAATGTATTGTCTCAGTGGTGAACATAACCAGGTTGCTTTTTTCTGAGGGTGTGATGTATTTTCTCTCCGGGTTATATCAAAGTTTGTCTGTGATGTTAGAAGTTTGAGTGTGATGTGTCAGGACTTGGGCTTCCTCGACATTTTGTGTTAGGCTTTTTCTCAGTTTCTTGAGCTTCTGATATTTTATCATATTTAGGCAACTTTCTGTTCTTATATTTGAGCAGTTTTCTATCACTCTATGTTGGGGTATGCATAGACCTTTTATTTGTGTGTATGCTGTGGGGGAGGGTGAGAATATGCAGAAGAGATTCAAAGACAGCATAGGATCTCCAGGAGCAGTATTACAGGCTGTTGTCAGATCTGTCACAACCAATGTAGGTCTTGGGAACTGAACTTGTGTCTTCACCATGAGCCGTACACACTCAAACCCTGAGCCACTTCTCTAGCCTCTCTCTGGCTAATTTTATAGTTAGTGTCTTTTATATCTTGTTTCTGAACTACACCATCCTTTTATTATAGCTTACAAGCTACTTCACTTTGTATGCTGCTCAAACTAAATGATTTTAATTCTTACGTATTTGACGTATTCTCTTCCATGGGTATATAGATTCACCACTGATCCGTTTTATTCTTCTCATTGTTATAACATGCATGTATTATTTTTTAAAGTTTAATGCATCTCTCTCTTTGTGTGTGTGGTGTACGTATGTGTTTGCAGTGCTATATACCTTTCTTTGTGCATGCACTGAGGCTAAAGAAAGATGTGGAGTACTCTATCATATTCAGTTTTTTTTTCTCTTGAGACAAAGTCCTTTACTGATCCTGGAGCTGGCTGCCAGTCAGTAAGGCTCAGTGATCCCCCTTTTTTTACTCTAAGCAGTATTGGGACGATAGGCACACTGCTACACCAAGATTTTTATGTGGATGCTGGAAGCTTATCCTCACACTTGCAAAGTAAGCACTCTTACTACAGATTTTTGGGTTCTAAAAATTTTATTTAATTTTCATTATACCTTTTATTTTCTTATAAAGACTTTGTATTTGTTACACAGCTTTCTTTATAAACTCTGCTTTAAATTTATCAGGTGATTCTAACTTCTCCAGCATCCCAGTTTAGACTATCAATGTCATTCTTCTTTTTATTCAGTCAGAAATAACATAACAAGAGTTGCTTTTTAGGAAAACTTAATATTTTAGTTATTACATTATGTAAATCATAGTTAAACTTTCCATTGAAAATGTCTTCCTTTGACTCTATCAGAGCAAAAGATGGGGAGGTTTATTTAGCCTCAATAGCCTTAGATAAGGATAGAAATTAAGGTTTCCTCAGCCTTCATTAAAACTTGCAGGTGAGATACTATTTGATATTACATGAATCATGAGAGTCCAGCACCCTCTTAGCCTTTTGCTTATAGCTCTCTGGCTAAGATGGGCATTCAAAACTCATTGCTGCCCCACTATTTACCCATCCTCCACAGTGACCTTGAGTGGAGGCTCTGGGCTGCCCACGTTATCAACGGACTGTGGAGTTAGTCCTCATAAAGCCATCTTGACACCATCTCTGCAATGGGTGGACAGATCCTTCATATCTCCCGAGTGGGTGACATGTCTAACCTCTTCAAAAAGTCCTGATGATAACATAGGGAGATACTTGGTAGTGTCCGTAAAAGACTGAATTCTTTGATTTCTGGGATTAATCTTTCTGATTTCAGACCTATTTTCCCTGATTGTTTTTCTCTGTCACTATGCGATTTTGGGATTTTTTTGGTGCAGCCACGCTGAGTGGAAATAATGGCTTGGCAATTATTCTGTAATATTTAGTTTTGATACGTAGTTGTCTTAAAATATTCTGTTGTGTGTTATGATGTTTCCTTTGTCAGCCAATAGCTGAATAAACCAACTTGTCAGTGATAAGTAAAACGTAATTCTTTTTGTAATCTGATTATTCAACTGTCTGGATAAACTACAATATTTAAATAATGTAGGGGGTCCTTTTGCTTGGTAAACATAATGTATAGTAGGCATTTTGTGTTTGGGGGTTCTATGTTACTGCATCATTTAAAAATTCCTGTTGGATTCTAGGGTATACATCAAGCATGTCTGAGAAAGCTCAGACTTGGACAAGGAACGGCAGCTTTAAAAAGATTTGCACCTTGTTTCTAACTCCCTTAATTTTGAAGGCTTTAGGGTGGTGCTATGTAGGCATAAGTCACAAACAATGCCACACCAGTTTGGAATTATGATTAATAGGGTGGTATTTATTTAAAGGGGAAAAAATTTACAGATCACCATCCCAGACAACAGCCCTCTGTGCAACCAGGAAGGGAGTCTAGTCGCCAGTGGAGCAGGAAGTGAAGAAAGAGAAGAGAGGGAAGTGGCCGCTTTTTTAAAGGGAGAGAGACCACGCCCCAATGGGCTGGTATCTCAGCGGCTATAGGCTGGAGAAGCGGAAGTACCTCCCACAACACCTCCCCCGTTTGTTTAAGTAAGAGAGTTCTAAACCTACTACGAAATTATATACAATAAGTACAAATATCCTATTCTAACTAGCTTAGCTCTTGTATAATAAATAACTTGGCCAAGTCATGAGAGAAAGTAACTACATTTATATAGTCTTCAACCCCATCGAAGATCTGAGAAGGGAAATAATGTTACCTGGTTAATTAGGAAGTTCAGTAAAACAACTTCCAAAACATGCAACAAATCACAGAGACAACTAGCTACCTGGGCAATCAACCAAAGTCACGTTAGCAGCCTTGAAGCAACCAACTTTGGCTAAGGCCTAACATAACTGACACACCATTTTCAGAGGCAGGCAACTTTTCAAAACTATTATACCCTGTCTTGGCAGAATATGACAGTCCTGTTTTATCCATTGGTGCATGCTCTGTATCTCTGTCAGAGGTTGAGGTATGGGCATTTCTTTGCCCCAAGGCCAGTTCTGCCAAAAAGAAAGGCTCCAGGTGGAGTGTCTTTGGTGCTCAACATTCTCTCGGGAATTGAGCGGTGTTGCCAGGAGCAATTGTGTCTCACTATCACGAAACTCTGAGTTAGATTAAAGGCCATTTTCTACACCTCTTTGAAGAGGTTTAAGATTATCTATCTATACTGAGTATAATCTCTATATATCTAAAGAACCTGATTAGTCTAATTATAAATGACAAACTTAGATGACTATTAATCTATATAATTCTCAATATCTATCTAACTTAAAGACTAAGACAATAAATGACTGTGAAACAAATGAGGACAATGACCTCCAAATATAAACAATGTACAAATATACATTGCAGTATGGTAAATATATATCAATACACAAACATTATATAAGTATGTTGTTAATCAGAGGTAGAAATGTACACTGCAATATGGTAAATATAATCTATATATATATATATATCAATACAATATATGTCAAACATAGAAAATGTTTTAAACAGAGGTAGAAACATGCATACATACAATAGTCAATAAATTTGACTTTGTATCAATATACAAGAATCAATACCAATATATTTGTCTAAAAACAGTAACTCACAATTATAAATCTATTATCCCATCATCCCTCTTTTTTTTCCCCAAAATGATCCCTGAGCTTATAAAATTCCTCTCCCAACCTCCCAACACCTAAATGATGTCCCTAAACCCAGGGGCAAACTTTACTGGGAGAGGGGACGTCATCCTCTAGAATTACTTCCAGCTGTCATGGGGGTAACGTTCTTTCTGGGGGATCCTGTGAAAGTAAAATGATGGTTAAATTTCAAGATCAATGTCTTTTAAAATTGCAAATAGTCTCTGAGTATCTTGTGAAGGTCTGGCCGTAATGTTGTACAAGATGTGCACCATTTCAGCTAACCAAGTTGGGATCGTCTTGTGCAGCTGGTACCCAAAACAGGTCTTGTAGTAGCGCTATCAGTATCATGACGTCATATCAGCCAGGTAGAGTTGTTGTTGTGAGGCCGAATCTTCTTCCTGGAAATTTCAAATGTCACTTCAGGAAAAACTCATTGTTCATTGTGAAAAAACTTAAACATTAATCATATAGACATATATAGAAATATATATATATATATATTCAATGAAAGGCATGATAGATATATTCATTGAAAAGTATGATAGATATGAAGAAAAGCAAAGATGTTTTCTAAACTCATATTTCTTTCTGTCCCATATCATGGCTCTTGACATGAGACAGAAACTCCAGAAACTCTGGGTTTTTCTCTTACTAACAGGCTTGGAATTGGAGAGGGACTGAGCCAGAGTCCAACTTCAAAACCAGCTCTATAAATTTAGAATATGGTTTAATATATTTTACTTACACAACCCATTCGGTTTTCTTGATATTTCTTATTGGGCAGGTATTTTTCCATCTGTCAGTATCCAAACATCCAGGGTCCCTTGAATTTTTCAAAGATGAGTGTTTTCCTGTGGCGATAAGAACAGAACCCTGCCCCCATTCTATATGTTTTTCTTACTACCTGTATGAATGTCATCATTGTGGACGAGTTTTCATTTCTCCTTTCCAAGGGGTTTCTCCTCTTCAAATCGAAACTTTATTAATTTTGATGGTATTTACAATTTTTCTTCTCCTGTGGAAACAAGAGCAAAACCCCTTGCCCAACGTAACACATCTCCTGGCTTCCATTGAGAGGTCAGCACATCTTTGAAATAAATTAGTTGATTTAGTTCAGCAGACTTTTCCATTATCCAATGTCTTTCTGTTGCTGTAGTTCCTTTCTCATTAGCGTTAAGAAAATTCAAGGTTAATAAAGCATTATGTAATCTATTTCTGGGGGTATTTTCCATCCCTTTCTGTTTGTTCAGCATATCCTTTATAGTACCATTTGATCTTTCTATAACTGCCTGACCTGTAGGATTATTTGGTATACCTGTAATGTGTTTTATATTATAATAATCAAAAAAACATTTCATTTTCTTAGATACATATGCTGGACCATTATCTGTCTTTATTTGTGCAGGTATACCCATGATGGCCATAACTTCCAATAAATATGTGATTACTGAATCAGCCTTTTCTGAGCTCAGGGCAGTAGCCCATTGAAAACCTGAATACGTGTCTATGATGTGGTGTACATATTTTAACTTACCAAATTCCATAAGGTGGAACACATCCATCTGCCAGATTTCATTTCTCTTAGTACCCTTTGGATTACTCCCTGCAGGCAACAGTGTTTGATTATAGAAAGAACAAGTAGGACATCTCTTTATATTGTCCTTAGCTTGTTGCCAAGTAATGGAAAATTCTTTCTTTAGGCCTTTACTATTGACATGATGCTTTTTATAAAATTCTTAGGCCTGCAACACACTTCCAATCAATAATTTTTTTAATTTATTTATTTATTAAGGATTTCTGCCTCCTCCCTGCCACCGCCTCCCATTTCCCTCCCCCTCCCCCGATCAAGTTCCCCTCCCTCATCTGCTTGAAGAGCAGTCAGGGTTTCCTGACCTGTGGGAAGTCCAAGGACCACCCACCTTTATGCAGGTCTAATAAGGTGAGCATCCGAACTGCCTAGGCTCCCCCAAAGCCAGTACGTGCAGCAGGATCAAAAACCCGCTGCCATTATTCTTGAGTACTCAGTATTCCTCATTGTCCACTTTGTTCAGCTAGTCCGGATTTATCCCATGCTTTTTCAGAATATTGACACAAAAATTCTCAATAAAATACTGGCAAACCGAATCCAAGAACACATTAGAAAAATTATCCATTATGATCAAGTAGGCTTCATCCCAGAGATGCAGGGCTGGTTCAACATACGCAAATCTATCAATGTAATCCATCATATAAATAAACTGAAAGATAAAAACCATATGATCACTTCATTAGATGCTGAAAAAGCATCCAATCAATAATTGATCAATCTCAGCGTTGCCTTGGGCTAGAGGACCAGGCAGACCTGTATGGGACCGGATGTGTGTTATGTACATCGGACAAAGCCTGTTCCTGATTATGTCTTGTACTTGGATAAACAATGAAGTCAACTCTGTGTCATCTGGTATAAATTCAGCAGTTTCAATATGCAAGATAACTCTTTCTGCATATTGTGAATCTGTAACTATATTAAGAGGTTCTTTAAAATCCCTTAGCACCATAAGAATGGAATATAATTCTGCTTCTGGACAGAATTATAAGGGCTTTGTTCCACCTTACTCAATTCATCTGACTTGTAACCTGCTTTCCCTGATTTATTTGCATCAGTATAGAACATACGGGCTCCAGTTATTGGAGCATCATGTACAATTCTAGGAAGAATCCAAGAAGTTCTTTTTATAAAGTTAAGTCTACCACTTTTGGGATAATTGCTATTAATTTCTCCCCCAAAATTAGCACAAGCTCTTTGCCACGGTTCATTGTCTTCCCATAACTTTTTATTTCTTCAGTAGTAAAAGGCACTATAATTTCTGCTGGGTCTATACCTGCTAGTTGACGAAGTCTCAGTTTACCTTTTATAATTAATTCAGAGACTTTTTCCACATAAGTTTTTAATTTTTTACTTGGTTTATTAGGTATAAATATCCACCCTAAAATAATATCTTCCCTCTGCATTAGAATCCCTGTAGGAGAAATTCTGGAAGGCAATATGACTAGGATGCAGCTAAGATTTGGGTTCACCCTATCCACATGTGCCTCCTGTAATTTTTCCTCAATCATTGTCAGTTCCTTTTCTGCTTCAGCTGTCAGTTTTCTTGGACTATTCAAATCTTTATCACCATCTAAGGTTTTGTTTAAATGAACTATTAGATTAGGTGTTATCCCAACATCTGGTCATAGATTGGAAATGTCTTCTAACCATCTTTGGAAGTCATTAAGAGTCTTTAACCAGTCTCTCCTAATTTGTGCCTTTTGCATTTTAATTTTCTCTAACCCTATTCTGTACCCTAGGTAATTAATAGAATTTCCTCTTTGAATCATTTCAGGGGCAATTTGTAATCCCTACCTAGGCAAGACTTTCTTTAATTCTTCAAAAATCCTTTCTAAAGTATCTTTATTTGAATCAGATAACAATATGTCATCCATGTAATGATAAATGATGGACTTGGAGAATTGTTTACGAATTATTTCCAATGGCTTACTTACAAAATATTGGCACAATGTAGGACTATTGAGCATACCCTGTGAAAGGATAGTACATTGATATCTCCTATTAGGCTGAGAATTATTATAAGTAGCCACTGTGAAGGCACATTATTCTCTATTTTTTTCTTGTAATGGTATAGTGAAAAAACAATCTTTCAAATCAATAACTGTAAGAGGCCATCCTTTTAGTAATAGAGAAGGCAAAGGAATTCCAGATTGTAGTGGGCCCATAGGTTGAATTACTTTGTTGACACCTCTTAGATCTGTCACCATTCTCCATTTACCAGATTTCTTTTTTACAACAAACACAGGAGAATTCCAAGGGCTGGTTGATTCTTCAAGATGATAAGCATCTAGTTGCTCTTGCACCAGCTGTTCCAATGCCTGTAATTTATCTTCAGCTAGAGGCCACGGTTTGATCCATATTGTCTTCTCAGTTAGCCATTTTAAAGGTAGGGCTGTTGGTACCTCTAAAGATTTGGTATTTGCTGTATGTTCTTGTACAGCCTGAATGGCTGGTGACCTTTTTCCATAATACCTCATTATATCTTTCCCAAAATTATGAGTTCCTGGAACTAAAGGAATTTTAATCTGGGTATTCCATTGCAGTAGCAGGTCACAGCCACATAAATTTATTGCAATATTGGCTATATATGGCCTTAGTCTTCCTATTTGCCCTTCGGGCTCTATACATTCAACCCATCTTGTGCTTTGTTTTACTCGAGATAGGGTTCCAATTCCCAGAAACTGAACATCTACCTCTTGAAGAGGCCAATTTGGATGCCAAGATTCTGGAGTAATGATACTTACATCCGCACCTGTGTCTAATAAGCCTTCAATAAAAGTGCCATTTATACAGACTCTTAGCTTTAGTCTTTGATCGTTAATAGAAGTCTGCCAAAATATACATTTACTCTGTCCTACTGGGTTTTTTGACTCATCCTCCACACGTAATTCATCATTTAGACCAGTATTACCTTTTACAGCAGAAATTGGAGCTTTTAATTTTCTTGGTGAGGCACGTTCTCCACTGTGACTGGGAATGACTGGGCCACTGTTGGCTTGGGGCCTGCAAGAGGCCCCTCAAGGTGTTTCACAACGGTATCGGGTTGCCTTGTTTGTCTGTTGTTGACCTGCATTCATTGGACCAATGTCGGCCTTTACTGCATCTCCTACATATACCTGAAGGCCTAGGTCTCCTATTTTTGTCATTCCCAGAGGAGATATTATTCCTAGAAATTCTGTGCCTGCAATCCCTTTTCAGATGTCCTAATTTACCACAATTAAAACACCTGGCAGTTTGATTTCTCTTCATTGCTGTGGAAATCGCTTCTCCTACCCAAGATTCATCATTATAGCTAAATGTCTCAACATTCATCGTATGCTGAATCCATTCATCCATAGGTGCTGATCTAGATTTTAAAGGCTCAATTATCCTTTTGCATTCTATGTTTGCATTCTCAAAAGCTAGAGATTCAAGAAGTATTTGTCTAGCTTCTGGGTCTGTTACCCCTATGTCCAGAGCCTTAATTAATCTTTGCAAAATGTCAATAAAGGATTCTCTCTGTCCCTGCCTAATTCTGGTATATGATTCAACCCTTTTTGCTGGATCTTGTATCCTATTCCAAGCATTTAAGGCTGCTTGGTGACATAGACACAGTACTTCATCATCATAAAGAGCTTGGACCTGTGGATCAGCATATTCTCCTGCACCAAGAATTTGATCTTGGGAAACCTCGACACCTTTTGCTCTTCCTTGCTGTTCCATATGTTTGGATTCTTCTTTGAAATAAATTCCAAACATCAAGGAAGGTCTATTATCTAAAACCACAGACACTAACTGATGGAAATCATGGGGGGTAGCTCTAGCATTAGAAGCCCAAGTCCTTATCATTTCCTTTACATATGCAGAGTGCAAGCCAAAATTAACAATAGCTTGCTCAATTTCTTTTAGATCATTCATTGCTATTGGTGTCCATCTAGCTTCTCTGACTCCCTTTGAGCCTTTAGAAGTTGGCGCTTTGTCAGAATTAAGTATAGGGCATGCTGCTAAAACCCTGGGTAAGCCAGTTCTAATAGCTGGTGTTGGCATTGTATCCTGTCCTTGTGCCTTATAACTCTGTTCACCAGCTCCAATAATTTCTTCAATCATTCAAGTCTTTTTATTATTGTCTTTATTATTGTCTCTTTTGAATCCTGAATCTCCTGACCTGCATGAGCTTCTAGTAAAGATTGTATGGTTCTTAGGAGTGCCATATTCTTCCTAAATGATAGAATATGCAAAAGAATACTGAAACCTAGTAACCAGTAAATTAAGTTATCCTCATAGTCATATAAACCTTGCATGATATAACCCATTGTATTGGTAACTGGAACAGTAAAATTTGCATTGGAAACGAAAACTGCCTTATTACCTATTATCCAGCAGGTGGCGCTGTTGCCGAGTGGCAACGAAAACAGGGTCCTGTTTCAGAGTCTGCCTAGTATTTGTTAAAAACTGTGAAATGCAAGTTGCTCAACAAAGTAAATGTAATTAAATCAATTCCATACACTGAACCATAAACCCAGAATCCAGGGGTAGAGAAGAGTAACCTGGAAGCCGTGTATGCCTCCACGTGACAGAGTCACCCCAAGGGGTTGCAGCTTTCAGCAACTGGCAACCGCATGTTCTGGTTCGCGCTACTTAAGCTGTGCTTGCAAGGGAGATTTAAAAATGACTCAGCAAAGAGCTAACCACGTGGGCAGAGACTACATGGGTCTGTGGAGTTTAAATCCACGTGGGGAGGCAGACGATAGGGTACATGGGGACTTGAAGTCAATCTGAGGTGTCTAAAAGAAAAATATAAAGAACTGCAGCAAGAAAAGCCAGTGCGTGATAATTTATATTAAACTGCTGGCTCCACGCACAAGACACAGGCCACGGCTGAGGAAGGGAGGGGCTTGCGCCAAGCTGAACTCGTGGCCGGCAGTCGAGCGAGGGAAGGAGAGGTCCTAAGACCAAACGTTGGACGCCAGGTGTAGGTGTAAGTCACAAACAATGTCACACCAGTTTGGAATTATGATTAATAGGGTGGTATTTATTTAAAGGGGAAAAAACTTACAGATCACTGTCCCAGACAACAGCCCTATGCACAACCAGGGAGGGAGTCTAGCCACCGCAGAGCAGGAAGTGAAGAGAGAGAGGAGAGGGAAGTGGCTGCTTTTTTAAAGGGAAAGAGACCACGCCCCAATGGGCTGGTACCTCAGCGGCTATAGGCTAGAAGAGCGGAAGGACCTCCCGCAACAGTGTTAAGAAGATAGTAGTCCCTGGCTAGTTCTGGAATGTTGGATATTAATGTTTATCCATCAGTAGATCATACTTAAGAGTCCTGAAAATTTTTCTACTTACCTATAAGAACTTAGATTAACTATCTTGTGCAGTCACTGGCTTGCCAATTATATTGCAAATTGCTAACACAGGGGTTACTATGGTGATTTGAATAAGGATGCCCCCCCACACACACACCATAGGCTTGTAGATTAGAATTCTTGTTCTCCAGTTGCTGGAATTTTGGAGGAAAGATGGTGTGTCCTTACTGGAGTAGGCGTGTCATCCAGGCTAGGCTTTAAGGTTTCAAAAGAACTCTCACCATTTCAGTGCTGTCACTCTGCCTAATGGCTGGGGGTCAAGATGTGACCTTTCAGATGCTCTTTTGCTCTGCCATCTGCTCATACCAGATCTTAGAGAGGGGGAAGATTTCTATATTTTATGTAGATATCTCTGTGCTCTGTAAGTCTATATCTGCAAAGGGAAGAGCTCTGTACAGCATTCTAAAATATATTTTGTTAGAAATGTAAAAGAACATAGTTTTAGAAAAAAGCCTAACATAAAATAATCCATTCAGAATAAGCACTAGTAGGTGAACGAAGTCTCACTCCTTGGACAACCTTGACCAGGTCGAGGAGGAAGAGCTTTGAAGGAAGAGAGAGCTTTCCTTTTCAATCCTGTTATTGGCAGCCACCCTGTGTAAACAGGGCATGAAGGAAAGAGCCTTTCTTCATCCAGAAAATGGTTCAGACTCTTGTAAGCTTTCAGGGCATTGTGTGTGTGTGTGTGTGTGTGTGTGTGTGTGTGTGTGTGTGTATGTGTGTGTGTGTAAGTAAACTTTAATAGAGTGAGGAAAGACAATATGGGTTTCTGGATGTCAGCAACCTCTATATTATTCCCTTTTCTGGGTGAATCCTGAATCAAAATATTAATAAATGTTTTTCATCTTTTTACTAACTACAGCTTTTACCAGATTGCCCAAAACTTTCTAGTCCATTTAAGTCCTCGGGGCTTAATTGACAGTATATTTATTATAAGGCACAGAGAACCATTTAGCACTAATGCATTTGGAAAAAAAAAGATTGAATCTAAGAATAAATTTTACTGTGCAGGTAGAAAATCTTAGCTTTCACGTTTACAATATAAAGAAAGAAACACATGTTACTTTTTCCCAAATTGCTTTCACATCTCTTCTCAAATGAGAATTCGTACATACACACACACACATAGATAAACACACACATACACACACATGCACACACACATATAAAACACGTATTATTATAAAATATAAACATGCATACCTGGTATATTTCTTTGGCATCCCTTCAGAAATGCAATGGTTCACACTACTAAATACAAAAGCAGATATTTTTATGCTGTAATCAAGCTTAAAGTTTCCCCAAAAGACACCACATCTGCCTCCCTGTTAACTTTGTTCCAAGTCACACAGTCACTGTGGTGCTATGAGGAATTCTAAAAAACAAAGGTATGTTACTACTTTTTGTCTGTTATTTTCCAGTGTTCATAGTTCTCCTGAAGCCATTGAGTCTTCAGAAGGTTCAGAAGTTCAGAGCTTATAATGTGATTTACAGAATTGAAAAAAAAGAGAGAGAGGATTAGTAGATGCCCATTAGTGACAAATTTTGATTCAAGGCACAAGGAAATTCAGGCCTTCCTCTGCTCACGGAACATAAGCCTTTCTTATAGGCTGTATTCAGCCAGCATCACCTTTGCAATCCTTCATCCCCTTCTTATGGGACCTGCCCACTCCCTGGAGATTTAACAGCTGCTCCATGGGGATAATTCAATTTAGTCTCTATAGTCCGATTTGACTACGGGACAATCTTCCACATTTCAGAACACAGTAAAACTAACAGCTCAAAGTAGACATAAAAAATACCTGGCTATTCTTCCCCAAATCCACCACCCTGTGCTAACACAGCTCCATGTAATAAATAATCAGAGAGCAAATAGGCCATTGAAGTGTATGTGGTAGCTGTATTGTAGATTATCATACACCGAATATAGGGAGCATAATGCCTTGAAAGCTTCCTGTGCTCCGTAAGAAATGATGCTTCCTACTGACCTTTCTCTTGTTGAGTGTCCCCTCCCCCCTTTGACACAAGGAGAATAGCATGATAATTTGGTCATTGGTTAACTCCCATTCTCTTTATGTAGGGCTTCAAATGATCTTTTCTAATATATGACCATAGAGCTCATCTCTGAAGAGACAATTAAGTTTATAAATTGTTTGATTTTTAGCACAAGGACCTGAGTTTTATTACCAGAACTCATATAAGAAAAAAACAAAACAAAACAAACAGCAAATGAAAAAACAGTTAAAAATGGTAGACTAAGACTGTAACAGATCTCTAGTCTGGTTGCTGTATTTCAGCAGTGTCACAGAGCCTTTCAAAAACAAGTGACACTCGAAGTTGTGCTCTGGCCGACACGTTTCTGTATACATGTTGTCAAGAAGACACACACACGACACAACCCAAAGGACTCCTGTTACTTTATGTGTTCTTCCATTAGAGAAAAGAAAAAGGCAGATAGCTAAAAGCAAGCCTGCAAGTTTTATACAGTTAGCAATGAAACCAATAAATCAAGTCAAATCACTTGTGTGTGGCTGTCTCCAAGCAGCTGAAGTCAGAGCACTGAGTGGACAGAGGCCAACACTAAACACATACTATGCCATCTCAGGCACATGGCTAACATTACTGAAGAATCGCAGTGTTCTCTTCCATTTGTTCTAGACAAGGCCTGATGGTCTACTCAAGCTGAGTTCCCATAAGTAGCTCTCCTGGCGTTCCGGTGGGGAGTGTGAGTAGAGAATCCATGAATCACTCACCTGTGCAGCTTTGGACAAATGACCACATACTGGTGCTCTCTAATGAAAAGTGAGAGAGTTACAGTATCTGCACTTAAGTGCCAATGAAATTCATAGTCAGCAGAAAATACCTGCGTATTCAGAAAATACCTGGCACTCTAAGCTGTTCAGTAAAACATCCTGCAAAATATTCAACTGAAGCTGGCATGTGAGCCTAACCTGTTATTTTACACAGTGCAAGAATGGAGTAAGATATAGTTTCCAGGCCTTTGACTGCATCTGAATTGTAGTTTGCCCCCAACTATGCCATTACAAAGTACCTTTGAATAGTTATATTATTATAATCTCATCTATCTCTTTAAGCTGGAGAAATACAATGATCACTCCAATCTTGACTTAGTAAATGATTGGCTTCTTTCTTTCTTTCTTTCTTTCTTTCTTTCTTTCTTTCTTTTTTCTTTCTTTCTTTCTTTCTCTATTTATTTATTTATTTTTGGTTTTTCAAGACAGGGTTTCTCCGTAGCTTTTGGTTCCTGTTCTGGAACTAGCTCTTGTAGACCAGGCTGGCCTCAAACTCACAGAGATCCGCCTGCCTCAGCCTCCCAAGTGATGGGATTAAAGGTGTGCGCCACCACTGCCCTGCTTTGATTGGCTTCTTTAAAAGAATATTTTTTGGAGTATAAATATAGATGATGTTTTCTGGTGAACTTTGGTAAATAAGATCTATAAATGAGCAGGAAGTGAGTATTTGTGAATGTTAGCCTTATTTCTCTGCACCTAAGAGACTACAAGGTAAGTGTGCAAGTGTATGGGAGCCTGCAGGCATTTGTACACACACACACACACACACACACACACACACACACACACACACACACACCCTAGGAATAATAAACTTTGTTTATCTTCCTATGACCCAGGAACCCATCAAAGTTGCTCAGAGAAAACTACCTTCTGTCTAGTGAAACCTATAATCTCTGCAGCTTGTCCCTAAGATTGTCTTTCATCTCCGTGAGTGTTCTCTGTGATAAATGATACTTTCCCTTTATGATGGCTGTCTTCCTTGGCCATTTGCCCAGTCTGACATTCACATCACATGCCTCTGTGCTGTGTTTCTCAGACACCGGGAAAAAATGATTTCTATGTTGTTAGGCTCTTGAGCCTCAAGTGCTTCATTTCTTTGGGAAATTCGGATGAAATAGTTCAAGGTCAAATGAAGAATAATGCAGCTGAAAGTTAAATAATAATAAAATAAATGAAGAGTGGAATGGTCATTATCTTAATTCATTTGGGCAGCTGGAGTAAAATTCCATAAAGCAGGTGGCCTATAAACAACAGCAATTTATTTTTGACAGTCCTGGAGATTGGGCTCTTGGATTTCATAGCACAGCATGCTGAGTGAAGAGAGTTGGATTCTGGGTTGATGATATTCTACCTCCAACTAAAGCTTTATAGAGAAGAGTGTCCAATCAGGATCTCAGCATCTCCTGCAAGGCTTCCCCTTAAATCACTTCAATGTTTCAAGAGTTCTTAGTGCCCGAGGCTGGACCCTGGTAGTCTTAACAAGCCAAGTTCAGTTATCTATTCTCAGTAAGTAAATTAAGTTCATTAAACCATTTCAAACAAATGATATTGAAAAGCAGAGAAAGATTTTTTTTTTCAATGTGGCCACAATAGAATGAAAAGCAAGGAAGACCAGTGGTCCCTACATCCACTTTTTGAGTCCTGACATGGGGTTTAGTTATAAATAGAAGACAAGAAGCTTTCATGGTGAAGGTTTGGTCCTGCCCTTTATTGAATCGTTACTGTCTGAATTCCAGTCTCTCCCACACAGGGGTCAGATCAGTTGTCAACATGCTGAGAGATGCCATCCTAGGAGACAGGTTTCTCTTATCAGTCTCTCCCTTGTTGCAGCATGAGAGTCCTAGAGGAATTCCAGTTTCTTAGTATCCATGTTAAACTGTCTGATGACTGAAGGGGAGCAATACAGGGTCTAGAACGTGGTCATTATTGCAAGACCTTTACATTTGAGATTGCCTTTCAGTGTAGCAATTTTGAAGAAAGCAAACATTCACAATTTGGAGGTAATCTTCTCTGAAAAATGACCTTAATTCGGTGTTACAATATTCTTTTAAAGTAACCAGCTCATCCAAGGAAATAATTACCAGAATTATTGAATCAAAACTTCTTGAGGAGGTCTATGAAACAATTTCTGTAAATGTAAAAATTAAATTTTATTAATTATTATTATTGATGCGAATATGTTTGTGATATATAAGAGTGCCCATGTGTACAATGGCATGCATTTGAAGGTTTCAGGATGTCTTAGTTGATGTTCTATTCCTTTGAAGAGACACCATGACCATGGTAACTCTTATAAAGAAAACATTTACTTGAGGCTGCTTTACAGTGTTAGAGATTTAGTCCATTATCATTATGGACTAAACATGATAACACATAGGCAGACCTGGTGCTGTAAAAGTCATTGAAAATCTACATGCAGATCCAGATGCAGCTTAAAGATAAAGACATTGGGTTTGGCTTTGGATTTTGAAACCTCTAACCCACCAGTGACATTTCTCCAATAAGACTACATCTATTCCAACAAAGACATACCTCCTAATTCTTCTCAAATAGTATCACTTCTGGGTGACTAAGCATTCAAATGTATGAGCCTATGAGGATCATTCTTGTTCAAACCATCACACCAGTGTCCGCTTTCTTCTTCTACCTGCACAAGCAGGCTCTTTTTTTCTTTCTTCTTTCTCTATACTACAGCCTGGGTTGCCTGTGACTCTCCTGTTTTTCAATTACTTTAGGCATATTGGGATTACAGATACACACTAACACATCCAGCTTTTATGTGGATTCTAAGACATGAACTCTGGCTTCATGGTTGCGTTGTAAGGGGTTTTATCCACTGAATCACCCCATGTATTTCTTAATAAAAATGTGGCCTATGGAGAGCAGAACACCAAAAGAAGCAGAGAGCAAAGCATCATTCTTGGTTGCATGGATTTCATTTCCACATGCTTTACAGAAAATGAGACTATACTATATTGACAATAAAAATATGGTGTAGATGGTGTGTGTGTGTGTGTGTGTGTGTGTGTGTGGTTGCAAGTCATGGGGTGAGGGTGTCTTGCAGTGCACACCAGGAATCAATGTGTGATGTTTTCTTTCAGTAAAGAGGTATCTCACTGATTGCTCACTATCAGCCAGCTCTCTGGTATCTGTCTCTTTTTACCCAGTGACAAGGTTACAAGTATATGCAACTATTCTATATCTTTTTGAGGGGATTTTAGAAATTTAAGAACTTCTCTCTAAATGAAGACTGGTCATTCATTTCCTGGCTGCCTACACTCAAATAATCACACAGAAACTATATTAATTAGAACATTGTTTGACCAATGGCTCGGGTATATTTCTAGCTAGCTATTACATCTTAAATTAATCAATTTCTATTATTTTATATTTTACCACAAGGCTCATGGTTTGTTGCCTTTTACTTCTTGGGCAGCTACATGGAGTCTGTCTCCTTTGGCAACTACATGGTATTTCCCTGACTCTACCTACTCTCTATATTCTGCCCTGCCATAGGACAAAACCGCTTTATTCATTAATCAATAAGAGCAACATATATACAGAAGAACATTCCACATCACTTCTCATGGATATGTGACAAATAACCATCAGCTGAGAGGTCAACCCAGCCTGAAAATCTTATTTAAGATTAAAATGTTAGGTGAACATGATAACCACTACACTGGACTGGGACTGAATGAGCATGGGATCAAACTGGACCCTCTGAATGTGGCTGACAATTGGGGCAGACTGAGAAGCCAATGATAATGGCACTGGGATTTGTATCTACTGCATGTATTGGCTTTTTGGGATCCTATTCTTTTTGGGTACATACCTTCCTAAGCCTGGATGTGTGTGGGGGGCTTTGGACTTCCCACAGGGCAGGGTACCTTGCCCTCTCTGAGGATTGGAGGGGGAGGGAGGGAGGGTGTGTTGGGGAGTGGGAAGGAAGTGGGAGGAGGGGAAGAAATGGAAATTTTGATTGGTATTATTTATAAAGTAAGAAAAAGATGAAAATGTTAAACTCAAAACACTTAAAATACTTCAACATTTTCATTAGAAGTTTTAAAATCTGTTTAAATATTACTTAAAATTTACATTACTTCATCTTTATCTCATTAATAGTTGACTGCTTGACATTTGAGTTGTTTATGTTTCTACTACCAAAAATATGTTGAAAGAACGAGTATGATTTGGAACAATTTTATGAAATTTAAACAGTTGAATGAAAAAGAAAACCATTGAGTCAGATTTTTATGTTGTTTTGTTTAGGTGATTTGAAACAAAATCTTGCCATATAGTCCAAGCTGGCCTGGATTTGATTGCCTCAACTTTCTAAGGCTGGTACCAGAAGAGCATGCCTTAATGAAAATTCGAAGGTTTTCTAAAGCTGTGTAGTTTTAAGTCTGTATTAAGTTCTATGTCCACCTGACAGCATATATGAAAGACTGCGTATCCTACCAGTTATATGTGAAGTTGTCTGGTTACTTGAGAATTTAGTTTTATTTAAGGAAGTGGAGATAAAGGAATAATTATGGTTACAAGTACTTGAGAAGTGGAGCTAAAAGGATTAAGATTTCAAAGAGCCATGGCTATATAGTGAGTAAGTGGTCAACCTGGGCTTCTTGACTACCTGTTGGGAAGAAAGAAGAGAAAAGAGAGTTGGGGGAGAGCAGGAAAGATGGCAAGTGATAAAAATGAATGGGAAAGAATTTAAGCATATTGCCAAATGGAGAGTGGAATCACCTCAGTTTCGGATGTTTCCTACTAATGAGCTGAGCACATGACTCCTTCATTATTCCACCTACCGGAAGACCAGAAATGTTTATTTTTTTTTCATTGGAGGCCTGGGTTTCAGAGAACTAGCTTACAGAAAAGGAGTGGCAGATTGGAGTGCCACTACAAGAGAGAGAGCAAACAGAGATAGGAATGACTGATGAACCTGGGGCCGGATTGGTGCTTCTGTTCCTGACATAACTGTGTGAGGCAGGGTTAGAGCAGCCATTACCATCCATGCTTTGTATGAAAGAACAGTTTATAGTCGGAGCTAGTGAGTGCTAATGATGAGCAGTTGGAGACTATCCTTCACAGTCTCCTTTGTTCTCTTCCAGAAAACATGATACAATCAGCTTTTACCCATTTTTATTATACATCATTTTTTCTCCTGAGGTCCTGAGTGACTTTCAAATCTAAGTGCAGGGACAAAGACACATTCACCAATACATGCACACAAAACTGGGCAGATCTATGAATGGCATTGCTCAACTGGGTATTAATGATCAAGAAGACATTTTAGAAATGGTTCCTGTCATGGGCTAATTACTTAAGAAATCTCTCCTGGGCAATATTTGATATGAAAGAGCATGGGGCAGAATCTTTGTCTCTGGCAAGACTACATAAGGTGGCAGCAAAGAGGAGGGTGTCTAAGCCACCACATTCCTCTCACACACCCCCATCTTCTGACACATAATTGCCAAGCTTGTCCTCCTCACTGAATGCAAAGGCTGAGAATCCTATGTGAGAATAAAGTGCTTCCCAAGAAACACCATTCACTTGTGCCCGTAACTCTGGTATTCCCCTTATGAAAACTGAAGTTTCTGGCCTGGCCTTTGAAAGAGCAAGTGTCTCCAGGACAGTTCTAGGCAAAGTGAACAGTCTTCCAAGTAGGGGAGTGGCATGGACAAAAGCCCAGGGGGAAACAGAAGCAATAAGATATTTAAGGCTGGTGAAATAGCTTGGTGAGTAAAGAGACTTGCTGTAAGGATGGTATCCTAACTTGCGTCCCTGGGTCCACATAGTGGAATGACATAATTAACAACTGTGTGTTTTGCTTTGACCTCCACGTGTGTGCTCCCCAAAACAAATAAATAAATGTGTGATCATGCTAAAAATTCTAGAAAGTTATAAAAAAAACCAGTATGTCCTTTAGGATGTAGGACAGTGTCTAGTGAGTGAAGCATCAGGAGTAGCGCAGCCCTGATTTCCAGGCTCAGACTCAGGCCTCCTCAAGAGCAGGTGGTGACCACATAAGACACCACTGGCAAAGTCCTTGGCTACAGAACATAGGTCCTCGCTTCCTAATGAATCTGAGTCCAAGAGATAGAAAGTAGTTGGGACTAAGACATGGTTCAGTTTGTAAAGCACTGGACTTGCAAGCCTGAGAACCTGAGTTTGATCCCCAAAAACTAATAGAAATAGGATGTTGTGGGAAGGAGAATTAGAGAAAAACAAAGACTAAAATGCTTTTCTAGAAAAGCACAAAGCCTTCGCCTCATGGTGAAAGTGACTCCACAACCCCCCCCACCCTCACCCCCCCCTCCCCGCCAGCAGAATGTCACAGATATTTTAATGTGAACTGGCCTGAGGGCTGTGGTGCTCTCTTCAGACCACTGGGCCACCAGACTCTCGTCAAGTCACCGGACCACCCCCAAGGACAGTGGCCTGACGAAAGGACAGCTTGTGTTTTCTAAGCCCTGTTGTGATGACTTCTCAGAGGCGGGACTGAATGACCACACACAATTCTATTTCACATGAAGTTTCGCCCTTAGTTCCATACAATGGGGACATTCCAGGTAAGATACCAGCCCGTATTAGTGTTATTTTGTACTGTAGAGGAAGCGAACTTGGATGCTACAGTCCATGCGTGAATCCATATCTATGCCAGCACACTGGGGATCAGCAGGCTTCTTCATCCTCACCTACTCTAAATCACTGGGAGGAGAGCAGCTTGGGTGCCTGACTCAGACCCTGGTGGTTGGCAGGAAAGCCTGATCTCTCAGCATTTCAGAACTTACTATAGCCTCAAAAGACAAAAGGGTGGGCACAGCTATTCATACCTGACAGATGAAGAGACGAGCCTGGCAAATGAAACACAAAATTGCATTACAGATGCAAACCCAATGATAATTGTTTTAGCTTTTTATTTATAATGCCCAAGTTATTCCTAATATCAAGTTAAACACAATTGGTTTTGATGATAAGCTATTTGACATTGTTTTTTAAATTATTTCTTATATGGTAAATGTATATCCAGATTAATGTATCAAAATTTATTGCATAAACTATAAAATCATTTTCAAAATCTCAATTCCACAAATAAAGTTCTATTCTAATCTAAAAAAAAGGGAAATAGGATGTTGTGGCTTGCATCCAGTAATCGCAGCACACTGGCAATGAGATCGGAGGCAGAGACAAAAGAATTATCCAAAAGCTTTTGAGCAAACTAATCTGGATTATACAGCACAAAAGAAATAATAAGAGAGACTACCTCAAATAAGGTAGGAGAGAATAAACTCTCAAAAATTTCCATTGACATCCATGTGTTCTGTAGCACATGGGCCAGCACTCACATAAACTCATACACATCAGGAATACACACATACACTATGTAGTCATATTAATAGTAATAATAGAAGCAGAACATATTAGCACACTCTGGTCATGCCATCACTAAAGGTAGAGAGATACAGGTCTCTGAGGCTTGTTGGCTAGCACTTTAGCCTAACTGGTGAAAGAACCTGTGTCATATAACCAGATAGGTTACAGCTAAAAAAGGCTATCCTTTGTTGATCTCTGACCTCTCCATGCATATGTGTATACATAGGTACATGTACACACACAACCACACATTTTCACACACACACACACACACACACACACACACAGAGAGAGAGAGAGAGAGAGAGAGAGAGAGAGAGAGAGAGAGAGAGAGAGAGAGAGAGAGAGAGGTGCATGTACACATATGCACATGAAGAAAGTGAAAATGTAAACTACATGTTTAGAGTCCCTGGTCTTCCCCCAGAGTAATAATGATGGGGTGAGAGGAAGAACTTTTCTTATTCCCTACAGTGGCTACAGTGGTCTCTGAAAGTCAAAAATAACAAAGTAAAAAATATAACAAAAGAAACATTCAGACAGCTGACAGAAGATGAAAATATAGGGTGTTGAACTACATTATGAAAAGTTCAGCAAAGAAGGGTAACTTTGGCACTGAAACCTAGAAGTAAATATCCCATCTTCTAATTACTCTTTAGTTTGAAAATCTTTATTTAAATCACGGGATCCCACTATCTACTGCTGAATTTTGGCAGATCATAAATTCCAGAAGAAGAAGAGGCAAAATTTCTAGCTGTGTACCTCTTGACTAATGTATAATTCCAAACACATGGCCTTGGTTAAGCTCTGTAAGGCAAAAGCAAGACAAATGTCATGAATATAGAAAACATGTGTGCAGGAAAGCATCAGGGCTGGCAGGAGGTGAGGGAAGAGGAGAAGAGTGATCGGAACACATTAAATATGTTTACAAAATCATAAAAATTGAATTAAAAAAGTAGAATACCTAGATATCTAATAGGGAGAAATATGCAGATCAAGGGAGTCATGTTTATATCCATGATTTCACATGTTGCCTGGACACACTTGGAAAACATAGTATGGTCCACAAATGTGTTAGAAACCAGCTCTGAAATACAGGCCTGTTGTCTTATGATTAGGGAAAAAATGAGCTTACCTAACTTTGTCATTACCTATAGGCTATTAAGCAATGAAAAAAATACAATGGTTTTCATTTATGAGTCTCATAATTTAGTACATTAAGAGAACTTCTTGGTTAAAGTATCTGAACCCTCTGTAGGTGTTCTTGTATTGAAAAAAACTAAATGTCTGACTTCTCCACATGATTTCTGTGATTCTCACAAAAATCTCCTTTTTCCATTTCAGCTAATATTTTTTCTATGTAATTTACCTTCCTCCTCCCAAAGCACTTTATTCCTGAATAGTTCTGTCCAGTTTCTCTAAGACCACAACAGTGTACCACCCCCTGTAAGTCAGCTTTGGGGATTGTATTTTTTCTCCAGCATGTGCTCAGTCCTCTTCTACACCCTCCCCCGATATGATAACGGTTTGTAAATTTCACCTTTCTTCAGCTAAGAAAGTAAGCTTGTTGAAATGTTTTCATTTTGTCTGCTTTATAATAATACAATCTAGTAGCCAAATAAAAGCCATTAAAACAATAATAATTTAAAAGTAATTCATTAGAACTGGGGAGATAGTTCAGAGGGGAAATTGCTTGCTGCATAAATGTGAGGACCACATTTGAATGCTTAGAACCCATGTAATGCTGAGTAGGGTAGCATGCATGTAAAGTCCCAGTGATCCTGAAGAGAGAGAGGTGGCAGAAGCAGAAGAACCCTTGTGAGCTTGTGGGCCAGACACTCTGGTATACACAGCAGTGAACAGGAAAGGAGATCCTGCTACAGATAAGGTGGAAGGCTATCCTCTCTCCTCTGCAGGTACCATGATGCATGCACATGAGCGCGCATGTGTGCGCTCACACACACATATAAATAGACAATACATATACATACATCACATTATATGTACATAAGACACATACGGAGAGAGAGAGAGAGAGAGAGAGAGAGAGAGAGAGAGAGAGAGAGAGAGAGAGAGAGAGAGAGAGAGGTAACAGATTACTAGATCCGATTCAGACATACACCTGGGATCAAAACCATGGCTGAATGGGACTAATGCTAGTCTCCTTAAGTTGCATTTGGTTTTGGTGCCAAAAGTCTCCTACCCTAATAGATTTTGGAAGTAGGATATGCTCTGAAACCCACCATTTATGGCAAAGACATGCCGCAACATGGGCATTTATTAATACCACATGTCTGCTTTAAACAAGGAAACACTGTGGTTTGAACTCTGCTCTGCAGCATCCTAAACAACCACCTCTGGGAAGTGAAAGATCAGACAGCTTTAACTCACTCAGAAATACCTCCAATTTTCTAGGCATGTTTTGGTAAATAGTTCTAATATTCTGTAAAATGGACATAATAGCCTGTTGGAGGGAGGGCACTTGTTGGTTTCCAGGCACCAAGCTATCTTAGACCTGAAATAATCACACAGAAACTGTATTAATTAAATCACTGCTTGGCCCATTAGTTCTAGCTTCTTATTGGCTAATTCTTACATATTAATTTAACCCATTAATCTGTGTATGGCCACGTGGTGTGGCTTACCAGCTAAAGTTTCAGCATCAGTCTCTAGCAGGGCTACATGACATCTCTCTGACTCTGCCTTCTTTCTCCCAGTATACAGCCTAGCTTTCCCCACCTAATTCTGTTCTTCCCTGCCATAAGCTTAAAGCAGTTCTTTATTCATTAACCAATAAAAGCAAGACACAGACAGAAGGGCCTCCACACCATTTTCCCTTTTCTGTTTAAGCAAAAAGGAAGGTTTTAACTTTAACATAGTATTATTACATATAACAAAACAGTTATCAAGCAAAAATTATGGTTACAATATTTATATCTACTTTAATTTTTATCATAACTAAGGAAAACTATAACTATAAATTCTTCAATTCCATCAAAGTTTCCAAAAGGATATGCTATTACCTAAGTAAACAGGAAGTGCATTGTAAGCAACTTCCAAAATACTAGAATTGACAGAGACATCTCAGTGCCTGAACAGTCACTCAAAGTTTTTCTGTACCTTTGGGGCATTCAGCTTCAGCTTCCAGGCCTATAGTATCCATCAGATTTTTTCATGAAGCAAGAAATTTCAAAAACAGTTCCACCTTTACTGGCAGTTTGTCTGTCACATATTTTTATGTTCTGCAGAATGTCTAGCAGACTCTTTCATGAAGCTGGAACACCAAAGGATCATCTCACCTTTAGGCAAGTTTAGCAATCATTTTTCTGTGGGTCATGAATGTTCAGTTAATTAAGCAGTCCAGGCAAGATCAGTCTCTTGTCAAATGGTCAACCAACTCCATACTCTTCAATGCCCATCATCCTCTTGAAGTAGCTTGTCACTGACAGGAGCAGATGTGTCTCACTGTCATGAAAAGTTTTAAATTCATAAACATTTTAAATGCCATATTCTATAGTCTTTGAAAGGTTTGAAGAACACCTATCTAATTCAAATATATCTCTGTACCTCTAGAAAATCTAACTAATATGACTACAAGCTTGACTATTAGAGATGATTATCTATTAACCTGTTTTTCTTAATTATACATTACATTTTAAATGAGCTTCACAAACAAAATACCTTAATTAAGAACAAAAATATACATATAACAAAATTGACATTAAATTTGTATCAGTAAATAAGATTCACACCAATACAAATCTCTATAGCATATTCCCCTTTAAATTTAAATAAACATTTATAAACAGTATTTGGGAATATTGATATAGTTATGTCCAAACTGCTTCTTGCTGTTGATTGAGTAAAGTAATTTTTTTGAGGGGGTGTTCTGGGAAACCTTTCAGGAGGTTTTGGTCCATCAAACCATATGTCTGGAAACAAGACACAGGTTCTGATCCTTTGTGAAAGCCAAAGAATAACCTCTTTTCCAAAGCAACATATTCTTAGGTCCATATTTTGAATCAGGATACCAATAAGATATATATGTCAGTTTAGCTTAGAAGCCCATACAATGAAATCTCTCTCTGTACTTAGCTATTTCACCATCAAAAAATTAAAAGAAAACACACACACACACACACACATATATGTATATATATATTCCAGACTCTCTCTGTATAGTCCATCTTTACGTGGCTTATTTCTCTTTACTCCTTTTAATCTATGACTGTCTGTACTCTGTTTCCTTTTTAAAAAATATTTATTTATTTATTTATTTATTTATTTATTTATTTATTTATTATGTATAAAATATTCTGTCTGTGTCTATGCCTGCAGGCCAGAAGAGGGCACCAGAACTCATTCCAGATTGTTGTGAGCCACCATATGGTTGCTTGGAATCGAACTCAGGACCTTTGGAAGAGCAAGCAATGCTCTTAACTGCTGAGCCATCTTTCTAGCCCTGTACTCTGTTTATTTTATTTTATTTATTTATTTATTTATTAAAGATTTCTGTCACTTCCCCACCACTGCCTCCCATATCCCTCCCCCTTCCCCAATCAACTCCCCCTCTCTTATCAGCCCAAAGAGCAGATTGGGTTCCCTGCCCTGTGGGGAGTCCAAGCACCTCCCCCCCTCCATCCAGGTCTAGGAAGGTGAGCACCCACACAGCCTAGGTCCCACAAAGCCAGTACGTGCAGTAGGATCAAAAACCCATTGCCATTGTTCTTGAGTTCTCAGTAGTCCTCATTGTCCACTATGTTCAGCGAGTCCAGTTTTATCCCAGGCTTTTTCAGACCCAGGCCAGCTGGCCTTGGTGAGTTCCCGATAGAACATCCCCATTGTCTCAGTGTGTGGGTGCACCCCTCGCGGTCCTGAGTTTTTTGCTAGTGCTCTCTCCCTTTCTGCTCCTGATTTGGAGCTTGAGATTTCAGTCCGGTGCTCCAATGTGGGTTCTGTCTCTGTCTCCTTTCATATCCTGATGAAGGTTAATATTCAGGAGGATTTCTATATGTTTTTCTTTGGGTTCACCTTCTTATTTAGCTTCTCTAGGATCACGAATTATAGGCTCAATGTCCTTTGTTTATGGCTAGATACCAAATATGAGTGAGTACATCCCATGTTCCTTTTTGGGGGTCTGGCTGTACTCTGTTTCTTTAAAGACTTTTTAAAACAATTTACTTCTTTTCCAACTCTCTATACTCTTTTTCTTCTCTCTCCCAAGTCTATGTACATTTATCCCACACTGTGACCCATTTAGAGAATCTGTCCTTATTGCATTATCTATAATTCTTTACTGTCTTGAAGAACTTTTAAAATGGTAAGCAGCCTGGTTGCAGCTGCTCTGGATGCTGGCTCCACCTTGCTCCACTTTATAAATGGTGGACAGCTCTGGGGCTGTCAGGGAGGAGTCATGCTCTGCACTTTAACTGTGAGAATGAGTGTGCAGCACATAAACCCTTTTTATCTGACTAATTACTAAATCTGCCATGCAGAGCGTTGCATGGTGTGAAAATATCTCTGTGTACGGCAGCACGAATCTGCCGCGCTTTCCTGCCTGTGTACTCCTAGCAGTCCTGATCATGCTGCCTGCTCAGGATAGTAGCGCTGAGCCATAAGCATGGTCTCAGCTACTTTCCTCCCAACCCTGAGTGGTCACACAAACACCCAAGACCACAAATGCCATTGAAATGCTCCATAGCTGGAGTTTGCACTAGCAGCATGGTCCAGGAAGCTGCCTTTTTAAAAAAATGTGGCTTTTTTTTCCTGCTACCAGTGAATCAGGAAAACCTCCCTTAAGGGAGCTGCAACACACTACCAGCTGAAAAAAAATGAGGCTAACCTTTGTTTTTCTGTGTCTAGAGTTCCTTTTCAAGCTTTCTTTAGGTTTTAAGTGGATTTTAATTTGCCACATTGGCGTCAATTTGTTGAAGGGAGGGTGCTTGTTGGTTCCCAGTCACCTGGCTAGCTTCGACCTGAAACAATCATACAGAAACTGCATTAATTAAATCACTGCTTGGTCCATTAGCTCTAGCTTCTTATGGGCTAACTCTCACATATTAATTTAACCCATTTCAATTAATCTGTATGGCCACGTGGCTGTGGCTTACCCGGTATAGTTCTAAGCGTCTGTTTCTAGTGGCTCAATAGATTCTCTCTGATCCACCTTCTTTCTCCCAGCATACAGCCTAGCTTTCCTCACTTAATTCTGTTCTCCCCTCCCATAGGCTCAAAGCAGTTCTTTATTTATTAACCAATAAAAGCAACACACAGACAGAAGGACCTCGTACCCCAATAACCCTTCAAGATACAGCAACATGAAAGTTTTTCCCCCCATAGGCCTTCAACAAAATAGAAAGCAAGCAACTTTGTCAGATTTCTAGCTCAGTGTACTGGTTGCTAAAGCTCAGCAATACTAAGAGACTACTTTTATAAACAAAGCAAAACCATGGTTTTACCTACTGTGTATACAGTGCTTGTCAAACTATGACATACATGCAGAATTCCTAACCTGGGTTGGATTCCTTGCAGTCCCAATAGCTATGTTGGGCTGGAGCAGGTTGCCACAGTTCCTGAACATGCTAAGATGTTGGGGCTCACAGTGCTCAAAGAATATTGAAAAACCACGAAGATAGCCCCCAAATACTACTCAGTAATCAGAATATTAGTTCAAAATTCAAACCAAAAAGCTTTAAAAAAGACTAATTTATTTTGAGTTTATGCATATGGATATTTTATCTGCCTGATATTTGTGCATCATGCCACAGAAGCCAAAAGAGGTGACAGATCTCCTGAAATTGAAGTTACAAATGATTGTGAGCTGCTGGGTGGGTGCTGAGAATTAAATTCAGGCTCTCTGGAAGAACATTCACAGAGGAACATAACTGCAAAGCCATATCTCCAGCACCTCACTAAGTTTGAAAACTCCTAAAATTTAACTTCTGTGAAATACTACTGTTTAATGACTCCAGAGAAAAGCATCCTCTGCACTTTCATCAAGTAGGCAACCAGCCACATCTATGAGTTTATGGGAGCCAAATATTTTCATACTACCATAACTGGTCTCTCAGTTTTAATTCAATTTAATTAATTTACTGATGCTGGAAGTTGAACCAGGGCCTTGACCATGCCAGATATATGCTCTGTCACTGAGCTACAGCCCCAGACATAGTCCTGGTTTTGGGTCTAACTCAGATTTTACATTCTGTTCTGATCAGTGTTTTAAAATATTATGTAAAATAAAATCATATCATGTAATGTGATTAATACATACACAAGCAGCATTCTTTTGTAAGGGATAAAGGAATAATCCAAGTTCTCAGGGCAGAAATAAGCCCACTACAAATAGGTGTTGCATAGTCAGTACTTAGGTAAAGCTACATTATAATGCAGGAAGATATGCTTGTGGGCTCTGACTCACTGGGAGGAGAAGCAGCTTCTGGTGTGCCACTGAAACAGCAGTTGAGGAGGCTATCTTTGCATAGTATTAAGAGACCGTTGGCACTAGAGAGATACACAATTCTTAGGTGCTTGACTTGAAAAGGTGAAGACCTGAGCTTGATACCCAGAATCCAAACAAAAAGATGATTATGGCAGTGCCCATGTGTAAACCTAGTGCTAGGAACAAAGGATAGAGACAGCAGGATCCCTGGTAAGACCTGCCAGTAAGGAAAAACATTTGTCCCAAAGTCAATGTGGGTTGTGCTTGAAGAATGATAACATAAGGTTATCAGCTAACATTCTCACATGAGTGCTTGCAAACACAGGCAAGTGCATTTATGACCACACATACCCGAACACATATGCACACATAAATACATGAATACACATACATAATCACACATATATGCATGAACACACAGGCACACCCAACTTAATGAACACACAAAATGATCACAACAAACACACCTACATGAATACACACATACATGTGCACATGCATAGATGAATATACAAAATCACAAACATATACATAGATATATCCAAGCACACATATACATGAACACACACATGTACTCACATAAATGAACATTCAACAAAGAGGACCTTAAAACACAGTTGGATTCCTTGCTACATGGAAGACAAATTCTTTTTGGTGTCTCCCTCTGCTGACACTATTTCCTTGATTTAGCAGAGTAATGTGTCCTCCTTATACAACACCATGTGCACCAGAACATTTGGTCCTTCTCTTTTTTTTTTAAATTTTTTTAATTTATTTATTTATTAAGGATTTCTGCCTCCTCCCCGCAACCGCCTCCCATTTCCCTCCCCCTCCCCCGATCAAGTCCTCCTCCCTCATCTGCTCGAAGAGCAATCAGGGTTCCCTGACCTGTTTTTGGCACTATATAGCTAGTAAATTCAACACCATCACATTCACAATTAACTTACTTAATTCCAGTGTTGTCTACAGTGAAGCTCTGTATGTTACCAGGTTTGGGGAGCTGACCCATTCAGTGAAGTGCTTGCCTTGTAAACATAAAGGTCTCTGTTAGATCTCCATGCAAAGCAAGATAGGTGTGGTAATGTGTACTTGAAATTCCAGCATTGTGGAGACAGAGATAGGAGGACCCTGGGGCTTGTGGTTATACAGTTTAGCCA
Organism: Microtus pennsylvanicus; assembly: GCF_037038515.1. Classification (NCBI taxonomy): domain Eukaryota; kingdom Metazoa; phylum Chordata; class Mammalia; order Rodentia; family Cricetidae; genus Microtus; species Microtus pennsylvanicus. Next base: position 10,159,460 of record NC_134588.1, on the reverse strand, counting down.
ATGAATGAAAGCCAAGTTCAGTGAGAGACTCTGTCTCAAAAAATGAGAGGGAGCTCTGCTGAGAAAGATATTGAATTTTGATGAATGGCTTCCATTTTACACATACCTGCCTACACACACACACACACAAACACACACACACACAGAGAGAGAGAGAGAGAGAGAGAGAGAGAGAGAGAGAGAGAGAGAGAGAGAGAGAGAAAGAGAGAGACATATTCATGTACATGCACCTGTGCAATATAATTATTTGGTCTGTAAAGCAAGAAAAGTAATTCAGAAAAGAAATGACAGTTCAAGTATGATGCTTTATGCCTTCTGGAGGCTGAAACAGGAGGATTCTCACACATCTAAGTTTGGTTCATGCTACAGTATGAGACTGTGTCTCAAAAATAAGCTAGAAAAACAAAACAAAATCCCACAAGGAATCATAAAGATACCTTTCTACTACCACCTCCCTTTTACTATTTGATAATTCCTGAAGAGTTGCATACACATGACTAAAGGATGCAGGGCATGAACCACATGCATGCAGTGCTCTTGAAGGCTGGAAGGGGCAGGTGATCCTTTGGAACTGGAATTACAGACAATTGTGAGCTGCAAAATGAATGCTGGGAATCAGAGCCAGGCTCTCTGGGAGAAAAGTCAGTGCTTTTAAACATTCAACCATTTTTCCAGTCCTTGCTCTTTCCTTTTAAATGTGTTGAAAATATTAATTACAAAAATGCAAATTGGCATGATTCTGTTACCCAGTGAAACCCAGCTTTGAGAAAATTCATCTGATTTTTATTCATATTTTCTAATAGTAATGTTTACTTACAGTCTCAAATGTATGATCTGTGTTTAATACATTCAATTTGATATTATATTTTTTCATGTTTTTCTCAAATATCAATGTTTCATGTAGTAAATTAGCTTATTACATGTATATACAAGTATTTACTTAACTCTTCCTTTAATTATAGATGCCATTTTGTTTTATTATAGATAATAATGTTAAGTTTATAAATTTTTATCAAGTTCCAGACTATTCCTTTAGAATTAATTTCTAGAAATTAATACTAAAAAGTATTAATGTTTTGAAATTTCTTAATTCCCATATAACTTTATTCTGTTTGATAACAAAAATTAAAGAGAACTCAGAATAGAGAACATGGATAAGCGTAACCTGGATTAGATCTTAAATGATATGTTCATGTACTGATGCTTCATAAGGTAGGTGTCCTATTAAGGTACAGTTTTTATATTATCAACTAATCATATTTAATTAAAATTTAAAAAGAAGTATTCAGAATAAAGTTTCTTTGGTTAACCTTCTAATTTAAAACTAAGTTTCTTTAAGCTTAATCATGGGTCTATTTTTCAAACCTTCCATCTTTGAATTACAAAATATTCCTCTGGATTTGTCTTACAGTGAGGGTCAAAATTATTTAAAAACATGAAATGCTGTGCTTTGAAAGGAATTTTGTTTCTAGTGCCCCAGAGAAAACCATAAAATTCAGGTGTTAAACAGAGATGTCAATAGTTGGGGAATCAAAGCAGAATCCCAAGCCTTAACTTCGGTAAAAGATTTATGACAGTGGGGTTGGAGAGATGGCTTAGTTGTTAAGAGCACTGCCTGCTCTTCCAGAGGTCCTGAGTTCAATTCCCAGCAACCACATGGTGGCTCACAACCATCTGGAATGAGATCTGGTGCCCTCTTCTGGCCTGCAGACAGAATACCAAGAATACTGTATACATAATAAAGATTTATGACAGAAAAGAAGTAGCAAAGACAAAAGTGAACCAGAGAACTGTGGTTGTGGCTCAGTCTGTGGACTGTCTTCCACAGGCATCAAGATCCAAGGTCAGAACCCAGCATCCAGGTAAAAATCTGGGCATGATGGCACATGCCAGCCAATCTAGCTGAATTGATAAACTCCAGATTTTGGGAGGGATTCGGTATAAAATAATAAGGTAGATGCTTGCAAGATGGTTTCGTGTGCACAGGTGCTTGCCACACGAGCTTTATTCTCACATCTCACTTCACAGAAGCAACTGACTTCCACAAGCAAGCTGTCCTCTAAACCCTCAGTGAGTAATTTATAATATGCACATGCACACAGACAGGTGGGGAGGAAGGGGTACAGGAAAGAAAAGGAAAGAGAGAGAGAAGACAAATCTAAGACCAAAGGTAGAGCCTAGTTTCTGTGAGCCTCTGTTGGCTGTGTCTGTGGGTGACTGGACTGACGGGACTGACAGGCCAGTGGAATGGCTTACAAGGTCTCTGAACTCCCATGGTGGAACTCTTCCTACAACATCACAGATATGTTTTCACTAGATGTCCCTTAACTGAACCTCTGAAAAGCCCAGTCTCTAAGCTGGAATGCCTCCTTTTACAGAAACAACGTATTGACATCTATCACATCTAGATGCTAAGTGCCTAGTTTTTTCTCAAATTATAGTGGACATCTTTCTGGTTTCTGTTTCATTTTTGTTTCTGTATCCGAATTCTGCTTCCTTCTCAACTCCTTCCTAGTTGCATACAAAGCTCGAATCAGAAGAAACTACCTGGAGCCCTGTTACTTGCTATCACAGGAAGATACTTGCCACCCTCATGGCTCTTGATCATAGCCTTGATTGTGTAATCTCTGAGCCTTATTCTGTTGCTGTGGAAACTTCAGGTGGACATTGTCTAAACATGACTTCTTCCTGATTTCTTTTCTTAGCCACAAAACCAAGCTCAACCTGGCATGAGCTGCTTATAGACATCTGTTGAATAAATAAATCAATCTACGAAGGAGCCTATTATTCTCCCAAACATGAAAGGGAGCTTTCATTTGAATCGGTGCCCTCCTTGAATTTGTAAATTAATCAGCACACAAGCAGTCATTCCCTGTGTTTGCTGGTGGCATGCCAGTCACGTTGGCTAGTTTTCAGATAAATCAAATTAGAAATGGTTATACTTGTTTGGGAGAAAAAAATCAAGAACTGGCTTTGAAATCCTTCCCCACAAATTAAATTGAATCAAGATCATTTTTTCACCTCGCTTATCAATGCTTGATTGGCTTAGCTTGATGCTTCGTGACTGAAGCTCAGCCTTGAACTGCTGGTTTTATTTTTCACCCAGCAGCATGTTGTAGTGCTTGAATGATGATTAGAAACACAACAAACACCCACAATGAGCATTCTTGTAAATAACTGTTCAGCACTGTGATAGAACTCTGGAAATAGCCCCTCTAACAAAATCTAAAAAATCAGCCAAAGTAAGAAGAACCTCAAGCTGGATATGCTTCACTTTTTGTGGGGGGGGTCTTAAAAATTAAAGTGAAGTACTGAGAGATAGAGCAGCAGTTATGAGTGTGTGTCACTTTTGCAGATAAGCCAAATTGGTTTCCCAGTACCCACATCAGTTGATTGACAGCAGAATGTAACTAGCTTCAGGGAATCCAGTGATATCTTCACATCTCCACATCTCCTGCATTTGTGTGCACACATGTACACACAGTTACAAAACGATCTTAACATATGTGTGTCAGCCGCACCGGACTTATTACCTCCAGTCAGAGCCAAAAAAAGTTGTGGAGGAGGTAACACCACTTTTCATTTTAACCAGATTTGGGGTGTTCCAGGAGAGGGACCTGCACATGCCTTCCCTGTGTTAGTCTGCTCCATGAAGCTTCAACCTTAGTCATTAGTCTACTTACATTTATCCTTGGCCCATCCCATTCTGATGGTGACCAGGTTATTATTCCTTTTGTGTTCCTGCAAGGTGACTCCAGTCCAGCCCAGGGTTTTATTTCCAAAAAAATAAATCACTGTTTGAATGGTGAAATTATTGTAGACATATTTGTGAGTCCCTATGTGTTTACAATGTTGGCAGGCTCTAATGTCCCAGATGAGCGAATTAGACCAGAGACACAAGATCAGAAATAGGAATTAAGCTACTTTATGAAGAAAAAGAAGTTGGTTGGTGAACTGAGAGTAAAGTCCTGAAGCACAAGGCCACAAGGCCACAAGTCTTCTGGCCTTTCATAGAATATTCATGTAATTTCACCTGCCCCACATTTATATATCCTGGCTTTCTCTTGAGGATACTCTGTCTGTAGAGAGCAGTTTATAGTCTTTCTCTGCCGATTGGATTATTTTGAATTCTAATTTTGATGTTTCCCTTTCCTGTCCCTACATTTTTGCCATGAAATGAAGCTTCCAAAGCTGGTAGTAGAGGTGTGTAATAAACAAACAGTACAACTGAGAATGATTAAATATTATTGCTTTACTCTCTAGATTTTATTTGTAGTTTATATCCAGGTTATCCTTTATAGCAAGGGATGTGACAATTTTCTTTCTTATTTTTAAATATTTATTCGTGTATATCATGTTGCATAATTACATATGTGTGTGAGTATATGTATTTGTGCAAATCTACACACATGTTCAAAGACCAGAGAGCTCATATGTTGTCCTCTTTTATGGTTCTCCATTCCTTTGACTAAGCTTCTCTTTGAGCCTGGAGCTTGTGCTTTCTCAGTCTGACTGGGAGTCAGCAAGTCTCAGCAGTATGGTTTCTTCCCGCCTCAGAACTGAGGCTTCAAGCTTTTGACAGACACCTAGCTTGTTAAAAAAGTGCTGGGACACAAATGCCATTTTTCAGGATTGCTCAGGAAGTGCTCCTAGGCTTAACCTCTTCATCACCTCTTCAACCTCAACATAATAGTTTTCCAGAATTTTCCATGGGGTGTTTAAATGATTTGAGTCACTATTAGGTAGTAAATTGATTTTCAGATGTGAGGTTTGAAGAAAAATGCACTTACAAATCCAAAACAGCATGCCAAAATTTGCCTACACTGCCTGTGCTTGGGAATTATAAATGAGCCCTATCAAAAACAGCTCATTTCAGCCATGACTCATGGCTCACAAAGCCAACACAGATTGATAAGTAAGACCTTAAAAGAAGGTAGATTTCCAGCAGGCCAAAGATCCACACTATTGGAAACTTCAGACAACTTTCTTTCACTGAAAATGAAAAAATGAAATTTATACCCTGGCAATGTTGAGTTGTGAATTGGCAGCCCGTATATGGCTATTCTGTTCAACTTGTCCATATTTGGTTTCATGGTCTAAGTTGATGAGGATGGCTGATCAGGTATCTTCCTCAAGAGGGCACCAGATCTCATTGTAAATGGTTGTGAACCACTATGTGGTTTCTGGGACTTGAACTCAGGACCTTTGGAAGAGTAGGCAGTACTCTTAATTACTGATCCATCTCTGTGTCTTTCATTGGTAGTGTTTAAATAGCCCATAGGTCAATAGACTCAACTAAACTCAAAGCTCTGGCAGGGTCTGCATGGTCTACTCTGTGTAGCCTCCAGGAAACAAAACTGGAGAGACAGATGTAGAGATAGATTGTTTTAATTCATGTCTGGGCTCTATCATTATACATCTTATTGAAAAGCAATCCCAGTTCTCAAATGGGGCACTCATCTCAGGACCTTGGGAGTAGATTAGTGGAAGGTTTCTGTGCTTGGAAACTTTTTTTTTTTGTTTCTTAAGCATAGATTCTTTGAGAGAGTCACAAAATAGAAAATTGCTCCACACCTTTCTTTGGAATTTTCCTTTAAGCTTGACCTCCTATATCCCTGTTAACATACTGTTTTTAATTTACTCAGTGAAGGAATCTACAGCTGTTGTGAGTTCATAACTGCATTGTCTGTGTCGTACACAAAACCTTCACAGCCTTTCTGTTTTCTGGCTTTTATATTCATTCCTGCTCCTCTCTTTTGTATTACTCCTTGAGCCTTGGAGGAGACAGTAGAAGTGTTTTGTTTATAGCTGAGCAATGATTTTTATTCCCAGGATCTTGTGCAGTTGTGGGTCTCTTCATTCATCGTTATTTCCTGTAAAAATAGGTTCTTTTGATTAAACTTAAAAGTAGTGTTTCCATTTGTTTGTGGATATAAATGCAAATAATTTACAAGTTAGTTTGATGCTATATCAATTTAACTAAACATCATTTTAGTTTTCCCACATGGACCATGACCTCCATGGCCATGGTTTTTGACCAGGTTTACAATAGTAGCAGGAGTGAATTCATTCCTGCTTAGTAGACCCCAAATCTAATCAAAAAGTGGTTACCACCACAACAATGGTGCCATTGATGCCTAAGTCGGCACATATAACCTGGTAGATTGGTCTCATATTTCATAAGGTTCACAGATATCTAAGACTGCTGATGACTTTTCCATCCCACCCTTCACAATAGCATGCATAGTACCGGTGGGACTCTGAAAATCTGAAAATTAACTTGCAAGGAGGAAGCTTCCAGCTCACTTCTAGCTTGATTTTTCTGTTATATGTGAATAAGGTGTTATTATACTAACCTTGCGTGTGAAGAAATTGTGATAGACAAAGAGAGGAGGAACTGTCACTGAATGCTTCTTCTTCGACCTTGGGTATAGGCTCTTATAGAGAATTAGGCAGGGGAAGGAAGGTGGACTTGACAGAGCTCTGTTTACCTTGCATTCCAGAGCTCAACAAGGTTGATTCATCCTGGTAAAGCATTCATACTTTATGAATTTACTCTTATTTTATCTCTGTCCTTTTCATTCTGTTCTGTTCCATATAAGTTCTGTTTAATTCAAAAAATATAAAAAATGGGTTCACAGTAATTTATTCTTTACAAATACCTCTCAGAATTCTCAGTTCTACCAGTGCCTTGTTTCACCTTAGTAAATTATGATATTTCTGGCTTATGCTGAAATCTGGCTGAAGTGCCTGCTAACCAATGAACCTATACTGCATGTTGGGTGCAGAATGTTCTGGACAGGTCAGCAGCAGGGATGGAACCATACATCTATAACATCACTAGTAGAAGAAGAATATCTTTTCGGAGACATCCACTCATATCAATCCCAAGAGTTATAGCTTCAATGAGAAAAGAATTTCAGGATGAACCAATTGAGGCATCTTGGGAGAATTAGTAAAACTAGAAAGATGAACCTGGAAAGCATAGGAAAGGGATTCTCATAGGCAAGTCTGTTTTCAAATCTTTATATATCTTCATAGAGAATTTGGATAGCTTTCAAATTACTTTTATTTCATGAAGTACATTATTTAGATTTATGAAAGAGATAGAATACTAAAAAGATCTCTTAAAGTTCTAGGTAATTTTAATTTTAAGAAAGTAGTTCATTTACTGTTTTTGACACTTATAATTGAGAATTCTATAGGAAAATATGCTTGTCTCATTGGGCAGTTTGGGCTTTATGAATGGTATCAGAAGTTTCCTGATTCTGTCTTCATCAAAGATAAACCAGTCCTATTTTCTTATCCTGAGTTGTAAATACATAAACTTATGCCAGCATCCATAGTGTCTCAGAGTAGCCACATCTTATGAGCTGATGCTTGTGTGTAGAAGACCAGTGCCAGTGCATTTGATTTATACTGAAGTCTCATTACAGAGACATAAATGGTACCACTTCTCCCTGTCAGTAGTCCTTGAACAAGAGCTGCTGTCATGATATTCCACCCATCAATCATGAGGAAATCACTATAATTGTGTTATTACTACAAGATCTCAGTTTTGATGAGCCCCTCTGCCACGACTGAAAGCTTTTAGTTGGATGGATTTTATTGGATTTCAGTCAGCATTTGACACACTTCAGATGTGATGGCAGAATGACCTGAATATATTTGGAAAGAGAAGTCTGCTCAAAACTCATACCCACCCTCATTGGTTTCCTCTGCTTCTCATTGTATAACCCCTGGATCAGCACCCTGCTAAGCTACTGTATATAGTTCTCCCATTCTATCATCTCCAGCGAAGTTAGCCACCCTAATTCTCTATAGAGTTCAATATTAACCAAGTCTTCTCCTGAGAGAACACTGTAGCATGGAGAGGGGAGAGAGAAGGAAGTCAGCCAGTTGGTTGTCACTTCCTGTCAAGGGTACTTAAAATAAAAGTTTTTAAATTTTATAAGTTGCCCAAAGAGGACCTTAAGAGCGACATACATAGAACTACATAGGAAGGAGAAAAAGACAATATTTTCTGAGTAAATTGGGATTGTGGGGGTGATGGTTAAGGGTAGAAAGTGAGAGGGGAGGGATGGAGGGGAGCAGACAAAAATGTATAGCTCAACAAAAATAATTTAAAAAAACAAAAATTATATGTTGTTTTCTGCTAATCTGCATATATCATTGGACTGAAAGATAGTTCACTTCATAACATGTGCCTGCTATGAAAACAAGGGCAACTGCATTCTACACTGTCACTCACATAGAAATTTGGGTGTGGGAACTGGGAACATGCAATTGTACTCTCAGTACTGAGAGGTGAGAATAGAAGACTCTCTGGGGCTGATTGGTCAGGTAGTCTGGCTGAATTAATAACTCTCAGGTCTCACCCAGTTGCTCTGTCTTACAAAAGGGGGTTGGTAGTCACTCCGAGGGTGATGATTTATATGAACATTCAAACACACAGCACACACCCCCACACACCCCCACCTGTATGCATATGCACGTGCACACTAACATTATTATCAGCCATGTTGATTGAATATTGGATTCTTTCCTGCAGTGAGGCAGATATTTAGGAAGGAACCCTAATGCTCCTTCTTTATGTGCAGTATCACCCGAGGAAAATGTCTTTTAGATGTATATGCTTAATTAAATTTCTCATTGCTGCAATAGAAAGATTCAAATGTGACTCCTGCTACAAAGAAAAGATGTGACAAAGATGTGTGTGTTCAGTCTCCAAGAATATGGAATCTGTGAGAATGCTAGAACTGTTGATAGAGGGAGCAGGCCTACTTTTTTCGTCACAGCCACCCCACTAGCTTACACCCAAAATAACCACACAATAATTTTATTAATTAAATTATTGCATGACATTATATCTAGCCTCTTTTTGGCTAGACATAATTAGTTTAACCCATCTCCATTAACGTGTATCAATACTTGACTGTGGCTTACCGGCATGAGTCTAACCAGCGTCCATCTCGGGCAGAACCATGGCATCTGCTTGTCTGTCCTTACTGGCATTCTGTTCTCTCTACTCTGCCTACCTAATTGCTGCCCTATCAAAAGGCCAAGGCAGTTTCTTTATTCAACCAATGAAAGCTACACATAGACAGAAGAACCTCCTACACCATAGAACCATCTGCTCTAACATTCTAGGTTACAAACAAGAAAACTCTTGTAAGATCTGGGGAAAACAGAAGCACCAGACAGGACCAATACTACATGTGGTTTCTTGCTGCATAAATTATGCTCTGTGTTATCATTCCCCTAATACAGTAGTAAACAATGAAAACACCCCAAAATGTGGATTTCCCAGTAAATATTCGTGACCAGAATCCTGTTCTGCCATACTACAACACTCAATTTCATCTCAAAAATCTAATGCAAGCTTGTTCTGTATTCAGTTTCTAATGGCCCTTTGTTATAGGAGCAGGTAGGAATTCCGAGGGTGCCCACTAGGATTTCCTCGTCCTGATGTCCTAGCATAAATCATTTGACCCGAACACAGAGAAACAAAAGAAAGACAGTTTAGTAAGAAAGAAAAAGACACTGCTATAATGAGCATGGGAATTACCTGGGAAGAAGGATCCTCAGCTGAGGAAGAGCTTCCATTAGACTGGGCAGTAGACAAATCTGTGGGGAATTGTCTTGATTTATGTAGGAAAACTCAACCCACTGCATGTGGTTACCACAACCCCCATGTGGTCCTGGGTTGTGGAAGAAGGCAGGCTTAGCAAGCCAGGGGCTGAACATCTGTAAGCAGCTTTGCTCAAGGGTTTCTGCCTTTGTTCCTATCTCTAGGCTTCTGGCTTGAAATCCTGCTCTGGCTTTATTGAGTGAGGGACTATGACCCACAAAATACACTCACACACACACGTACACACACATGCATGCACACACACACATACGTAGACATATATGTCAAGTTTCTATTGGGAAAATATGTGCTCCAAAGTCAAGCCACACATCACTAACACTTCATCAATTTTCTGGCATTTCTAACGCATTTTGTTTTACAACTATCCCAGGTTGAGAAGTGATTTTAGTCTTTTTCGATCAACTGGCTTCTTCATATGGTATTTCTGCTCTTTCTCCTCTCTCTCTCTCTCTCTCTCTCTCTCTCTCTCTCTGTCTCCACATTCTTCTGGCACACTATTACATACTTATACAATTGTCACAAGGTAGCACAAAAGTTTTACGGTGTTGTTAGAAATATTTAGATATCTGCAGACAAACACACCATTTTGGAAGACACCATGGAAGTCAGGACTCCGAAATCTGTGGGTCTTACAAAGGGCTCAGGTGTGGGCGAACAATATATATCACTGGGGAATCAGGGGTGAATATGGAATGGTGATTGTGAAATCTGGAGAGGTTAACTTGTGTTAGGGGAAGCAAGCCTCAAGTGTGCTTATGAGTTATGTTGCCATAGAAACAATACAATGTGATAGATGACTGAGTGAAAAGCTTCATTTGCAGTTAGGGTGTCTTCACACCCTAGTGGGGATGATGGAACACACAAACAGGGCGATGATAGTCCGTTAGCAGTTAGGAACCAAGAGCACTTTCCTGCTTAAAGTTTATTTTCTGAGTCAGCAAAGGGTTTGTGAGCTGGGCCTCTTCTTCTCACCCCAGTGTTCTTGCAAATGTCTTAAAAGTAAGTTTATTATTCATTTCCCCCATTGTTATTTACACTAGTCAGCTTTCATTCTCCATAGAACCAGCTAAGACACACACACACACACACACAGACCAGGTACACTTGATAGAGTCAGATGTTGACTAATGACAGCCCTGACACTGTTGGCTCAGATACATTTCTTCAGGAGGTCAACCAAACATAGAGTATTAGTTAAAAGCAGAGAATGGAGATCTATTCAATGTGACAATGTTAGCTTGAGGAGAAAGGACATCCAGTGTGCACCTCAGATTCAACTGTGGAATCTTAATGAGCGGTTTAGATTGAAAAAGAGGTAAGCATTATTCATACCTAAGCTTATTTGCCCATCATCCATGTCTGAATTCTAGTATCATCTACCAGGTGGTCAGAAAAGTTGTCAAAGCTGTGCAAAATCTCTTTCAGTGATACAAGCTTCCACTCAGATTGAAATTTGGCCTCAGTCTTTTCTTTTTCCTATTCGGTGGCTTCTGGAGAAGTTCTGTTTCTTAGAGTCCATTGTTTCAATAGTTCAGTGGCCAAAGACAGTGGTGTACATGTCTCTTCCTTTCCCACCTTCCCAACAGGATAGTCACATACACAGAACAGACAGATGCTAAGGTAGTTTATAAAGAGTTGATCTACTGGATTCTGGTGTCTGTGAAGTATTATGATCTCATAGTTCTTATTTAGATTCTCCACCAAAAACAAACAAACAAAAACAGTATATAAGCAAATGAATAAAGAAAATCCATGATGGAAGCAAATATGAAGTTTGAAAGTTGGGAAAACTGGGAAGTTGAACTGGTGGGGAAAGTTCCAGCCAAAAGCTACCAACGATTAGAAGAGATACTGGGGATCAAACAGAAAAATAGGAAGAAGGGAGTTATGAATGTCTGTTTCCTATGCTTTGTATCATTGTTGAACACTAAATAGATAAGATGGTATTCAAACATACTGGGAAGAGTCACCTTCTTCCTTCTGTTGTCTGTTTCAAATGACAGTCCCATCTGACCATACCCTGTGGAACCAAAAGTAATATTAATCTGTACATCTTTTTTTCATATATGGTCTCTGATTCTTTGAAACTATAACATGACACATTCACCTACAGTGTAACCTGCTTGAGTAACACTTGATTAAATTGTAAAATAAAGTTTCCATATTTATAGTTCTGTGTTGGGTCTCAGTTATAGCTGTTCATAGTACCAAGGCTTATCTGCAAGCTTTGGGGGGTTGAAAAGAGGGAGGTTAGAGAAAAAGGTACAGATAGAGGTTCTTCTTTAGAGCAAGAAAATCATTAATCTCTGGATAGTACATTGGGGGATTTAGAAGAGACTTTGTTCTCACCAGATGAAGCAAGTGTCTTATAGATGTCCTAGGAAGGTGATCCCATCCCATAGTTAATGAGCAGCCTTACGACTGTATGTGCCCACAGTAAAGTTGACTTTGAATTCAAGATAACAATTGAAATATGGAGGTTCTCTCCTCTGTAACTATGGATCACATTTCAGGGTCACAGCTCAGCAAAGAGGACCAAAGTCAGCTCCCTGTACCTACAGCAGGCAGCTCAACATCACCTGGAAACTACAGAACTTTTGACTGTGGGCACTGCATACCAGTGCGCAATGCCACCTGCCTACCACTTAAAATAAACAGAAAAACTTTAGAAAAAAAATGATGTCATGTGTTTAGTCCCTTCTGTATGGAGCCATTTCTGTTTCTCTGCTATTTTGGGATATAGTCAACAGGCCCTGAACAGAGTCCAGACATTTCAGGGAAGCTGGTGATATTGGATTGCCAACCTTAGACCTAGGTACACAAACCTCTTTGTTATAAGATACTCAACCTCAAAGATTTTGTTTTTATCCTTTTAAAATTATTTCTTTTTTGAGATTATAATATAATTACATTATTTCAAGCTTTCTTTTTCCTCCCTCCAAAATCCTCCACATCTCTGTTCTTTTTCAAATTCATGTCCTTTTTAAGATTTAATTGTTATTACACACTCTCATAATTACAACATGCTCAATCTGTACAATGATACTTGTATGTATGTTTTTGAGACTGACCATTTGGTATTGGACAATCAGTATGCTCCTCCCTGGGTAATACTATTTGTCCCGTTTTCAGCATTCCCTAGTTGCTTCAATTTTTGTATAGGGTTGAGGCTTCCTGAGCATTCCCCTGCCTACATTAGCATGTGTATTGTTACTGTCCTTTTTTAGCTTGTATTTGGGCAGTCATGCTAGTGAAACCCTAATGGGTATAGTTTCCGACATTTCTATGAGAAATAATCTCAAAGAAACTCTCTGACACTTGTTCCACAATGTTCTCTGAGCCCAAGTTATGGGAGTTGCTTTGCAGCTATTAATTGGGATTGGGCTCCATGACTCATTGTGTCTGTAATGGTATTTGTCTCTTACAAAGAGAATTCATTGATGTAGCATGAGAGCTTCACTTAACTGTGGGAATAAGGACAAATATCTACAATGTGGTTAGGGATTGTGCTAGTTTAGTGAAGAGCTGGTTGTAGGTTCTCCAAGATCCTTAAGTTCACCAGTCCTGGATAGCTGGACAGGCTTTCTGTACCAGGCATGATTTCTCTCTTGTTTATCTATTCTTAAATCCAAATAGAGACATGTTGGTCATCACCACCAAGGTATGACTGCCACTGACTCACCCTTATGGTTATCATGCTGTGCTGGTTGTTAATGTGGTATATAGGTGACATAGCTAGATAGAACTATTGGTTTCTTTCACTCTTTGGAAGCTTACATGTAACCTCCTGTTAAACCTAGTAGTCAGGAAAGGGTTTTAGCTAAGTTCCATCTCAGCAGCCTGTGGATCCTGCTCCAGAAGTACCCACTATCCTCAGCATACGGAATTATCTTCTATATCAGAATTTTTGATTTAACAATATAGAACAGAATGAGACAACATGGTGGTTAACACGATTGGTCTTGATCAGACTGAGATATAATCTTCTAAGCATGCTACACAGTATTATCTTGAATAGGTTACCTAAGGTGGGAAGGCCCACTCTGAATGTAAGCAATACCATGCTATAAACTGGGTGTTGGGCTTAGTAAAAGGGAATAAGTGAGCTGAGTACCACCACTTACCTCTTTCTGTTCTCTAACTGTAAATATAATAATAGCAGCTGCCTCAAGCTTCTGCCTTCATGCTTATCACACCTGATGTAGTGGTTTGAATAGATATGGCACACATTGGCCTCTAAGGAGTGGCATAATTAATATGTCTGGCCTCATTTGTGTGACATGCTGGAAGAAGATTATCTCTGTGGGGTCAGATTTTGAGTTCTCATATGTTCAAGCTACACCCAGTGTAGTACACATTCACCCCCTGTTGCCTGTGGATCAAGATGTAGAACACTTGGCTTCTTCTCTAGCACTATGGCTTCCTGCATGTGACCATGTACCACCATGATCATAATTAACTAAACATCTGAAACTGTAAGGTAGTCCCAAATAAATGTTTTTCTTTTTAAGATTTGCCATGGTCATGTTGTCCTTTCACAGAAATAGAAATTCTAACTAAGGCAGAAATTCATATCAGGGACTGGGGTATTGTGGTTATAGGCCTGACCCTGATTTTATTTAAAGCAATGGGGATTTTAGAATTATTGATTAGAAAATCCATGCAATGATTTAAGCTATGTTTAATAAGTCATGCTAGTAAGAACATGGAAAACTGTAGACAAAAATTTCTGTCTCACCTGGTACTTCAGCCATTCAGTACCAAAGAAACACATAGAAGCTTGTATTAATTATAAATTGCTTGACCTATTAGCTCAGGATTATCATTAACTAGCTCTTACTACTTAAATTAGTCCTTAATTCTCATTTATGTTTAGCCACATAGCTTGATGTTTTTTCTTAATGAGTCATTCTCATCTTGATTTCTCTGTGTCTGGCTGATGATTGTGACTCTGTCTTTTCTTTTCCCAAAATTTTCTTAGTCTGGTTGCCTTACTTATACTTCTTGCCTGGTTACTGGAAAATTAGTGTTTTATTAAACCAGTATGAATGACAAATCTTTGCCATGTGCAAAATCATTATCCCACAGCATTTCTCCATTTTTTATTTTCAAAGCAAGACACTAAATCTAGCCTTCTGTGTTTAGCTCTTTTACTTACCATTGTCAATAAAAACTTGTAACCAAAACACTAAACAAAGACAAATATCCATAAACAATTTTTGGGAATATGGACATAGTTTTCTATACTACTTCCTGCTGAATGGAAGCCTTGTTAATCTTATTGGAACCGAAAGAAAATCTAGGACTAGGAAATAGCCACCATAGACTCATGTGTTTGAATGTTTTGAGTTCTAATATATTCAAGCTATACCCACTATGGTACACAGTTCACTTCCTGCTACCTGAAGATCAAGATGTAGATCAAAATGTAGAACTCTCAGCTACTTCTCCAGTACCATGTCTGCTATGATGATCTTGCCATGATGATAATGGACTAAAGTTCTGAAACTGTAAACCAGTCCCAGTTAAATGTTTTACTGTATAAGAGCTGCTATGGTCATGGTGTCTCTTCCCAGCAAATAGGCAAAAGAGTCAGAGATAGCCCCTGCTCACTCTGTTGGAAATCCCTCAAGAACACCCAGCCAGCCACTCAGACATATCATATATGCAAAGGACATTGATCAAACATACCCAGGCTCCCTGGTTCTGTGAAACCTCATGAGTCCCAGACACTTGATTTTGTGGGCCATATTTTTGCAGTGTCCCTGACACCTCTGGTTCCTCTGATCCTTCCTTCCCCTCTTCCACTGGACTCCCTTAGCTCCAGCTAATGTTTGGTTGTGGAACTCGCATCTGCTCACATCAGTTGCTGGATTAAGTCCCTCTGGTCTCTTTGGTGACAGTTCTGCAGGGCGCAGGTCCTAGAGCACTCTGCAGTCAAGGCAAACTGTAGGGCAAAGGTTTTCTGGCTGGATTGCTGTCCCAGTCCCTCTACCTGAGGCCTTGCCTATTTATAGAAGATGGTCCTTTCAGGTTCCATGTCACCCACTACTGGGAATATTTGTTAGGGCTACCTTTGTAGA
Source organism: Microtus pennsylvanicus (assembly GCF_037038515.1). Taxonomy (NCBI): domain Eukaryota; kingdom Metazoa; phylum Chordata; class Mammalia; order Rodentia; family Cricetidae; genus Microtus; species Microtus pennsylvanicus. The sequence continues at coordinate 10,143,725 of NC_134588.1, read as the reverse complement.
TTTCATGGTGTTGCCATTTTACTAGGTTTCCAGCTAATTCCACAAATGCCTCCCCCTACACACACCAATTCTCATCATTTCTCCTAGTATTTTCTCCCTTTTCCCCTCACCAGAACCCTCCTGTTCCCATCCCCACCCATCCCCTGTACAACAAAATCCCTTCCATTTCTTCTTCCCAGGGAGATCCTTGCTTTCACCCTTTAAATTGTCCTTGTTACTTAGCCATTCAGTGGATGGGTGACTCTTTTAATTTACAGCCAGTATCCATATATAAGTAAGTACATACCATTTGCATTTCTAGGTCTGGGTTACCTCATTCATGATGGTTTCTTCAAATTCTATGTTCTTTTCAGGAAATTTCATGATGCCATTGTTTTTTTTTTTATTTGCATTTATAATTTTATTATTAAAGTGTATTTTTTTTTTTAGGTTTTTCCTTTCTCATTTTCTTTTTTTTCTTTTTTTTATTTATTTTATTTTTTATTTATTTATTAAGGATTTCTGCCTCCTCCCCGCAACCACAGGTCAGGGAACCCTGATTGCTCTTCGAGCAGATTAGGGAGGGTGACTTGATCGGGGGAGGGGGAGGGAAATGGGATGCCATTGTTTTTATTAGCTGTTTTCATGATGCCATTGTTTTTATTATTGTGAAAATGTACTACATTTTCTTTATTCGTTCTTCAGTTGAAGGACATCCAGCTGTTTTCAGTTTCTTGCTGTTATGAATAAAGCTGTTACGAATATAATTGACCAACTGATTTTTTTTAGTTAATCTTGTATCCAGGAACTTTGTTGAAGGTGTTTATCAGCTGTAGGAGTTCCTAGATAAAATTTATGAGTTTACTTATGTTTACTATTGTATTATCTGCAAATAATGGTACTTTGGCTTCTTCCTTTACAATTTGTATCCATTGATCTCCTATAATTGTCTCTTTAGCTAGAACTTCAAGTACTATTTTGAATAGATATGGAGAAAATGGACAGCATTATCTTATTACTGGTTTTAGTGGAATTTCTCTGAAATTCTATTCATTTAATTGACGTAGGTTGCAAACTTGCTGCAAATTGCCTTTGTTCTATTTATATATGTCCCTTGTTTCCTTGATCTTCCTAATGCTTTTATCATGAAGGGGTACTGGCTTATGTCAAAGTCTTTTTCAGTAGCTAATAAGATGATAGTGTGCTTTTTATTTCTTACAGATTTTTTATATGGTAGATTACATTGACAGATTTGAACCATCCCTACCATCTATGGGGTTAAGCCTACTCATAGTGGTTTACCTTTTTGATGTATTCTTGCATTTGGGTTGCATATATTTTATTGAGTATTTTTGCATCTATATTCAGGGTAATTGTTCTGTAATTGCCTTTCTTTTTTAAATGTCTGTATGGTTTGGGTATTACAGTGACAGTGGCCTCATAAAATAAATTTGGCTGTTTTCCTTATTTTTCTATTTTGGGTAATAATCTGAGTGTAGATATTACTTTTTTTAAATATCTGGTAGAATTATGTCTAAGTCTGTGTGGCTCTAGACTTTTCTTTCTTTTTTTTTTCCTTTTTTTGGTTGGATAACTTTTGATACTGCTTCTCTTTATTTAGGGGTTATTGATCTATTTGAATTGTTTATCTAATCTGAACTTAACTCTGGTAAGTGGTATCCTTTTTAATTTTGTGAAGTACTCGTTTTTGAAGTATGATCTCGGTGATTCTTTGGATTTTCTTCATGTCTATTGTTATGTCTCCCTTATTTTCTGATTTGGATATTCTCTTTTGACTTTTTAGTTAGGTTGGATGAGGGTTTGTCTATCTTGTTGATTTTCTCAAAGAATCAACTTTTTTTTTAATAATTTTTTGTGTTCTCCTTGTTTCTATTTTATTGATTTCAGCTCTGTTTGATTATTTGCTGCCATCTACTTCTCTTGGGTATGCTTGTTCTTCTTTGTTCTAAGTCTTTTAGCTGTGCTCCAAAGTTGCTAGTAGGAGAACCCTACAATTTCTTTATGTAGGCACTTAGTGCTGTGAGTTTTCCTTTTAGAACTGCTTTTGCTTTCTCCTACAAGGTTGGGTATGCTATGTGTTCATTTTCATTGAAATCTAGGAAATCTTTAAGTGCTTTCTTATTTCTGCTTTGAGTTAATTGTCATTCAGTAGAGAGTTGGTCAGTTTCCATGAGTTTTTAGGCTTTCTATTGTTTTTGCTATTTTTGAAATCTAGCTTTAATCCACAGACTGAAAGTTTACAGGGGGTTATTTCAATTTTTCTTTATTTGTTGAGAGAGAGGGGTGTTTGTGATCAATTTTGGAGAATCTTCCCTAAATTGTTAAGAAGAAACTATATTTGTTTGTGTTTGGGTGAAATATTTGTAGATGTCTGTAACGTCAATTCAATTCATAACATCTGTTAACTCCGTTGCTTCTCTGTTTAGTTTTGTCTAAATAGCCTGTCCATTGGTGAGAGTGGGGTGTTGAAGTCTCCCATTATTAATGTGTGTGGTTTGATATCTGATTTATCATTTAATAATATTTATTTATTTTTGGTTTTTCAAGGCAGGGTTTCTCTGTAGCTTTGGAGCCTGTCCTGGAACTAGCTTTTATAGACCAGATTGGCCTCGAACTCACAGAGATCCACTTCCTCTGCCTCCCGAGTGCTGGGATTAAAGGCATACGCCACTACCACCTTGCCCTAATTTTTTTTTTAACAAGTGGGGGTGACATTGTGCTTGGAGCATAGATGCTCAGAATTTAGACATCATCTTGATGGATTTTGCCTTTGATGAGAATGAAATATCCATTTACATCGTTTTTGATTAATTTTGATTTAAAGTCCATTTTGTTCGAGATTAGAATAGTTGTTCCAGCTTGCTATTGGGGTTCATTTGCTTGCAAAATCTTTTTCTAACTCTTTACTCTGAGGCAATGTCTATCTTTGTTGTTGAAGTGTGTTTGAGTATGCAGCAAAATGATGTATCAAGTTTTCATACCCATTCTCTTAGCATGCATCTTTTGTTTGGAGAAACTGAGTAGATATACTGAGAGATATTAATGACCAGTGATTGTGAACTCCTGTTATTTTGTTGCTTTTGATGGTAGAGATAGTGTGTGTGTGTGTGTGTGTGTTTCCCTTCTTTGGGTTTTGTTAGTATGATAATATCTATTTATTTTGTTTTCATGGAAGTAGTTAACCTTATGTAGGGATGGATTTATAGATATATATTATTCAAATTTGACTTTGTCATGAAATATCTTGTTTTCACTATGGGGAATGATTTTTTTTTGCTGGGTATAGCATTCTGGGCTTTCATCTGTAGTCTTTTGTAGTCTGTAAGACATCTGTCCAGACCTTTCTGGCTTTCAGAGTCTCCATTGAAAAGTTGGGTGTATTTTTATTAATCTGCTTTTATGTTATTTGATTTTTCCCTTGCAGCTTTTAATATTGTTTCTTTGTTCTGTATGATTAGTATTTGATTACTATGTGGCATATGGATTTTCTTTTCTGGTACAATCTATTTAGTATTCTATACCTTCTTGTACCTTTATACATATATCCTGCTTTAGGTTAGGAAAACCATTTAGTTAAGTAAATATATATTCTAGATCATTGAGCTTGAATTTTTTCTTCTATTCCTATTTATAGGCTTTGTCCTTGCCCAGAGCCCAAGATTTCCTAGATATTTTGGGTTAGGAATTTTTGACCAATGAATCTATTTTTTTAAAGTATCTTCCACTCCTGTGATTTTCTATGTTCTCTTCCATCTCTGTTGATGATGCCTGTATCTGTAATTCTTCATCACTTACCTTGATTTTCCAGTACCATTATTCATTCAGTATGTGTTTTTTAAATTCTATTTCCACTTTCAGATCTTAAACAGTTTCCTTCACTTGTTTTTTTTTTCTCTTTTATTTTTATTTTTTTGTGACTTTCTTGGTATTCTGTAGGGGATTTATCGATTTTTTTTTCTTGATTTTTCAAGACAGGGTTTCTCTGTGCAAAAAAACCCAAGTTTTCTTGTAACTGTCTTTGTTGACCAGGTTGGCCTCAAATTCACAGAGTTACACCGGCCTCTGCCTCAGGAGTGCTGGGAATAAAGGCATGTACTCCCATGCCTGGCTATTCTCAATTTCTTAAAAGGATTTTTTTTTAATTTCCTCTTTTAAGGACCTATATCACCTTAATAAAGGTATTTTAAGGCTATTGTCTTGTTTTTCAGCTGCTTTGGCATATTCAGGTCTTGATGTCTTAAGATACCTATGTTGTGATGGTACCATATTGTCCTGGATGTTGTTGACTGTGTTCTTCAACCAGCACTTAGGCATATGAGTTTAGGATGATTGTATGTCTATGTGCTGATTTCTGAGTTTGTATTTACTGAATGGGTGTTTTGCTCCTTGGTTTCTGTTTCCTCTTTGGTCTTCTGGTCTTTGTGTTCTAGATTTCTGGGAGCTGGCATGATTTGTGATCCAGTATAGAGTGTCTGTCCAAGCTGAGGACTGGATTTCTGGGTGGTAGCATGGCCTTTGATATAACAGCAATCTTCTGGCCAAGTTGGGAGGTGAGGTATGGTGATGAGGAAGGAAGTGTGTATTGAGGGGCACTGAGTGAGGGTAGAGGTCTGCTGGGGTAATCTGTTTGGTAAATTGATTGCCTAGTCAGCAAACATCCAGAACACACCTGTAGCCACCTCCTTGTTCTGGGATTACAAGTGCACACTGCCACATATGGTTTTAAATTGGGTTCCAAAGGTCTGAACTCAGTTTGGCATTTTTGCACAGCAAGTAACTTACTCACTGAAACCAAGGCCCGGGAATGTCTTTCCTGGAAAGTATTGTTGTGGCCTAGACTTCTAACTTCCTGAACTGCAGTAAGTATCTCCTTCTGACACATGGGCCCTTGGTGGAAATTAATTTTAGGCAGCTGCTCCAGATAGCATGTTCCACTGACTGGCTCTTTCTGGTTTCCATAAGTGGTGTTGGCTTGGGGAGACACAGAGTAAGAGGCTGCTCATTTGTTTCTGGCTGCTCAGCCCTGAAGTAATCACACAGAAACCATATTATTTGCAATACTGTTTGGCCAATAGCTTAAGTGTATAGCTAACTAGCTCTTACATCCAGAATTAACCCATTTCCATTATTTTATATTTTATCATGAGGCCCGTGGCCTACTGGCAAGGTTCCAGTAAGCAGCTCATGTCTTCCCCTTCTGATGGCTACGTGACCTTTCCTTACTCTGCCTTCTTTCTCCCAGAATTCAGTTTGATTTTCCCCACCTAGCTCTACTCTGAACTGTCCCAGGCTAGTCAAACTTATTTATTCATTAAATAATAAAAGCAACACATATACAGAAGTACTTCCCACACCACAGAAAGCTAAGAAAAAAATGCACCTGATTATGCAAAAACTGCAGTTCAATGGTTTTGGAAGAACACATCTGCAGGGGATATGATGTGTGACACCTTGCAATGACATTAATGATGGTCATTCATTTCTGTGGAGATAGTTCTAGAGGCTAAAGGGGATGTGTAGTGCAATTGAAGATATGACATGTTTGGATATAGAGTGTGCTAACCAGACAGCAAATGGCTTTTCCAAAAGAACCCTTTTTCACTACTCAAATAGTAGTCCAACCTTTCTTCTCTACTCTTCTAGATAAACAGTCAATATTTGGGGTTGAGCACAGAAATTCATTGTTTAATTTATAATAACTTCCTAAATTGGAACTTATTTTGTGGACTTGGATATACAAGGGTCCATGAAAATAGTAATCTGATTTCTGTTTTTTCTACTTTAGTTAAGAACTGGTTCTTTTTTTGTTGTCTCATGTAGTCCAGGCTTGCCTCAATCTCACTAAGTAGCCCTGGGTGAAACTGAACTTCTGATTCTCTCCCTCCTAAGCAAAGAGACGGTGCCTAGGTCATAAGCTGCTAGAGATTTACTAGGGGCTTTGTGCATGCTAGATAAGAATTCAGCAAAATGAGCTACATGGCCAACTAATACATTCTTGATATTTCCCAGGTTCAACCCTCTCCTTCAGTCCTTACTCCATGTAACCGCAAATATTCTTACAGAATTTAAAATGCAGCCAGAATCACCTTAGCGTTGTTCTCTGTTCCTGTCTTCTGTCCTTAGAATTTGCAATTCCTTCTAGTTCCTTGAATTTCTCTGTTGATCACCAGCAATTCCATTTTACTAATTTCCCAAAGGTTTTCCCGTGTACTCTTCACAGACAATTGCAATCACAGCACACTCCTCCCTCTATTTGCCCACCTCATTTTCATGAAAGCATCATTTGCTTAAAAAATCTTTCATCTCTCTTTTTCTTTCCATGCCATTCTTCCTTGGGAGCCAGGATCAGTTTCCCTTTTAATCATATTCCTCTTCATAGCAGTGTTATCCTATGTGTATTTCTTTCACTGTGATTCCAGAGTTTGTTACATGGTTGACTCACCATATGGTTTTTCTCAGGGTGTTAATGTAATTATTTTTATATTTTTTGAATATAGAAGATTCTTTCCGCTCCATCTTTTTGAAATCTCAGGCTTCCTTCACAGATAGCACTGGGATCTTAAAACATGAACAAGAAGCAATCTTCTGAGTCTGTCTGAGCCAAAATAACATATTTTTCCTTTGAGATCATGAAGGTGAATGTGGAATGATCCTGAAATTAAATTCAGCGCTGGGTGGTTGTTTATACTGACTGTCAGATTGTGGAATAAAAATGGCTTTTCTATGTGTGCTTTCTTATTGTTTTTCAGGGCAATGTCACTTTTTCCTGCTCAGAACCACAACTAGTCCCCATCACGTTTGTCAGCTCCAGAAGCAGTTACCTGCTGTTGCCCGGCACCCCCCAGATTGACGGACTGTCAGTGAGTTTCCAGTTTCGAACATGGAACAGGGATGGCCTGCTTCTGTCTACGGAGCTGTCTGAAGGCTCAGGGACCCTGATGCTCATGCTGGAGGGTGGGACTCTGAGGCTCCTGATTAAGAAAGTGGCAGGACATGGAACTGAAATCCTTACAGGTACAGTCATTGCAGACTTCCTTTTAATTGCTTCTTCCCTCCATTTCCTTCCTTTTCTTTCTTACTTTCTTGCTCTTTTCCTCCTTCTTTCTCCCCTTTCCATTTCTTCTTCACATTCCCCCCTCCTTCCTTCTTTTTCCTTTTGTTTATAATGGCTTCTTTACCTAAGTCAAAAAAGGTTGTGCTTCTGCCTAAAGAGTACCCGAATCATCCTTAGGGGTGAGGGGTGACTAGTTGTGGCAGGTTCACTATAAATGTGAAGGGGGCTTGCTCTCCCTCACGAACAGTCTGAATTAACCATGTGTGCTTCAGCAAATGTCTCAATTGTTTCTCTGCAGTATCATCAGGAAAGTGGAAGTGGGAGTTCCCATCCAGGAGGATTGAGCACACTCTATACCACCTGTGAAGTGGCCTGCTTAGTCCTGTGCAGAGATTTCTCACATTGTGTATCATCTTTACCATGGCCACTCCAGGAAACGGGTGTCTTTCAAATTTTATACATTAGCAAATGAAGGGCTGCCTAAATGTCTTCAGAACCACATGTTCAAAATAATAGAACTGAAAATTTGTTTAGAATATATCTGCCTTCCATGTCTCCCAAAAGATCTTGTGAATTCTTTTTCACAGTCCCTAAGTTTTATTTAATATTTATTAGTGAACTTTAGCAATTGTATTTGTTAAATATACTTTAAAGACATTAAGTATATACTGTTATGTGTGGCCTCAGGATATGATGAAACTTTCTAAATGGTCATAAACTGGCTGAGGTCTGGGAAACACAGTCCTCTCTCTCTCTCTCTCTCTCTCTCTCTCTCTCTCTCTCTCTCTCTCTCTCTCTCTCTCTGCGTGTGTGTGTGTCTTTTGGTGTCTCTGTAGTGTCCTCGAGCATGCTTGTGTGTGCATATATGAGTACATGTATGCATATGCAATAGACAATAAATGTCAGTGTTGAGTATTATCTGTTAGATGCCTTCTGCTTTTATTTGTTTTTATAACCTTTTGAAACTGGTGTTTTCACTGGTCTGTAACTTGCTAAGTATAACAGGCTGAATGTCTGGTAAGATCCAGAAGTTTCCCTGTCTCTGCCTCCCCAGACGTGGAGCTACAAATGGTCACCATCATATGGTAACATTTTTTAAAATGTGATTTTTTAATATGACTCTGAACTCAGGTCTTCATGCTCGTCTATAGCAATCACTTTATTAACTGGACCATCTTCTTACCCTGAAGCATTAACTTTCTTGTGTGGATTTTCAATCTCAGTGGTATAGATCCACAGGCAGTTCTACTTTCAGTACTCCAGACCCTCCATTGAATTTCTCGTGTTTTTTAAAATATGTGCATATGCATGTGCCTGTGTGTGTGTGTGTGCATGTGTGTGTTGCACAGTGTGTAGAGCATGTATTTGTGGATATTAGCACATTGAAGTCAAAAGAGTGCATTGTAGGTGGAATTAGAGACAGTTGTGAGTCATCCAACACACTTGCTCTGAAAGAGCAGCAAGTGTTCTAGGTCACAAAGCTGCATCTCCAGCCTCAAGCTGAAGTTCTTAAACAGAAGAACTGGCTTATGGGTATCTCCTGGTTGTAGAGTGGCACTGTGCTTTCTTAGACGGCAAGTACTGGTTGAGGTTGGACCATGTGGCTAGGCTGGGCTGGGGCACCTGGGTCAGTCAACAGACCCTGTGAGAAATCTGAACCTTAACAATCCAAGTCCAATCTTCCATGGCTGTGCTGTGAGCCATCATGCACCACACATTTCACTACAATGTATTAGGCTCTGTTTAGATGCCATTCTCCTATTGGTCTATGAATTTTATTACCAAAATAGACTGGATAAAATTAAGTTAATTATTAATAATATGACAAATAGTCACAGTCTAGTCAGGCCATGGGAAAGCCTCAAGTATGTGTGGAAGGCAGGGCAGGGTAACAGAAGATCACTGAAAGTCATTTCATGTTCTACTATAGGACTTTCCACCTTATTCTCTTGATGCAGTGTCTCTCACCTCAGCTTCATGATTGAAGAATTTATTTCAGCTCATAGCTTGAGAGCACAGTCTTGATGACAGGAACTTGAGGCAGCTGGTAGGGCACATTGAATCTGTAGTGTGGAAACAGAGGGATATGAATGCTTAGCTCTCTTTCTTTATTTTATTCAGTGTAGGACTCCAGTCAGTGGAATGGTGCCTCCCACACTGAGGGTGGGGCTTCCCACCTCAATTAACCCAGTGTAGAAACTCTCTCACAGACATGCCCTGTTATTCTACATCCTGTCAAACTGTCAATCAATAATAGCAGTGACAACACCCAAAACAGAAGCAATAGTCTTTCTGTAACCTAATTTTGAACACGGCAACCTATCGTCTCTGCCATATTGCATTCACTGTATGCCAAGAAACAAGGCCAGCTCTTGCTCACTCGAGTTCATTAATTCTGCTTTTCAGCTTTCAAAGATGACCTAGTCAGAAGAGTGTTTATATTTGAAACACAGAGACCATACTTTGATCCAAAGACACCATAAAAAGCTGACCAAGGAGGCATACACTGTAATTCCAGTCTGGGGTGGTTAAGGGCAGGTGGATTCCTGGACCTTGCTTGGCAGCTAGTCTAACTTAAGTAGTGAGCACCAGGCCAAAGAAGAACCTTGTCTCAGAGGAAGTAGATTATGTTCTTTAGGGTGGCACCTAAGGCTGTCTTCTGGTTTTCATGTACGTACATGTGTAACATTCCATCACAAACACACACATTCACAACCATAAAAATGACTTTTTAAGACTACAGCAGCCAGTAATGAGAAAGGAGTACCTGAAACACTCAGCGCAGCATTGGGAAGCTGATTAATAAATATCCATTCCCTCCATACTGAGTGAAGGGCCTCATCCACGGGGTTGTAAGAGTTGTCAGTAAATCTGCAGTCAGGGGAGTGTTCTAATATTTATTAGATTTCTGCTAATAGCTGTGAGTTATTCACTTTGAATAATAATATTTTTCATGTTCACAGTCATAAAATTTAAACCACGATCCTCCTTATTTGGAGAATAAAAATGTGAGCTGGCACTGAGCTGTCTCTTGCTGATTGATAAGATGTTTGAACACAGAGATTTGTAGGCCGTGGTTCCCAAATGCAGTTTCACTATGATACAGGGTGGTGGGTCCTCTAAGAACCCAGGAATGCTTCTACTATTAAGCACACATCAGTCCATTAACACACACTTTCGGCTGAGAGAAGGGCTGGGAGGAGTTTCTGCGTTACCCAGTCGTAAGGGAGAAGAGGAATTGTATTATTTCAGATATGTCTCCCACGTGCTGGATCAAGTGGAAGGAATTTAAATGAGAGCTTAAGAGACACAGCTTGTGTCAGAAGATTAGCCGATCCGTCTTTCTCCAGGAGGTTTTCCTACACTTTGCAAAGAATTGAACCTCTTAATGTGCCTTTCAAATGGACTAAAAGTTTATTTGTTCTCACATTTTTTCCACCTGGAAAGAGTGAGAGGACTAAAAAAGCCCAAATGAGCACTATCGATCTTTCTTCCCTTAAATTTCTAACCTAATTTACTTATAAAATAGTAGAGATCTTACTGACTTCATGAGAGAGGAAAATAGTACGTGAATGAATGGAAGTTTTTTCAGTAACCTTTCAATGTGTGTGTGTGTGTATGTGTGTGTGTGTGTGTGTGTGTGTATGAGTATGTGCACTCATACATGTGTGTATGCATCTGGGCATGTCTGTATGTTCAGGGGTTACATGTGCATGTACACCACATACACATACACAGAGGTCAGAGGGTGAAGGTCACCTACTTTATAATTTGCTTTATTATTTCAAGACAGAATCTCTCACTAAACCTGGAATTAAGGTGACAGCTACCAAGACCTCCTCCACTACCTGTCAAAGAGTTAGAGTTACAGAGCCCTGTGTGCCCATATTTGTTTGTTTTGGTGTTGTTGTTGTTTGGTTTTGTTTTTTGAGGTTTTTTTGTTTTGTTTTGTTTTGTTTTTGAGACAGGGCTTCTCTGTAGCTTTGGAGCCTGTCCTAGAACTAGCTCTTGTAGACCAGGTTGGCCTTGAACTCACGGAGATCTGCCTGCCTCTGCCTCCTGAGTACTGGGATTAAAGGCATGTGCCACCACTACTGGGTCCAGGTCTGGCTTTTGATATATAGGAATTTCCATATTAGGTCCTCATGATGCTCAACCATCTATTCTAATAAGCTTTCTGTTTTTTATTATTTATTTATTTTTGTTTATCTTTTTTAGTTGTTGAAAAAAATTTCAGCCTCCTCACTGTTTCCCATTTCCCTCCCCCTCCTCCCACACATCGCCCCCTCTCTCCCTCCCCTCCCCCTCTCCCCACTCCTCTATTCCTCCCCCCACTCCATTCCCCCTCCCTCTCGAGACTGAAGAGCAGTCCAGATTCCCTGCCCTGCGAAAAGTCCAAGGTCCTCCCACTTCTACCCAGGCCCAGGAAGGTGAGCATCCAAACAGGCTAGGCTCCCACAAGGCCAGTTCAAGCATTAGGATCGAAACCTAGTGCCATTGCCCTTGGCTTCTCATCAGCCTTCATTGTCCGCCATGTTCAGAGTCCGGTCTCATCCCATGCTTATTCAGTCCCAGTCCAACTGGCCTTGGTGAACTCCCAATAGATCAGTTCCACTGTCACAGTGGGTGGGTGCACCCCTCATGGTCCTGACTTCCTTGCTCATGTTCTCCCTCCTTCTGCTCCTCATTTGGCCCTTAGGGGCTCAGTCTGGTGCTCCAATTTGGGTCTCTGTCTCTATCTCGATCCATCGCCAGATGAAGGTTCTAAGGTGATATGCAAGATATTCATCAGTATGGCTATAGGATAGGGTCATTTCAGGTTCCCTCTCCTCAGTTACCCAAGGTACTATCTGGGGACATCTCCCTGGATACCTGCAGCCCCTCTAGAGTCAAGTCTCTTGCCAACCCTAAGACGGCTCCCTTAATTAGGCTATATATTTCCTGCTCCCATATCCATCCTTCCTTTATCCCAACCATCCCATTCCCCCAAGCTGACCCCATCCTCCCCTTCTCACGTTTCTCACCCCATTTCCCCCTAGCCCCTTGCCACCTCACCCCCAAGTTCCCAGTTTTTTCCCGGCAATCTTGTCTACTTCCCATATCCAGGCGGATGACTATATGTTTTTCTTTGGGTTCACCTACTTATTTAGCTTCTCTAGGATCACAAATCATATGCTCAATGGCCTTTATTTATGGCTAGAAACCAATTATGAGTATTTTTTATTATTAAAAATTTCCACCTCCTCCCCTCATCCAGTTTCCCTCCCCCTCCCTCTCCAGTCCAAATAGCAGTCAGGGTTCCCTGCCCTGTGGAAAGTCCAAGGTCCTGCCCTCTCCATCCAGGTCTAGGAAGGTGAGCATCCAAACAGACTAGGCTCCCACAAAGCCAGTACATGCAGTAGGATCAAAACCCAGTGTCATTGTCTTTGGCTTCTCAGTCAGCCCTCATCATCTGTCACATTCAGAAAGTCCAGTTGGATCACATGCTTTTTCAGTCCCAGTTCAGCTGGCCTTGGTGAGCTTCCATTAGATCAGCCCCACTGTCTCAGTGGGTGGGCGCACCCCTTGCAGTCCTGACTTCCTTGCTCATGTTCTCCGTCCTTATGCTCCTCATTTGGACCTTGGGAGCTCAGTCTAGTGCTTCAATGTGGGTCTCTGTCTCTATTTCCATCAATTGCCATATGAAGGTTCCAAGAGATGCCTTATCATACTACAAAAGCATTTGTTCAACTATGTTCATAGCAACATTATTTGTAATATCCAGAACCTGGAAACAACCTAGGTGCCCCTCAATGGAAGAATGGATAAAGAAAGTGTGGAATATGTACGCATTAGAGTACTACTCAGCGGTAAAAAGGCAATGACATCTTGAATTTTGCATGCAAATGGATGGAAATAGAAAACACTATCCTAAGTGAGGTAACCCAGACCCAAAAAGATGAATATGGTATGTACTCACTCATAAGTGGATTCTAGCCATAAATAAGGACATTGAGCCTATAATTTGTGATCCTAGAGAAGTTAAATAAGAAGGTGAACCCAAAGAAAAACATACAGTTATCCTCCTGGATATTGGAAGGAGACAAGATTGCCAGGCAAAAATTGGAAACTTGGGGGTGGGGGTGGGGTGGGGGTAAGGGAAGATGGGGAGAGAAAAGTGAGAAGGGGAGGATGGGGAGAGCTTGGGGGAATGGGATGGTTGGGATGGAGGAGGGGTAGATATGGGAGCAGGGAAGTATATATCTTAATTAAGGGAGCCATTTTAGTGTTGGCAAGAGAATTGACTCTAGAGGTTTTCCCAGGTGTCAATGGAGATGTTTCCAACTAGTTCCTTGGACAGCTGAGGAGAGGGAGCCTGAAATGGCCCTATCCTATAGCTATACTGATGAATATCTTGCATATCACCATAAAACTTTCATATGAGCTATTTCTTTAGAAAGCTTTAAGGGCCAATAAGTCTTTCCTTGACACATGATGTGTCTTGTAAAGCAGAATGTGACTTATTTATTAATGGCTTGTGGCATCCAGACTAGGTCCGAGTTACCTGTATCTCTGTCTGAGAGGGAGTTGACTCTTGTGGGAAGCATAGCACAGAAATCTGCTGCCTTTCTACTCACAGTTTTTCCTACAAGGTCAAAGCAGTTCCAAGATGTTTGAGATCTTTTGCACTGAAAGTGAGAGAATGGGTTGCCAACTAAATACACTCCCCACATAGGAAGAACCTGAGTTCCGTCATTCTGAGGGATAGAATTTGAGAAAGTATAATGCCTGCCTTGTATTTTTTCTTTGATCTTTTTGTGAGTCATACATGTGAGTATCAAGAGAGATAAAGGACCCCATTTCTCTGTCAAGTAGTTTATTTTAGAGCCAGTAAGTATTACATATGGGCCCTGATGATCAGGCTAGACCTTTTCACAGGGATCCACAGTGAACATATGCTATCATTTAAGACTTACACATCTAGAAGAAAAAATCATGAATTAGATGGTGTTTTCAAGAAACCAAATGACATTTGAGCCTAGGCCTTTCATTTAGGTTGCAATATGTCATTTTTGATAATTTCCGTAAAAATCCTGGACAGGTTTTTCCTGTTTTGATTTTTCTCTAAGACCTTGTAGAAAGAGCTACAAGGCACTTGATGGATAAGACTATGATCTCTCTGGGCCACAGTTTCCTTCTTCTTTCTGTGATTAAAAAAAAAATTCAATAAAAGCAATATAGAGAGGAAAGCTTGTTGCATCTCACTGTTTCCGGTCCAAGGCCCTCATGGAGAGGGGGCATGTAAGCAAAGGTTTGATGGAGTATCAATGCATCCACTGTCAGGAAGCACTGTAGGAGAGATGAGTGCTTGTTCGTGTTTAGCTCACTGTCTCTTTTATACAGTTCAAGATCCTAACCAAAGGAATGATGCCACC